>NW_023596746.1:48550192-48576036 GCF_011947565.3 Pollicipes pollicipes
CTGCTGTCCGAGGATAGCGTTAGGGGGCTGGGCTTGGGAAGAAGCTCCAGGTTAAACATTCGCTGCTTACACTGAGCACATCGGTTCATGCAATACACGCACGAGCACAGTCGTTGATCAGCACTGATTTGTGACATGTGGGCGGGTAGGTCAGATGGTCAGCACCGCACAGTCGCCACCCCATCTTCACGTGTCGGTGCCCGTTGCTGGTATTGATGCTTTGTGTGTTTGTCCAGGTCACTGCTGACCCCCATTTCTGTGCGATCTTCAGGTCCCTCTGTGTTGCTGCCCGGTAAGCGCACACTCCCGTCCTCTCCCCAGGTCGCTTCTTTGGCAGCATCTGTCCCTGATCACCATCTGTGACTCTGATCCATTAGCCCCGGGCCCCCGCCCTCTCCGCAGGTGGTCTGGCTGGCGGTGGTCTGTCCCCTGACTGTAGCCCGTTAAACCGCAGCCCCCCCCGCCCTCTGCGCAGGTGGTCTGGCTGGCGGTGGTCTGTCCCCCTGACTGTAGCCCGTTAACCGCAGCCCCCCCCCCCCCCCGCCCTCTCCGCTGGTCTGGCTGGCGGTGGTCTGTCCCCTGACTGTAGCCCGTTCACCGCAGCCCCCCCCCCCGCCCTCTCCGCAGGTGGTCTGGCTGGCGGTGGTCTGTCCCCCTGACTGTAGCCCGTTAACCGCAGCCCCCCCCCCCCCCCCGCCCTCTCCGCTGGTCTGGCTGGCGGTGGTCTGTCCCCTGACTGTAGCCCGTTAACCGCAGCCCCCCCCCCGCCCTCTCCGCAGGTGGTCTGGCTGGCGATGGTCTGTCCCCCTGACTGTAACCCGTTCACCGCAGCCCCCCCCCCCCCCCTCCGCAGGTGGTCCTGGCTGGCGGTGGTCTGTCCCCGACTGTAACCCGTTACCGCAGCCCCGCCCTCTCGGCAGGTGGTCTGGCTGGCGGTGGTTTGTCCCCGTGACTGTAAACCGTTAACCCCAGGCCCCCGCCCTCCGCAGGTGGTCTGTCCCCCGTGACTGTAACCCGTTAACCCAGGCCCCCGCCCTCGGCATGTAGTCTGTCCCCCGTGACTGTAACCCGTTAACGGCAGTCGCCGCCCTCTCGGCAGGTGGTCTGGCTGGCGGCCGGTCGCGCTGGCGCCGAGTCTGCGCCCGGCCGCGTCTCTGTCCGAGGGCCATGCCGACGTCCAGGCGAGATGCACTGCCAACGGCCAGACCTACGCTCTCACTCCCGCCAGCCTGTCCGGCGGCCGAGTCGGTCAATTCAAGAACATGACGGCCGTACACCTGATGCGCCAGCACGTGCAGCGGCTGACCCGGCGCAAGAGGTGAGCATGGGCACGCTGGGCAGCCGCCCAGCCGCCCAGCCGCCCAGCCGCTGCACTGGTCCCAGGGGACGCACGCCACAGGGCGGCACAGTTTTAGAGCGGACGAAAAACGCCGCTGCCTTGCCAGTGCGTGTTCCTGTGCTATGGCGTGCTCCGATCTACCATGCTCCATCAGGAGATGACAGCTTCAGGGGTCTGGCATGCTCCATCGGGAGAGTGTTCAAAGCTGTTCTCGGCCGTTAGGCACCGTCATTCGCTCGCTCCCTCGGCGTGTGTGGGCGCCGGAGGTCAGGCTGTGCTCACGGACGCGTGTCTCTTGGCGTCAGGTCTCTGTGGAGCGCTACGTTTGCTGCGGACGGCCTGCCGTGCGCCGAAGGACGCTGTGGGGGCCGGCCGGACCTGCCGGATCATCAGCAGCTGCAGTGCTGTCAGCCGGAGACCAGCGTGCTGCTGCCCCTGTCAGCCACGTCCAGCGTCACCAGTCAGTCTCGATCCACTGCCTGCGCCGAATTCATGGCCAGGATAGCAAAAGTGCAAGCGGAACAGTGACTACCTCTAATGACGTCTTTGTTTGCGTGCCAGATGTACGAGCAAAAAATCGCAAATAGGATGTCTTCAGGGAGGGGTTGCATTCGCTTACCAATGCATTCTCGCAGATAGCAGGCCACCCATCGCCCGTCATCGCACACGTGAACTATACTGCATTCAGCGACATGACACGCCGAAAGCGTCCAACAAGTCGTTCCCACCGTGACTGGAGCCACTATGGCGCATCGTGCCCAAACATGCGCGTCTGAGCATTGTGTTAACGCCTTCGGTACTGTGTTGTTGGTGCCTGGTGCGTCAGCCCCTGACAAGCGTAGGACCCTTGCCGCCGCAGAGAGGCGTGTCCAGATCGTCCAGTCGCCACCGCTCCACGTGCAGCCGGTGCTGGTCTCCGCCTGCCAGTCGGACCGGTGTCCGGTTACCAATGTCTCGTGCCACCAGGTGAGCCAAGCAAGGGTTACAAGCACGGGGCATGGCTGTGTTCAGGAAAAAGTGTCGTTCACGCATTGTTGTTACCCGACGTACGGTAACCTTTTGTACTGGTCATGTTTCAACAGGTATGGTTTAGACACGGTCCGCGAAAAAGGAGCAGCTCTCTACATGCCCCATGAGCACCGAGCGGACATGGTTCGCTTAAGTCTGATTAAAAGTACAGTTACGGTGTCCTGCTGCTACCGCAGATGTACGCGCCTCAGATCCTGGTCAAGCTCTCCGGCCGCCGACTGCAGTTTGACATGGTGTACGTCGAGTCGGGCTGCCTGTGCGGCTCGCCTGATGGCGCCACCGTCGCGTCGGCCACGCAGGAAGGTCCGAGCATGACGTTACTGTCGCCGACGCAGTCCAGTTCGCATCTACCGGGTGGCGGGTCGCCGGAGATCGCCGCCACGGAGGGGCGGAACGCGCTGTCGTTGGAGGTGACCGCCACAGAGGCGTCCGACCCTCTGCCGCCGGAGATCGCGGCCGCGGAGGAGCGGGACGCGCTGTCGTTGGAGGTGACCGCCACAGAGGCGTCCGACCCTCTGCCGGCGGAGATCGTAGCCGCGGAGGAGCGGGACGCGCTGTCGTTGGTGACCGCCACAGAAGCGTCCATCTCTCTGCCGCCGGAGGTCGCCGCGCGGATGTGGGTCCAGACGGAGACAGCTGCACCACGGTTGGACCAATTGGTGTCACAGTTCGAGGTCCCGCCCACCGCCGACATCGGGTCAGAGATGGCGGAGACGGCCGACGTCGGTGTGGGCTCGGCGCCTCCGGGCGACGTGGTGGGACCGGACTCCGAGCTCAGCGCTGGCGCGGCCCCGACGCCCGAGAGCGTCCGTTCGCCCCGGGTGGTGCAGCCTGACTCTGGCGAGCTCGCCACGTCTGCGGCCTCGTCCCAGTCGCCGCGCTCGCCTTCGGTTGGGGCCAGCGGGGTGGCGGCAGATGTCGCGACGTCTGACGTCACTCCAGCGTCCAGCGTCACTCCAGCGTCCAGCGTCACTCCAGCGCCCAGCGTCACTCCAGCGTCCAGCGCCACTCCAGCGTCCAGCACCACTCCAGCGTCCAGCATCACTCCAGCGTCCAGCGTCACTCCAGCGTCCAGCGTCACTCCAGCGTCCAGCGTCACTCCAGCGTCCAGCACCACTCCAGCTTCCAGTGTCACTCCAGCGTCCAACACCACTCCAGCGTCCAACATCACTCCAGCTCCAGCTCCAGGGTATGACGTCAGTGATGAGCTCGGGCATTCTCTTTTCACGGAAGTGATGAGCCCTTCGCCGTCGGCGCTGCCTTTGTCCACGGGTAACGGGATCCCTCCCCGACAGCCGACCGGCAAATCGGTCCCCGCGCCCCCTACCACTCTGGCAGTCGGTCCCGGCACCAGCCCCGCCGCCGGCCCGAGTCAGGGGTCGGGCAGAGGGGACGGCACGGGACGTGTGGTGGTCGACAGCGCCAGTCAGATAGGACCGCTGCCTGAACCGCAGAAAACCACGGACGCCACGCTCGACAGAGCTCCCGCCACGACGGCGCCGCTGCCGCTGGCGGAGTCCGAATCAGTGGCGACCACGGAGGACAGCCCTGTGGTCACAGCTGGTCCGGCCAAATCTACCGCCCAGGCCGTCCACGAGGTCACTGAGTCGGCAGGCGGTGTGGAGTCCTCCACCGTCCCGCTCGAGGAACCAGCCGATGGCGGGACGGTGACAGGGGCCGACCGGACGGCCACGCCGCTGAGGGCCGATCCCGCCCCGTCGAGTCACCACCCCCAGAGCACCGTCAACACCATCACATTCGCCCCGGCGGAGACGACGACGACGCCGGCGGACCCGGCAGAGCTCCACCGGGCGGCGCTGCCGTCCAGCAGCGAGCACCGCCCGCATAACCTCAGTCAGGCGCTCGACTTCCTGTCACGGGCGATCAGCGCCGTGCGCCGCCAGGAGGCGAGCGCGCTGGCGGCGCCGCTCGGCGACGACCGCTGGCGGCTGGCTCGACTGCTGGCCGTCTCCTACACGCTCGGCAGCCGGCAGTGCGTGCCGGCAGCGGCGGCGGCGCCAGTAGAGGCGAGGCGCAACGACAGCGACGCGACGACAGCCAGCGACGCGACGCCGCCGGCTGGTGACCGGTCGGATCGGCTGGAGACCGCCGTCCGCCTGGTCCGCCGCACCATGGAAAACGAGCGCGCCGCGCTCGAGGCGCTCTACGACCGCCAGCTGCGGCTGCTGGACCAGCAGCTGGACGAGCGGCAGGAGGCGATCCGGCACTCCTTTGATCGCGAGCTGGAGATGCTGCAGGAGATCGTGCGGTCGCTCGGTCTGCCGGGGCTGCAGGGCCCGCCGGTGACCGAGGTCGGCTCCACCAGCGATGACGTCAGTGTCCCAGTGACGGCCGATACCGAGGCGAACCGTATTGCGAATGTCGTCCCGGCAAAAGACCCTGCAAATGTGGACTATATCATCAGTTTACCCGTGAGAGGTAACGATTCTGGTGATGATGACCCGACCAATGCAGTCAATGAAGTTAACACTTCCGCCAAGAATAACAGCGAAGCCAGCCGCGACTCCGTGACATTGCCCAGCACATCACTCCTGCCCGCTCACCCTCCAGAGTGTAAGCTAGCCGAAGACGACAACGACCACCAAAAGATCATGGAGCAGCTCAACGTGCTGGTCAGGGTGCTGTTTGACATTGGACTGAAGTTCTTCAGCTCCTACCGGCCGGAGGAGCCGCTGCCACGGGCCACGGCCGCGCTGCCTCGCACGGCGTCTGCCGGGTCGCCGGCAAGCATGCGTCTTGAACAGAAGCTTCACTACGTGAGCGGCAGCGCTTCCCGCTTCAGCTTCGCACTGGACGACTTGGAGCGTCAGCTGGCGCACGTGCACCAGATGCGCAGGTTGCTGAGACTGGGCCTAGGCGGCCCGCCCCTGGAGCCGCTCCAGTTCGACTTCCACCTGCCGCAGGCGACGGCCGCCATGCTGCGCTGTTTTGTAGAGCCGCTGCCCGACTTCCGGCTGGTTGGCAACCTGACTGCCAACTTCAGCCCGCTGCCGGTGGAGCCGATGTCGGTGCGTCTGCAGGTGCGTAACCACAGCACATGCCATCAGGCGTGCACACCGATCACATACAGGCTGGTACCTGGCTCGTTAGACATCAGGCGATGTGGCCAAGGCCTACCATATCGCCTTTTTGGAGAACAGCAGCTGCAGACCAGGTATGGGCGTGGGCTCGAAAAAGAGATCCTGGGTCACAGGAAACATTGCAGGACCATTTCACACAATTTTTGAAAGAGGAGGATCCCTCCCGACAATAAGCAAATGTCTCAGTAACTGGAGATCCTTTGGCATGCGAGTAGATGCTGTTATCGCCGTTTGTAATCAAGGGACCAGCACCCCGGAAAAATTGATCCTGAGGGGCCCTGAACAATTTCTTGATTAACCAGAATCTTCTGTCCCGTGTAGGACATTTCGATGCGGTCACAGTCAGTTCAACAATATACTCTCTTCTTGGCAGATTTTGGGAATGCAATCTTGTAATTAAACTGAAAATTACTTGTTTCTAGGCAGTTTCTTGAAGGATGCGTGGCAGCGCTGACTTACTCCAAACAGCCTCTTGCATCCAACCTATATGAACCGGGACAGATAAGCCGGCCTACGCTGGGAACGCAGATCAATTTTGAAAGTTTTCAACCGAAATTGATCATGGAAGGTCGTGCAAAAATTGAATGATAAATCCTGGACGACCATTGTGACAAATTAGACAGCAACCAAGCGTCCTGAATGGCCTGCCCCCTCCTCGCAATCTCATCACCACCTGTTTAAAAGCATATGGAAAGGGACCGGGCATGAAAGTATGTTGACAACATTTTTGGATGAATTATCCTCTGCGTATGATTGGAGGTTCGTAACTCACGATCCTCGGCGCGGGATCATGATCCGGGATGCGTGCAAATTTTTGCTGCTTGATCTAGCATATCGTGGTCATCACAATGCGATTGACGAGCATGAGTAGAGAAAAAGATTACGTTATGACAATGTTCTCCGTGTAGAGCAAAACAGCAACAGCTCCGCCATCCAACCTAACATGTTGGCGCACGTCAACAGCCTATGTTGAGATAATCCTCTAACAACTGAACATTAAACCAGTCGCCCTATTTCAGCGCGGCGGCGGCACGACGCGAGCTCTAACGCTGCGCGTCGTGAGCATCGTGGGCGACCTCTGGTCCGACTGGCGTTTCTTGCTCAACAACATCCTGCGATCAGCGACGGTCGTAGAGCAGCGAGAGCGGCAGAACGTGCTCATGCTCAGTCGATCGGACCTGACAGCGGGGCTGCACGCGGCGCTGACGGCGCTGAACGCTACTGAGCGGCAGCAGCTGGCCGCGGAACGAGCGGCGCTGGTGGAGGGCAGCGTCGAGCTGCAGTTCGCCATCTCCGAGGTAGAGAAGCTGCTGACGGCGCTGGTCGACATAGCCAACCTGCTGCTGACTACAGAGGTGACGCGAGAGAAGCGCCAGGTGTCGGAGTCGGGGCCGCCGGCAGTGATCAGCCATATGAGTCGAGCCCTGTTCGGAAGCCTGCGCTGCTTCCTCCGAGGCCTGGCCGGTGCCGAGGAAGAGGAGGAGCAGGGCGGCCTGGTAGCCACCGTTATCAAGACGCATGCTTCGGCAGAGCTGCCTAGCACATCGTTCCTGCCCGCTCACCCTCCAGAGTGTAAGCTAGTCGAAGACGACAACGACCACCAAAAGATCATGGAGCAGCTCAACGTGCTGGTCAGGGTGCTGTTTGACATCGGACTGAAGTTCTTCAGCTCCTACCGGCCGGAGGAGCCGCTGCCACGGGCCACGGCCGCGCTGCCTCGCACGGCGTCTGCCGGGTCGCCGGCAAGCATGCGTCTTGAACAGAAGCTTCACTACGTGAGCGGCAGCGCTTCCCGCTTCAGCTTCGCACTGGACGACTTGGAGCGTCAGCTGGCGCACGTGCACCAGATGCGCAGGTTGCTGAGACTGGGCCTAGGCGGCCCGCCCCTGGAGCCGCTCCAGTTCGACTTCCACCTGCCGCAGGCGACGGCCGCCATGCTGCGCTGTTTTGTAGAGCCGCTGCCCGACTTCCGGCTGGTTGGCAACCTGACTGCCAACTTCAGCCCGCTGCCGGTGGAGCCGATGTCGGTGCGTCTGCAGGTGCGTAACCACAGCACATGCCATCAGGCGTGCACACCGATCACATACAGGCTGGTACCTGGCTTGTTAGACATCAGGCGATGTGGCCAAGACCTACCATATCGCCTTTTTGGAGAACAGCAGCTGCAGACCAGGTATGGGCGTGGGCTCGAAAAGGAGATCCTGGGTCACGGGACCAATTTTGGGGGCATTTGCGGGAATATTTCAGACGGAGTATTTGAACGAGCAGGCTCCCCCCGAAAATAAAAAAAAACTCTGAGATAACTGAAGATTCTTCGGCAGACCAGTATTTGTGGTAATCACACAATTAACTTGTTGCATGAAACCTAACATGTAGTGAGCATTCCGCTAACTGAATTCTTCGGCAGATAATTTGCATTCTGTCGCATCTCTCAGTGAAACTGAAAAGGCAAACGGCATGATAGAAAAGCTCGCTTCTTAAGAATTCCGAAAGATTTGTTATTTAATCAGAATCTTCTATCTTGCGTAGGACATTCTGAACTGGTCACAATCAAGTTTGTCATAGATTCTCTCCTGAGTAGCCTGCGGAAATGCAACCTTGCAATGCCAGTCCAAAAACTATGCAGCTGCTAGACAGACGGCATTGAAAGCTTGAAGCCGGAAGGGCATGTGACAGACCTAGCTCACTTCAAGCAGCCTCGTGCAACCAATTTGTCTGAAAAAGGGCAGCGCAACGTGCCTTTCCTTGGAATGAACGTCAATTTATGAGCTTTTTACCAAATCGTTCGTGAAGCAGGGATGTCAATTTTTGTAAATGATTAGGGGGCCAAACTGAAGGCCCAACAACCTACCCTCCCCCCCCCTTTTTCTCATCGGATTGAGCCCACATTATTTCGATTAAACGGAATGTGGGTTTTTGATACTTGTTTAATTTATAAAAGTACTTAATTTAAGCAGCATAGAGGACATGCAGAGTTGGATCCAGGGACCAGGCACTGCACGCACGCGTCTCTTCTGATCGGCACGTAAAGACCATTAAGAGGCCATCTTAGGGCGCCGATGGCGCTCTTCTATGACGGCCATGGGAGGCGGCGCGCATTTTGGTTGTGGGGGACGGGGATGAGGTAAGCCATGAAGGACTTGGGTCATCCCCATATTCTAGAGCTTTTCATTTTACCATCACAAACCATTGCGTGTCTTATGGCATTGGGCATGTGAAGTTTACTGCACCGTTTATCCGCCCAGTTGTTGCGATTTCTATCTTGTGGTGAGAGCAGCCATGACTCGTTGTTTTGAGAATGGTAAGAGATGTCACTACGCAGACAGATAAAAGAAAATAATATCTGTGTTATGATTAACCTTGACGCACGTTTTTGTGTATTCCAACGAAAAACATTGGGGGGGAGGGCAAGCCAACATTGGGGGGGGGGGGCAACTCAACATGGGGGGCAGGGCCCCCACAAAAGAACACAAATCGACACCCGTGTCGTGAAGAGTCGTGCGGAAAACATCAATCCTGGACGACCGTTGCGATGATATGAGGCCAGCAGTTTATGTCCTGGATGACCCGCTCCCCCACCCCCGAAAGTGCCCAGGGTCACAAAATATGGCGGCAAAATTGGCGGATGAATTTTGAATCACGGATGAATTGGAATTCATAACTTACGACACATATCCGGGATAATTTGTAAGATGCATGCAATTTTTGTATAAGGGACTAAGCATGAGTTGGCCAGGACAATATGATTTGAAATAATGAAGAAGGAAACCTCTACATAAGACACTTTCCTTCTGCGCGTGGTGAACCAGCGGCAATTACATAATGCTGGTTTTGTTTCCACCTTAATGCGAACTGTATCTCTATCAGGTGGCATAATACTGATGGACATTTAGCCAGCGTGCCAGTAAGGACACATCAACAGCCTTCTTTGAGGTGGTCTGGGACAATTCCTTGAATGTTAACGAGTCACCCTATTTCAGCGCGACGGTGGCGCGACGCGAGCTCTAACGCTGCGCGTCGTGAGCATCGTGGGCGACCTCTGGTCCGATTGGCGTTTCCTGCTCAACGACATCCTGCGACCAGCCACGGTCGTGGAGCAGCGAGAGCGGCAGAGCGTGCTCATGCTCAGTCGATCGGACCTGACAGCGGGGCTGCACGCGGCGCTGACGGCGCTGAACGCTGCTGAGCGGCAGCAGCTGGCCGCGGAACGAGCGGCGCTGGTGGAGGGCAGCGTCGAGCTGCAGTTCGCCATCTCCGAGGTAGAGAAGCTGCTGACGGCGCTGGTCGACATAGCCAACCTGCTGCTGACTACAGAGGTGACGCGAGAGAAGCGCCAGGTGTCGGAGTCGGGGCCGCCGGCAGTGATCGGCCATATGAGTCGAGCCCTGTTCGGTAGCCTGCGCTGCTTCCTCCGAGGCCTGGCCGGTGCCGAGGAAGAGGTCCCGGGAGCGCCGCCGGACCTGACCAGTCAGCCTCAGCGGCCGGCCTCCTCTGCGGCGCAGCACACAAGCACGGCCGCGGCCGATCCGCCTCAGCTGCCCGGTGCTCATCACCAGACGCGCTCCACAGCATATCACGCGGCAACCAAACCACCGCAGTCGGCGAACAAACCACCACAGCCAACAACCAAACCACCGCAGCCAACGACCAAACCACCGCAGCCAGTGACCAAGCCTCAGTGGACGGTAACCAAACCACTTCAGAAAGTAACCAGCCCTCCCCAGGCCGTGAATAAACCACCACAGCAAGTGCCTGTTCCGTCCAGGCCGGTCGTGGTCAGCGACGATTCCTTTCTGTCGGACGAGGACGCGCTGATGTTGGAGGAAATCCTGTCCCGCTGAGGGAGGATGGCAGACGGCCGCCCGGCTGCGCGGCGGGATGACAGACGCTGGACTGCCTGCACTCGTCCGTCAGGTTTTAGGCGTGTTCCCAGGTGCCTTTTACTGACACCGGCTGAGTGAGACCCTTGGCGGAGGCAGGCATTTCTGACAGTCGCCGTGTTTTTACCGCCCATTGATGGCGGCATCTGAGCAACTGTCCAGTTCAGTATCGCCACGATTATGCTGGGTAACTGGTTGCGGGGTGGGTAGTCTGTTGCCCTGTATTTCCTCCTCGCTGATGGGAAGGTGCAGTTGTTGTCATACAGGTATCGTTGTTGTACTGTTATTTTGTTTTTGATTGCCAGGTTAAGGACTAAATACACAGAACATCTTGTAACCTTTAATTTTATTGCGAAACCTTAAGATTAAGCATTTACATTCATGGATGTCTTCACGTCTAAGCATTTCATGTGTCTTGATGTCACGGCCGTATGCTGACCGTCCCACCATTGGTGGTCGGCTGCATTTGGTAGTGCGCGGTCAGGTCATCTGAACAAAATATGCGTTCGTCACCGACTGCCGATGTTTGCTGCCGGCCGCTGCTGCTCCCACTGTGTAATCATGCGCACATGGTTGCGCCCGTCGCACAGGGCAAAACGCATTTGATATGGCTGCCGTAGCACTTGATATGGCTGCCGTAGCTTTGCAAGTCGCCGCTGCTGCCCGCACGTCAGCTGCTGCCGCTGCTGCCGGCTGCCCGCACGTCAGCAGTGAGGGACACGCCGTTAGGGGCCAGCCGAAGAATGCCGCTTGCCGACAAGCATGTTACAAAGCCAGCTGGTGGCCCAGTAGGAGGTCAAATGCACGGGGACACACTCTCCATGCGCAAATTTAAGTAGATTTTTGCGCTGCTGTATGCTGACCATTCCGCTGCGGACCGGGCGGCCGGATTAAGTGAGGTACCATCGGGGGTTCATATGAACAAAGCAGGCGTTGTCCACCGACAACCGATTTGCGTTGCCAGCACATACTGCTCACACAGTGCTATCATGCGCATACGTTCTCGGACGCTGCGAAAAACAAAATATCTATACGTGACATCGCCGTAACTTTGCACAGCACCAATGGGTCCGACCCCAAGCATTGCGTTACGCACTGTCAGGGCGTGGACAATGGTTACCGTCTGGTAACAATCGTATAACGATGCCAGCGGATGGCCTCACAACAATGACATCAAATGCACTCGGTCGCAATCTCCCAGTGCAATTGCATGCATTCTCAACGGGCTGCGGCATTCTGACCACCACACGACAGATCGATCGGCCATACTTAGTGACCCGCCGACGGGGGCGATAAGCGTAAATTATGCTTTCGGCGGACAAACTACAGTTATATATATATAATATATATATATATATATATATATATATATATTATATAGAGTTATAGTGTCATCGAATAACCCTACAGCAGTGCGAGACATGCACACAGTCGCATTCTTCGCATGCAATTTGAACTATTTGTCCCGGGCTATCATATGCAGGCCATTACGCTACAGGCCGCCTGACGGCATTTGGTTTTGCAGCGCCAGGGAACAAAACAAGTGATGTGTGTCGACGGCCGATTCCCACTGAAGGCCGATAGTTCCCCCACAGTGATCTCGTGAGCACACATTGAATGCCGATAGTCCTCCCATCTCGTGCGCACACGTTCGCACCCGCCGCGAACGACAAGAGGCATTTTTAAATGCCCGCCGTAGCTTTGCAAATCGCGGATGCGGCGACCCGCCAGCATTGGGTGATGTGGTGTCAGGGGCCAAACGAATACAATGGATGCCTTCAACGGACAAGCGCGTTGCCCTGCCAGCGGGTAGCTCTAAAGATGAGCTTCAAAATTGTGCTATCTTGATTATTTTGCTTGAAAAACTTAATCCAACCGCATGCGCAACGGAAGCAGACAGAACAGAGCGTCCTCGCCGCCGCGCGACGCGAGACACACAGAGAACAGAGTGTCCTCGCCGCCGCGCGCCACGAGACACGCAAAAAACAGAGCGTCCTCGCCGCCGCGAGCCGCGAGACACGCAAAGAAAGACGCGCACCGTTGATGAGCTGTCGGCCTTCACTGGAGCCAGCCTTTACTGCGACTGCACCGGTCACACGCTTAGCACGTAGATCAGCACTACACGCAAAGCTACGGCCTAGTCATTTCTCGGTATTCCTGCTACAATGCATTCTTTTCCCCGGCACCAGCATCGAGCCGGCACACTTAGTAGCCCTGTTTCACTTGCAGTCATTGCAACCGACCACTGCGCGCTAACGTCGCGCATATCCTCGATTCAAAAGTTTAAGCCGGCAGTGGCTCGTTATAAAATAAACAACTGTGCATTACCAAAACACTGCCTTCCGGCACAAAAGTGTGCGCGCACACACACGCACGCACGCACGCACGCACGCACGCCCGCCCGCCCGCCCGCCCGCACGCACGCACGCACGCACGCACGCACGCACGCACAGCACACACGCACAGCACAGCACGCACACACGCACGCACGCACGCACGCACGCACGCACGCACACACACACACACACACACACACACACACACACACACACACACACACACACACACACACACACACACACACACACACACACACACGGCTTCACTCGTCAAGTCCATAGCGAGTGGTTGCGCGACCGACTCGACCCGGTCCGTTCCTCACTGCCACCTCACTTTTCGGTCTTCGGCACCGTCTCTGTCCCCAGTTGCGCCAGATGACGCAGCTGTCGATCTTCGTCAGACGTCTCATCTCCGGGCACATCCAACGGTGTCAGCGTTTGTTCCTGGGACGCCGGGCCTGGGACTGGCTCTACTGCAGGCTTCTGCCACTTCACGCCGCCGCCGCCAACAGTGGCGGTTGTCGGACGATCGGCGTAGACTCGGGCGCCGCCACCGAGCCCGAAGCCCGCTGGTCCGTGCCGTGCCAGGACTATCTTGGGACGCGAGAACCCCAGCCGTCCCGACCCGTCCCGAAGTCAGGAATTTCCTCGTGATGCGTGGGTCGGAGTAGGCCTCCTGATGAGCCTGATTCCACCTAACACGGTGCTGCAGGTCACCCCTTCTCGACCGTGGTCGTCCTCCGACGTCTACCGAGGCGCTGGAATTGTTACGCATCGGACGACCGAGCGGCAGCTCGGGGGGCTGTGATCGGCGCTCGTCTGGCTCGCGCTCCGGTACGGCAGCGCCAACATCTGCCGATGCTGAAACCGTTCGGCCCTCACAACACCGGAAGACTGGAAGACAGTCTAGCCGATCTTGTCCGTCGGCTCCACCTTGCCCGACGACTGGGGGTGATAGGACGATACCTTCACGTGAGAGAATCTCACGCCCGCTAGTACGAGGCAACTAGCGCAGGCCTGCGGTCTGCTTGAACGCGGGTAAGATTTTCCTCACCAGAAGCTTCCACTACCCCTAGAGCTGTACGCACACGTCTTTTCACGGGCAAGGTTTCTTTAACCCAATCCGTGCGTTACCTGCGGGGTTGTGCGCATGCCCGACCATTCGCCATTCTTGACCACATGTGCTCACCCGTTACCCACGGGGTTGTCCGCATACCCGACCGCTCGCCATTCCTGACCACGTGTGCTTACCCGTTACCCGCGGGGTTGTGCGCATACCCGACCATTCGCCATTCCTGACCACGTGTGCTAATCCGTTACCTGCGGGGTTATGCGCCTACCCGACCACTCGCCATTCCCGACCACATGTGCTCACCCGTTACCCGCGGGGTTGTGCGCATACCCGACCGTTCGCCATTCCTGACCACGTGTGCTCACCCGTTACCCGTTTGCTTATATTTTCCCGATGCTTCATCACAAATCATGAGACATTCAGAAACGTTTACATCCAAACTCTTTTACGAGGAAAAGTGCAAAGGAAATGTGAATCGGGCCAGTTATCTTCATGTGAAGCGCAAGTAGTAGTATTGTGTAGTATTTCTTGTAAATATGCCCGACATTTCCCAAACGCCTGACCCATACCAGCACCCATTCTTGGTTTCCCAAAACTTGTATCTCCCCTGTAACCCACATTACGCCTGTACCAAGCCGGTGGCAACGATAGTTCAGCAGTGAGTTCGTGGTTACGCGCGGTTAGTTCAAATGGCGTCAGAGGGCAGAACGGAGCAACCCGGCATCCGCGGTGGTGGCAAATGTTTTTTTTTCTCAGTTTTTAAAGGAGTTGGCTACGTCGCTTGGCAAAGGAGGCCCACAAGCATTGTCAGCGCCTTTTCTGATGTCTCTGATGTCGCGGGGTGGAGCACTACCCATTCATCAAAACGCACAGATTTCCTGGTCTCGCCATGGCGGCGCCCGGGCTGCCTCGCCACCGGCCTGGTACCGATGTGATGTGGGTGACAGGGGAGACATCAATTTTAGGAAACCAGGGGTGGGTACTGGTATGGGTCAGGCGTTTGGGAAATGTCGGGCAGATTCTACAAAAAATCCTTCACAATGTTCCGCGCCGCTCCGCCGTCGGCCCTCCGGTGACGTCATCGGCACGGGTGCCAAGCGGCTCGCAAGCCAGGCAAGCTCCATAGAAGCCCGTACATTTGAGCAAGGCGAACGCAAATTGGCAAATACCGCCTATTGAGCGTCCGGTCCCAATAATAGTCATTATTTCTTTTCGCGTTCCACAGAACCACTCCGCTCAGTTAGCCGGTGTATTCATAATCATTTCCAGTCACCAACAAAACAACTCCGGTAACTCGAACCAACAATCTAACATCATTTGGCCCAACGAATACAATCGCGTGTCAGCCAGGGCTGCGGGCCCGCTGTTCTCACCAGCGCCGGGACGCTGGTCGCCCGTGCGGGCCTGCGCCCGGCCACTGTGCCGCTCTTGTGCGTCGGGCCCGGCTGTCGCCACGCGCCGCGACCGACGCCGGACCCGCGCGGCCCGCCGACAGCCGTCGGGGCGATCAGAGGGTGCGGTCGCACGCGGTCCGCAGGCGCCCGGAGCGGCGGGCCTGACGCCCCCGGCCACCAGCGTCGCTCCGAAGGCCGGAGCCCGCAGCCCCGGCCCGCCGACCGCCACGCGGCGCCGACACCTCACCGTCACCGGCAAACACCAGCACACGCTTCGGGCCCCGAGCCCCTCCTAAAATAGATTTGGGCGCCGCAGCCGGCGGGGGCGGGGGCGGCGCCGGTGCGCGTCCCTGGAAGGGTGCAGCCCGCCCTCTCCCCGGAATGTCGCAGTGGATTATCACAAACAAAACGCTACGGCGGGTGGCGGCCCGGTCCGGCCTGGCGCGGGCGTGGGCGTCACGGCCGAGGGTCAGCCAGTGGGCCCGTCCAACGACGGCGGCCGCCAGGCGGAGCCGCCTCGCAGGCTGGCCCACTCCACCCGATAGAGGGCGGCGCCGTCACCGCGGCCGCCAGATCTGGGAAGTTACAGTGGTGTACAGAGACACTCTACAGACCGCACGGCCTACTTCAAGGGGCACGAGAGGGGAGGGGGGGGAGGTGAAATTGGCCCGTGAAGGTGTGGTCCAGTCTAAAATCGCTCCAACAGAGCGCCCGCCACGCGACCACCACAGGCCCGCCGACCGGGGCCGGACTAGTACAAACACCTGCCCGCCTCGGTAAGGGCACAACCACAACGCACGAAGCCCATCCCGCCACGCATGCCGTCCTTATTGCACAAATCGGTCCATGCGCGCGACGCGAGGGTAGAGAGCCCGGCGGCGGCGCCCGGCTCGACCGCCCAATATCACCCCTACAGTACAACAGCAGCTCGCCGCCGAGTCCAGGCGCCAGCACCGCCCGCGCCGGCCGCTCACAGCTGGTACCACTTCTTGTCTTTGTAGCGCATCATTAGCTGGTGTGCGGTCGAGGAGAAGTTGTCGGCGTCGGCCATCATCTGCTCGGTGCGGTCCTCCAGCTTGGAGAGCTTCTGGCCGCGCTCGACCATCAGCTGGCGGGCGCGGCCCACCTCGCCGCCGCTCGTGGCCACGCGCGCCTGCAGCTGCTCCGCCTGCGCTGTCGGACCCGTCAGTAGCTTGGCCACGCTGCGCGACGCCTTGCCTGACGTCTCGCCAACTGCGGAATACCGCGCATATCAGCGGGAGCACACGCCAGCGGGAGCACACGTCAGTGGGAGCGCACGTCAGTTGGAGCACACGCCAGTGGGAGCACACGTCAGTGGAGGTTACGTCAGCGGGAGCACACGCCAGCGGGAGCACACGCCAGTGGAGGCGCACGTCAGCGGGAGCACACGCCAGTAGGAACACACGTCAGTGGGAGCACACGCCAGTGGAGGTCACGCCAGCAGGAGCACACGTCAGTGGGAACACACGCTAGTGGAGGCGTACGTCAGCGGGAGCACACGCCCACAGGAGTGCACGCCAGTGTCAGCCGGCCGCGCTGGACCGACGGCCGGGCGCCTCCCGTCACGCCCGCGGCACAGCGGCCTGCTCACACCGTGGCTGCCGAGCTCACCCGGCCACGGACTGTCCTGACGATTCCAGGGTGTCAGTCTAACCGCTGGTGGAATTCGCCTTTCCTTAAGTCTTCCCACCCGCGCACCGCGAACCGCAACGCCTTAGCATGGGCCAAAAGACGGCAGCGGCCCAGCATGACAACCTTAACGGAACAGCGGCGTCAGTCGACCGGCCAGCAGAGCTGGACACCGACCACTGAGATAAAACAGTTAAGTCCGTTAGTAGTCTCCGAATTGCACACAGATCCAGCAGTTGAATTTTCGGCGCCAGCGCCAGCACAATTAAAGCCTAACATATTTCACGGGCTTTATCCCACACAATCCGGTGAAGTGAAATGTAGCACCGGTCTCTACGGCAATCCAATGCCGTAATAAACTAATAAAGATCTAGTAAATACAAATAATGGGCTGCCAGACCGGGGGACTGCTTCCTATATGCAGCGTGAGGTCGTCCAGACCGCTCAGGGGGGGGGGGGGGGGCGCATCCGTCCTCCGACCCGCAGGAGCCCCGCCGCTCCGTGTCTTAGTCACATCCTCTCTCCGCCCGGGTTGAAACTGGCGCCTAATCCCTCCTTCAGCAGCACGGCGAAGACCAGCGCGCACCGGCCGCCTGAGACGCGCCGCGGTGGCCGGCATCGGCTCCGTGCGGGGCAGAGCGGGGCTCACCACCGACCGCACCCAAAGAGGACGGCCAGCCAGGGTGGCGCCCCGCCCTGAGAGGGCAGAGCGGGGCTCACCACCGACTGCACCCGGAGAGGACGGCCAGCCAGGGCGGCGCCCCGCCCTGAGAGGGCAGAGACTCATCTCCATCAGAGCGACATCTCCGCCGCTCATCACCGACCGCACCCGGAGAGGACGGCCAGCCCGGGTGGCGCCCCGCCCTGAGAGGGCGGACCGAGACCCCCCCCCCCCCTCTCGGCCTCACACCTTAACTGGTGTGGGGCGTCGCCAGCCGACGATATCGCCGGCCAAACGCGTTGGCAAACAGGTGAAACGCTGACGAGCCGGTGATAAGATCGTTACACACATCGATCGGCGGCGGAGATGTCGCGCCGACGGTATCATTAGTCACGCCGGCCGACACACGGCTGGAATGTTGTCAAGCCGACGAGATCATTAGCCACGCGAGTCGATGGACACACGTCGCGGCGCCGAGTCGCCGACACCATTAGTGATGCGTCGACAGCCCCTCCACGGGCGCCGCTAGCCTGCCGCGTGCGGCGCCGCTGCCCACAGCCGCCGCGCGCCTCTGCCGCTGGGCCCAGCCGACCGCCAGCCACTCACAGAGCTCCTCGCGGTCCAGGGAGCGCACGCCGCCGCCGAACAGGCCCTTGAAGAAGCTCTGCTGCGGTGGCTCGGGCGTGTCGCACGCCAGGAACAGCTCGCCCACCATGTCCTGCAGCTGGGTGCTGCAACAGGAGGTCACCAGGTCACGGGACGGGCCGGGGCCGCGGCCGTCGACTGTGCATCGGCGCCGGCCGCGGGAGTTCACCGTCGCCAGCGACGGCTGACATATGGCGCGAGCCACGCAAGTGCCGCCGACGGTCGTACGCGCCTTCACTGTCGATCAGAGTCCAGCCAATCCAGAGCAGCCAACGGCCGTGATTGTCCTGGTCTGCAACATGCGTCTGAAGGGGGTTTTCTGCACTGGCGGGAAAAAGGCCAAGAAGAGCAGCCGCCTGCTAGCGTATGGAATATTTGGCCTGCGCAGAAGGGCCTCTTTACATGCAACTGGCATGTGGTCCACTCATCTTGAGCTCACCAAGAAGCAATCTGATATGACTATGATAATACAGGTCTCTCCTACCGCTGGTCCGGTGAGAAAGGCGGCAATACCGTCGATACATCAAAGCTGATCACATCAATCCAGCATGTTTACCAGGATCGTATACAAGAACCGCCTCCTGGAAGGTACCGGCCAGACAGACGGGCTCCGCACTCTGAAGACAATGACTGCCGTCTCTGACCCGGGACCCCTGCGCCACTGAGCCCCTCCCCGCCGCTGCAACACCGCAGTCCAGGTTCATCTGCGTCTGGAGGCCTCACCAAAAGTCGGCCGAGATGGTGAACTTCTGGACCTCGGAGGGCGAGCACAGGTACATGCCGTGGCCGTGGTTGCTGATGCAGAAGGTGCGCGCCATCCTGTTGGTGGACGCCCGCACCGCGTCAGACACCTCCGAGAGCTCCGGCGGCTGGGCATTCGCCGCCGCCCGGCCGCCGGATATCCGAACGACACGCCACCCATCAGCCACGCCAGGGCCCCCGCAGCCGGCAACGGCCTCCACACAGGGCAGCGCTGGGTCCCGGAGCCGGCGTCAGCTTCCACACAGTGCAGCGCTGGGTCCCGGGGGCGGCGGCGGCCTTCACAGAGGGCAGCGCTGGACCCCCGGAACCTGCACAGGCCTCCACACGGTCGCGCTGCCTCCCTTCCCCCCCCCCCCCCCCCCTCCCCCGAGCCGGCGTCAGCTTCCACACAGGCCAGCGGGCCAGCGGGCCCGTACGGTGGCGCACCATCCAGCTCGAACGGCCAGCGCACGCGGCCCTGAGCAGTAAACACGTCAGCCGTCATTCCATCAACCAGCGAAAGTGAACGTAGCTCGATTACATCCGGCCAAAACCCTGGATGGCACGTCCGCTGTAACCCGGCGACCAGCATCACGTCATCGGACGGCTGGTGTGACGTCACCGGACGGCCAGTGACACGTCACTCTGGCGCTCCGCCGGCCGTGTTCAGTCCAGTTGAGCAGCGCGGTTCGTATCCGACTTCGACTCACCACGACCGCCGGACGTCGACGCTTTCTCAGCGGGGCAATGGTGTCGGGAGCACAGAACCCCTACATCGTGACGGATGGCTGAATGCAAGCCTGCATGCATGGGCCCATCACGAATCTTCCTAGCACTGATTTACGGAGACAATTCTACATTCGTCATTTCAAGTAACGTCACGTACTTGAAGTCTATGAACGTTCATGATGTAATATGTCATACTTCTTTGGGTCAACCCTGTGTCTCAGTGTTGTCATCCTCCACGCAAGAGGCATGTACAGTGTCGAGGGGCAAGTTCCACCTATCGTTTTGCGAAATAAGAATGAACACGTGAAAACTCCGTCCCAACCTAAACGTGTCAAAACCCGATACATGCAGGCAGCGGTGCGGCAGGCCACAGAACGATGACTCTGAAACAAGTGCGTACCAACGATGTGCGCCAGTTCACTGATGTAAATCGGCTCTCCCACAGCACATCACATGATGAAAAGCAAGCTATGATTTATCACACAACCTTTACTCCGCCGCTCGCCGTTTAAGCGCGTACAATTTCTGACATGTATGGGTGAGTGATGAAGTGCGCATAACCCAACAAAGCAGGCAATTAGGCGCGTTTGTGCGGCTGTGGGCAGAGGCTCTCCGGTGTGCTATGGGCCGAGGCTCTGCGGTGTGCTATGGGCAGGGGCTCTCCGGTGTGCTATGGGCAGAGGCTCTCCGGTGTGCTATGGGCAGGGGCACTCCAGTGTGCTATGGGCAGAGGCTCTCCGGTGTGCTATGGGCAGAGGCTCTCCGGCGTTCTACGGTGATTAGTTGTGATCGATGGCATACCAGGGATGCATCATGACCACTTCGCACAGTAACCTAACCTACAAGGACACGATCGATGTTGGCATCATTTGGTGCAAACACTGCATACTTTGCGCACGGCACTCCCCAGGAGGAACAGTAGCTTAAAATCACGCCGACTCAGAAACTGGATGCAAAGGAATGAGACCGTTTTATATCCAGAATGTGGCCATCCCACAACAAGCGGTGTAAGGTATGACTAGGGCAGTGTGCGGTACATGACTGGACGGTCATCACTTCCAAACGTGATTGCTTAACATGTGCAAGCGACTCAAGCCGACTCCATCCTTGTCTGATAATCCACGACTGAACCTATTTCATGCTTCCAGTTTTCACGCATGCCTCTCAACACAGTGCAACCACGAGAGCCGTGCAAACCCAGCGAGCATGCTACCAATCGCAGGCGCAGGCGGATCTACGGCAATGAGCTGCAGCAATGCACAACACGACGACAGCTGGCGTCCTGTACGGCAGCTCTCTCGGGCGGCCTGTGCGGCCGTGAGCCCGGCACGCCTCGGGCGCGGCGACTGACGGCAGCTGGCGCCCTGTACGCCAGCTCTCTCGGACGGCGTGTGCGGCCGTGAGCCCGGCACGCCTCGGGCGCGGCGACTGACGACAGAGAGCGTCCCGCTCGCCACCACCGGCCGGCGGCCGACGCTCGGCTGGCGCCGCCGGCGCGCGGACCGTTCGCTGCCGGCTTCGACGGTGCACTGGAGGGCGAACCGCACCACCCCTCCGCGCTAGTGCCCGCGGTATCCATCCGCCCTACAGACAATTTTGGCGTGCGCTTCATCGACTTACAGTACGCGTCGTACGGCCGCTGTCAGTAACGGTAACAAGCGCTCTTCAAAGAAGATGCGTACCAGCCAAATCATCTTCTGATCGTGGTCCTCTCGTTTATTGCTTTCTACCGCCGATTGTGTTTACGATAATTATGTTTGTTGTTTGTCGTGTGGTCCGGCACAAAGGAAAATAGACGAAGATAACCCCCCCCCCCCCCCCCCCGCCTCCTACACACACACGTTTGCGGAACTGGACATTACAATTTTGGCACTGCATGAAAATAAAAACCCGAAAAATCCCAATGGTCCCGACTATGAGCTGCAGCAGAGTTAACATAGTTTGTCGTTGCTGCTAGGGCTTTGAAATGCTACTTTAACGACATGATACCGCACGAACGACGTTAATGTGTATCATCTGTAGATACATGCATATGCGCCGGCCACTGCGTCATATCAGCTATATTTACGGCGGCTTGGAGGCATGCGGTCACGTCTCACTCCACCAGAGAAGCGCCTTCACATGTCTGTACTCAGCCATTCAGAGACAAGGACAGAGACGTCTTTGGACAGTACAGGAGCCTGCTCAGAACTGGAAGATACCAAGCAGAAGAATAATGCCTGACTTGATGGCAAACCTCATATGGCTGCGAGAACCCGAAGTGAGTGACAAAACAGGCTGATGAAGGTCATGCTTAACCAAACTAATAAGTCATGAATACAGGTGCCCATAACACCCATAACATATCGACCATCTTCCCTTCTCATAGCAAAACCAATAACAAGAACACAAAAAAAACAAGTGAGGTTGGCGACGTCGGCTGGGAAGCGACGACAGCAGGAGGGGCGGCCGGGGGTGAGCGGCGGCCGGCGGGTGAGGGGAAGGCGGCGGTGACGCCAGGCCGTCCTGGCCGTATGTACCACGGCGTCACCAACTCGACCCACATCGCCACAGAGTCTCGCCCAGCCAGAGCCGGCGACCGTTAGCAGTGACCGGCCTCTAGCCAGTATCTGTCGTAGCGCCGCATAGCTTCTCCCAGACGACGACTTGTACGACCCCGTCCCGATTTCCTTATCCAGAACGATTTTGTCTTTGATTTAACTTTGTCTCGTGACGTTTATGAGCAAGGATTAGCATAGTTGGCGATGTAAATCTATGAAACATTCTGTAACATCTGAAAGATCTTGGAACTCGAATTCGGACAACAAAGAGAACAAAGGCCGTCGAGTTTCCAGGCGAAAATACGCGGCTTCTGCATCTGCATTTCCAAATCATCATTGAGAAGGCACGGGCCGTCGCAGAAGTGACTCGAGCATCGGCGTGGGTTGGGGGAGCCAAAGGACAGGCCATCGGTCGCAAGCTAAATTGCCGCGTGGCCCAGTCACGTTCGCAGGCTATGTACAGATAGAGAGACGGAGAAGTCAGCCAGCGGGGAAGAGAAGCGAGACAAACAGGCTCCAAAGACGGGAGCCGCTAGTGTAGGCACGTGTAACATGTCACTTACTGCGTGGTGTCTTCGTTAACAAACATTTGTTGACCCCATATGGCCAGCATTGGGTCGGCAATGGCGGATTTTGTCGTCTGAAAACTGCAGGCATAGAGCGGGGTGAGATGGCGCACCGGCTGGGCGGCAGCGGGCCGGCGAGAGCGCGAGCTAGAGAGAGAGAGACAGACAGACAGACGAGGACAGTGTTCAGTGTGTGAGCGAGCGAGCGAGCGCGCCGCTCGGACGCCAACACTCATCCGTGTCCGTGTCCGTGTCCGGGTGTGGCATGCTCATGCCTGCGGGCGTGAGTGTCCGGAGGCCTGGGCCGGGTAGAAGGAGGAGGGTGGGGGCGGCGCAGCACTGACCTGAGGTCGTTCAGCGGCAGGAAGTCGACCTCGAGCAGGGGCCGCAGGCTGGGCAGGCTGTACGTGTTGAGACGGCCGTTGGCCAGATAGCAGACCAGACATACGCTGTCTGTCGACGAGAAGGCGCCGTCGATGGTCGCGCCGCCGAGTCCCCGTCAAACACACCGCGGCCGGCTGCTTATGATGGGCGCTGGCCCTGACGCGAGGCATATCAGGGCGCCATGCCTTGCAAATGGGGCCCGCTTCAGCATGCTTATGTCTCCGAATTCCAATCTAATAATAATTGTTCAAAGGATCTGGGATTGATGTCACCGTTTGGCATACAAACAGGCAGCGCGCCGCTGGCAACGCAAGCAAACACTATTAGTATTGAGCTCCTATTGCTGCCCTAAATCTAAGCAGCTGTAGATGTCAAGATTACACCCAAGGGGGCGTTCGAGCCATACAACATGTAACCACACCCACTGGACCCACAGATGGCCCTCCTTCCCGCGTGGATGCCACCATTCAGCGACCCCCACGGACACATAATTCAAAGGCAAGCACTCAAAGTGATTGCGCTGAAGGCCGTCGGCGGCAGAGGCGCGCTAAATCGGGCCCACCGAGCGGGCGGCCCCAGCGCGGAGCGGGCGCCGGCGAGGGAGCGGCCACGCGCCGCCGACCTTTCAGAGAGACGATGTCAGCGCGGACCACGAATGATGTGTCGGTGATCTGCAGCTTGCAGAGGCAGCTGTGCGCCGGCGTGGCCAGCACGCGCGCCTGCTTGTCCGAGACGAGCACGAGCAGCTGGCCGTCGCCCACCTCGCTGATCGAGCCGGACGAGCTCACCGTCGGCCGTGACGGCGTGCCTGCGGCGCCGGCGGGGGAGCGGTCAGGCGGCGCGGGCGCGGTCTCGGCGGACGCGGAGCCGACACCCCACGCTCAGCAGACCCGCCCCCTCCCCCCCCCCCCCCCCCCAGATCGCTCGCGGCGATGCCGTCCATCGTCCGGCATTAGCTCGGACACATGTGAAGAAACGGCGCCGCCCGGCGACGCTCGCTCCACGGGACAGCCGTGAATTAGGGCCGCCAGCGCCGCCGGCTTTACACTGGGTGGACAACATATCTAGCCTTGGAGACGGCGCCGGATCGGGTCGGGTGGGAACGAGACTCCGGATCGGACCCGGCTCGGGCGGGGTCGGGCGGGATCGGACCCGGCTCAGGCGGAGTCAGGCGGGATCGGACCCGGCTCGGGCGGGGTCGGGCGGGATCGGACCCGTCTTGGGCGGGGTCGGGTGGGATCGGACGCGGCTCGGGCGGAGTCAGGTGGGGGGCGGGGTCGGGCGGAGTCGGGCGGGATCGGACGCGGCCCTGGCGAGGTCGGACGGAATCGGACGCGGTCGGGCGGGGCCGGCCGGAATCGGACGGGGTCGGGCGGGGTCGGGCGGAATCGGACGCGGCTCGGGAGGGCGCCTTGACTCTCTAGACTAACTACAACTGGCCCTCGTTACCAAGGCCCAACAATGCATCCCCGACCTTACTGCATTATGACGTCCATACTAAGGTACCTGAACATTGTCGCAGTCGTGGCTTTAGTCGGGTCTCCACGCCCCGTTTAAATGCCCCTGGTACGCCCAACGTAAATACTCTGGCCCCTACACATTATGCACTGACATGGTGTGCTAGAGGAAAGAGCTGCCTGGTGGCACAGCGGTGGCACAGCTGGAATGATGAGCTCCAGGTGGTCACCACGCGGTTGGCTTAGGAGCCCCTCCCCCTCCCAGACGTGCTCAGGACCTCGCCAGCCGGTGGTCTGGTCGGCGCAGGGCGTCACAGTCTAATGGAGACTGGTTTGGCAAAGCATGTCATAATGTTTTATAGGCTCTGCAAGCATGCCGGCACGGTCTATTGGTTTACCCCATTACGCTGCCGGTGATTACCATCGAGATTTTGCGCTGCTGTCGCTGCTCGTCTGCACAGCGCCCGCTGTCGTGCGACTGCGCTTGATGTATTACGAGGCGCGGCCCGTCCGGCCCGTGAGCCGAGCGCTGGCTGCGCGCCACCGGCGGCGGGGCCCGGCAGGCTCAGTACTCACGCGTCCGCTCCTTGCCGCCGTCCCGCCACGGCTCGAAGGCCGCCTGTAGCCGAGCTCCGCTGCTGTCCAGCAGGCCGATGCACTGCATAACACCACTCAACCGGAAAATGGAACCTGCAACCGCGCCGGCGTGCGTCACACCACACACCGCCGTCAATATCGTACGGGTGCGAGTCGGATGCGACGAGGTATGAACTGGCGACGGCGCCGGCCCGTAGAGCGCCCTGGCTGGCAGCCGGGAAACGAACGGCACCGCCCCGCCGGCGCTCTGCTGACGACCCATGGCTGGGGCGGCCGCGACCCGACCAGGCTGAGCGCGCTCGTGTCTTTGATGCGTGTGCTGGTTGGACGTTAGCGACGGCGGCAGCGGGCCGGCGGGCTGACAACGTGTGACTATCACAGGCGCAGCAGACAGCACCGCTAACAGTGCGTCACCTTACACATGGAAAGCCAGCCGGCCTGCGCGGCTTTTAGAGCCGACAAGATTTATTCGGCTCTTTGATAGTGAGCACTGTCCTGAAAGTCATGCTCGTAGGCCATTTGGAGATTGGTCCCTTGGGGACTCGTAGACCTGTCCTGCGTACACCTGAAGGGCCTGTGCTGGCAGACAATGTCACCAGGCGTTGGAGGGGGGGGGGGCTTACCGATCTTGGGGGAGGTGACACGATGTGTCAGGGACATTGACAAGTCGGGGCGAAAAAGATATGTCGCGGACGCGACAACTCGTTGTGATGGCCCGAC
>NW_023596746.1:48576977-48611384 GCF_011947565.3 Pollicipes pollicipes
CCTTCACAATGTTCCGCGCCGCTCCGCCGTCGGCCCTCCGGTGACGTCATCGGCACGGGTGCCAAGCGGCTCGCAAGCCAGGCAAGCTCCATAGAAGCCCGTACATTTGAGCAAGGCGAACGCAAATTGGCAAATACCGCCTATTGAGCGTCCGGTCCCAATAATAGTCATTATTTCTTTTCGCGTTCCACAGAACCACTCCGCTCAGTTAGCCGGTGTATTCATAATCATTTCCAGTCACCAACAAAACAACTCCGGTAACTCGAACCAACAATCTAACATCATTTGGCCCAACGAATACAATCGCGTGTCAACCAGGGCTGCGGGCCCGCTGTTCTCACCAGCGCCGGGACGCTGGTCGCCTGCGCGGGCCTGCGCCCGGCCACTGTGCCGCTCTTGTGCGTCGGGCCCGGCTGTCGCCACGCGCCGCGACCGACGCCGGACCCGCGCGGCCCGCCGACAGCCGTCGGGGCGATCAGAGGGTGCGGTCGCACGCGGTCCGCAGGCGCCCGGAGCGGCGGGCCTGACGCCCCCGGCCACCAGCGTCGCTCCGAAGGCCGGAGCCCGCAGCCCCGGCCCGCCGACCGCCACGCGGCGCCGACACCTCACCGTCACCGGCAAACACCAGCACACGCTTCGGGCCCCGAGCCCCTCCTAAAATAGATTTGGGCGCCGCAGCCGGCGGGGGCGGGGGCGGCGCCGGTGCGCGTCCCTGGAAGGGTGCAGCCCGCCCTCTCCCCGGAATGTCGCAGTGGATTATCACAAACAAAACGCTACGGCGGGTGGCGGCCCGGTCCGGCCTGGCGCGGGCGTGGGCGTCACGGCCGAGGGTCAGCCAGTGGGCCCGTCCAACGACGGCGGCCGCCAGGCGGAGCCGCCTCGCAGGCTGGCCCACTCCACCCGATAGAGGGCGGCGCCGTCACCCGCGGCCGCCAGATCTGGGAAGTTACAGTGGTGTACAGAGACACTCTACAGACCGCACGGCCTACTTCAAGGGGCACGAGAGGGGAGGGGGGGGAGGTGAAATTGGCCCGTGAAGGTGTGGTCCAGTCTAAAATCGCTCCAACAGAGCGCCCGCCACGCGACCACCACAGGCCCGCCGACCGGGGCCGGACTAGTACAAACACCTGCCCGCCTCGGTAAGGGCACAACCACAACGCACGAAGCCCATCCCGCCACGCATGCCGTCCTTATTGCACAAATCGGTCCATGCGCGCGACGCGAGGGTAGAGAGCCCGGCGGCGGCGCCCGGCTCGACCGCCCAATATCACCCCTACAGTACAACAGCAGCTCGCCGCCGAGTCCAGGCGCCAGCACCGCCCGCGCCGGCCGCTCACAGCTGGTACCACTTCTTGTCTTTGTAGCGCATCATTAGCTGGTGTGCGGTCGAGGAGAAGTTGTCGGCGTCGGCCATCATCTGCTCGGTGCGGTCCTCCAGCTTGGAGAGCTTCTGGCCGCGCTCGACCATCAGCTGGCGGGCGCGGCCCACCTCGCCGCCGCTCGTGGCCACGCGCGCCTGCAGCTGCTCCGCCTGCGCTGTCGGACCCGTCAGTAGCTTGGCCACGCTGCGCGACGCCTTGCCTGACGTCTCGCCAACTGCGGAATACCGCGCATATCAGCGGGAGCACACGCCAGCGGGAGCACACGTCAGTGGGAGCGCACGTCAGTTGGAGCACACGCCAGTGGGAGCACACGTCAGTGGAGGTTACGTTAGCGGGAGCACACGCCAGCGGGAGCACACGCCAGTGGAGGCGCACGTCAGCGGGAGCACATGCCAGTAGGAACACACGTCAGTGGGAGCACACGCCAGTGGAGGTCACGCCAGCAGGAGCACACGTCAGTGGGAACACACGCTAGTGGAGGCGTACGTCAGCGGGAGCACACGCCCGCAGGAGTGCACGCCAGTGTCAGCCGGCCGCGCTGGACCGACGGCCGGGCGCCTCCCGTCACGCCCGCGGCACAGCGGCCGGCTCACACCGTGGCTGCCGAGCTCACCCGGCCACGGACTGTCCTGACGATTCCAGGGTGTCAGTCTAACCGCTGGTGGAATTCGCCTTTCCTTAAGTCTTCCCACCCGCGCACCGCGAACCGCAACGCCTTAGCATGGGCCAAAAGACGGCAGCGGCCCAGCATGACAACCTTAACGGAACAGCGGCGTCAGTCGACCGGCCAGCAGAGCTGGACACCGACCACTGAGATAAAACAGTTAAGTCCGTTAGTAGTCTCCGAATTGCACACAGATCCAGCAGTTTTCGGCGCCAGCGCCAGCACAATTAAAGCCTAACATATTTCACGGGCTTTATCCCACACAATCCGGTGAAGTGAAATGTAGCACCGGTCTCTACGGCAATCCAATGCCGTAATAAACTAATAAAGATCTAGTAAATACAAATAATGGGCTGCCAGACCGGGGGACTGCTTCCTATATGCAGCGTGAGGTCGTCCAGACCGCTCAGGGGGGGGGGGGGGGCGCATCCGTCCTCCGACCCGCAGGAGCCCCGCCGCTCCGTGTCTTAGTCACATCCTCTCCCCGCCCGGGTTGAAACTGGCGCCTAATCCCTCCTTCAGCAGCACGGCGAAGACCAGCGCGCACCGGCCGCCTGAGACGCGCCGCGGTGGCCGGCATCGGCTCCGTGCGGGGCAGAGCGGGGCTCACCACCGACCGCACCCCAAAGAGGACGGCCAGCCAGGGTGGCGCCCCGCCCTGAGAGGGCAGAGCGGGGCTCACCACCGACTGCACCCGGAGAGGACGGCCAGCCAGGGCGGCGCCCCGCCCTGAGAGGGCAGAGACTCATCTCCATCAGAGCGACATCTCCGCCGCTCATCACCGACCGCACCCGGAGAGGACGGCCAGCCCGGGTGGCGCCCCG
This sequence comes from Pollicipes pollicipes, assembly GCF_011947565.3. Lineage (NCBI taxonomy): Eukaryota > Metazoa > Arthropoda > Thecostraca > Pollicipedomorpha > Pollicipedidae > Pollicipes > Pollicipes pollicipes. The sequence goes on from NW_023596746.1 coordinate 48,579,848, forward strand.
CCCTGAGAGGGCGGACCGAGACCCCCCCCCCCCCTCTCGGCCTCACACCTTAACTGGTGTGGGGCGTCGCCAGCCGACGATATCGCCGGCCAAACGCGTTGGCAAACAGGTGAAACGCTGACGAGCCGGTGATAAGATCGTTACACACATCGATCGGCGGCGGAGATGTCGCGCCGACGGTATCATTAGTCACGCCGGCCGACACACGGCTGGAATGTTGTCAAGCCGACGAGATCATTAGCCACGCGAGTCGATGGACACACGTCGCGGCGCCGAGTCGCCGACAACCATTAGTGATGCGTCGACAGCCCCTCCACGGGCGCCGCTAGCCTGCCGCGTGCGGCGCCGCTGCCCACAGCCGCCGCGCGCCTCTGCCGCTGGGCCCAGCCGACCGCCAGCCACTCACAGAGCTCCTCGCGGTCCAGGGAGCGCACGCCGCCGCCGAACAGGCCCTTGAAGAAGCTCTGCTGCGGTGGCTCGGGCGTGTCGCACGCCAGGAACAGCTCGCCCACCATGTCCTGCAGCTGGGTGCTGCAACAGGAGGTCACCAGGTCACGGGACGGGCCGGGGCCGCGGCCGTCGACTGTGCATCGGCGCCGGCCGCGGGAGTTCACCGTCGCCAGCGACGGCTGACATATGGCGCGAGCCACGCAAGTGCCGCCGACGGTCGTACGCGCCTTCACTGTCGATCAGAGTCCAGCCAATCCAGAGCAGCCAACGGCCGTGATTGTCCTGGTCTGCAACATGCGTCTGAAGGGGGTTTTCTGCACTGGCGGGAAAAAGGCCAAGAAGAGCAGCCGCCTGCTAGCGTATGGAATATTTGGCCTGCGCAGAAGGGCCTCTTTACATGCAACTGGCATGTGGTCCACTCATCTTGAGCTCACCAAGAAGCAATCTGATATGACTATGATAATACAGGTCTCTCCTACCGCTGGTCCGGTGAGAAAGGCGGCAATACCGTCGATACATCAAAGCTGATCACATCAATCCAGCATGTTTACCAGGATCGTATACAAGAACCGCCTCCTGGAAGGTACCGGCCAGACAGACGGGCTCCGCACTCTGAAGACAATGACTGCCGTCTCTGACCCGGGACCCCTGCGCCACTGAGCCCCTCCCCGCCGCTGCAACACCGCAGTCCAGGTTCATCTGCGTCTGGAGGCCTCACCAAAAGTCGGCCGAGATGGTGAACTTCTGGACCTCGGAGGGCGAGCACAGGTACATGCCGTGGCCGTGGTTGCTGATGCAGAAGGTGCGCGCCATCCTGTTGGTGGACGCCCGCACCGCGTCAGACACCTCCGAGAGCTCCGGCGGCTGGGCATTCGCCGCCGCCCGGCCGCCGGATATCCGAACGACACGCCACCCATCAGCCACGCCGGGCCCCCGCAGCCGGCAACGGCCTCCACACAGGGCAGCGCTGGGTCCCGGAGCCGGCGTCAGCTTCCACACAGTGCAGCGCTGGGTCCCGGGGGCGGCGGCGGCCTTCACAGAGGGCAGCGCTGGACCCCCGGAACCTGCACAGGCCTCCACACGGTCGCGCTGCCTCCCTTCCCCCCCCCCCCCCCCCCTCCCCCGAGCCGGCGTCAGCTTCCACACAGGCCAGCGGGCCAGCGGGCCCGTACGGTGGCGCACCATCCAGCTCGAACGGCCAGCGCACGCGGCCCTGAGCAGTAAACACGTCAGCCGTCATTCCATCAACCAGCGAAAGTGAACGTAGCTCGATTACATCCGGCCAAAACCCTGGATGGCACGTCCGCTGTAACCCGGCGACCAGCATCACGTCATCGGACGGCTGGTGTGACGTCACCGGACGGCCAGTGACACGTCACTCTGGCGCTCCGCCGGCCGTGTTCAGTCCAGTTGAGCAGCGCGGTTCGTATCCGACTTCGACTCACCACGACCGCCGGACGTCGACGCTTTCTCAGCGGGGCAATGGTGTCGAGAGCACAGAACCCCTACATCGTGACGGATGGCTGAATGCAAGCCTGCATGCATGGGCCCATCACGAATCTTCCTAGCACTGATTTACGGAGACAATTCTACATTCGTCATTTCAAGTAACGTCACGTACTTGGAGTCTATGAACGTTCATGATGTAATATGTCATACTTCTTTGGGTCAACCCTGTGTCTCAGTGTTGTCATCCTCCAAGCAAGAGGCATGTACAGTGTCGAGGGGCAAGTTCCACCTATCGTTTTGCGAAATAAGAATGAACACGTGAAAACTCCGTCCCAACCTAAACGTGTCAAAACCCGATACATGCAGGCAGCGGTGCGGCAGGCCACAGAACGATGACTCTGAAACAAGTGCGTACCAACGATGTACGCCAGTTCACTGATGTAAATTGGCTCTCCCACAGCACATCACATGATGAAAAGCAAGCTATGATTTATCACACAACCTTTACTCCGCCGCTCGCCGTTTAAGCGCGTACAATTTCTGACATGTATGGGTGAGTGATGAAGTGCGCATAACCCAACAAAGCAGGCAATTAGGCGCGTTTGTGCGGCTGTGGGCAGAGGCTCTCCGGTGTGCTATGGGCCGAGGCTCTGCGGTGTGCTATGGGCAGGGGCTCTCCGGTGTGCTATGGGCAGAGGCTCTCCGGTGTGCTATGGGCAGGGGCACTCCAGTGTGCTATGGGCAGAGGCTCTCCGGTGTGCTATGGGCAGAGGCTCTCCGGCGTTCTACAGTGATTAGTTGTGATCGATGGCATACCAGGGATGCATCATGACCACTTCGCACAGTAACCTAACCTACAAGGACACGATCAATGTTGGCATCATTTGGTGCAAACACTGCATACTTTGCGCACGGCACTCCCCAGGGGGAACAGTAGCTTAAAATCACGCCGACTCAGAAACTGGATGCAAAGGAATGAGACCGTTTTATATCCAGAATGTGGCCATCCCACAACAAGCGGTGTAAGGTATGACTAGGGCAGTGTGCGGTACATGACTGGACGGTCATCACTCCCAAACGTGATTGCTTAACATGTGCAAGCGACTCAAGCCGACTCCATCCTTGTCTGATAATCCACGACTGAACCTATTTCATGCTTCCAGTTTTCACGCATGCCTCTCAACACAGTGCAACCACGAGAGCCGTGCAAACCCAGCGAGCATGCTACCAATCGCAGGCGCAGGCGGATCTACGGCAATGAGCTGCAGCAATGCACAACACGACGACAGCTGGCGTCCTGTACGGCAGCTCTCTCGGGCGGCCTGTGCGGCCGTGAGCCCGGCACGCCTCGGGCGCGGCGACTGACGGCAGCTGGCGCCCTGTACGCCAGCTCTCTCGGACGGCGTGTGCGGCCGTGAGCCCGGCACGCCTCGGGCGCGGCGACTGACGACAGAGAGCGTCCCGCTCGCCACCACCGGCCGGCGGCCGACGCTCGGCTGGCGCCGCCGGCGCGCGGACCGTTCGCTGCCGGCTTCGACGGTGCACTGGAGGGCGAACCGCACCACCCCTCCGCGCTAGTGCCCGCGGTATCCATCCGCCCTACAGACAATTTTGGCGTGCGCTTCATCGACTTACAGTACGCGTCGTACGGCCGCTGTCAGTAACGGTAACAAGCGCTCTTCAAAGAAGATGCGTACCAGCCAAATCATCTTCTGATCGTGGTCCTCTCGTTTATTGCTTTCTACCGCCGATTGTGTTTACGATAATTATGTTTGTTGTTTGTAGTGTGGTCCGGCACAAAGGAAAATAGACGAAGATAACCCCCCCCCCCCCCCCCCCCGTCTCCTACACACACACGTTTGCGGAACTGGACATTACAATTTTGGCACTGCATGAAAAGAAAAACCCGAAAAATCCCAATGGTCCCGACTTTGAGCTGCAGCAGAGTTAACATAGTTTGTCGTTGCTGCTAGGGCTTTGAAATGCTACTTTAACGACATGATACCGCACGAACGACGTTAATGTGTATCATCTGTAGATACATGCATATGCGCCGGCCACTGCGTCATATCAGCTATATTTACGGCGGCTTGGCGGCATGCGGTCACGTCTCATTCCACCAGAGAAGCGCCTTCACATGTCTGTACTCAGCCATTCAGAGACAAGGACAGAGACGTCTTTGGACAGTACAGGAGCCTGCTCAGAACTGGAAGATACCAAGCAGAAGAATAATGCCTGACTTGATGGCAAACCTCATATGGCTGCGAGAACCCGAAGTGAGTGACAAAACAGGCTGATGAAGGTCATGCTTAACCAAACTAATAAGTCATGAATACAGGTGCCCATAACACCCATAACATATCGACCATCATCCCTTTTCATAGCAAAACCAATAACAAGAACACAAAAAAACAAGTGAGGTTGGCGACGTCGGCTGGGAAGCGGCGGCAGGAGGGACGGCCAAGAGGCTGGACCGCGTGCCGGGCCGGGAAAGCGACGACAGCAGGAGGGGCGGCCGGGGGTGAGCGGCGGCCGGCGGGTGAGGGGAAGGCGGCGGTGACGCCAGGCCGTCCTGGCCGTATGTACCACGGCGTCACCAACTCGACCCACATCGCCACAGAGTCTCGCCCAGCCAGAGCCGGCGACCGTTAGCAGTGACCGGCCTCTAGCCAGTATCTGTCGTAGCGCCGCATAGCTTCTCCCAGACGACGACTTGTACGACCCCGTCCCGATTTCCTTATCCAGAACGATTTTGTCTTTGATTTAACTTTGTCTCGTGACGTTTATGAGCAAGGATTAGCATAGTTGGCGATGTAAATCTATGAAACATTCTGTAACATCTGAAAGATTTTGGAACTCGAATTCGGACAACAAAGAGAACAAAGGCCGTCGAGTTTCCAGGCGAAAATACGCGGCTTCTGCATCTGCATTTCCAAATCATCATTGAGAAGGCACGGGCCGTCGCAGAAGTGACTCGAGCATCGGCGTGGGTTGGGGGAGCCAAAGGACAGGCCATCGGTCGCAAGCCAAATTGCCGCGTGGCCCAGTCACGTTCGCAGGCTATGTACAGATAGAGAGACGGAGAAGTCAGCCAGCGGGGAAGAGAAGCGAGACAAACAGGCTCCAAAGACGGGAGCCGCTAGTGTAGGCACGTGTAACATGTCACTTACTGCGTGGTGTCTTCGTTAACAAACATTTGTTGACCCCATATGGCCAGCATTGGGTCGGCAATGGCGGATTTTGTCGTCTGAAAACTGCAGGCATAGAGCGGGGTGAGATGGCGCACCGGCTGGGCGGCAGCGGGCCGGCGAGAGCGCGAGCTAGAGAGAGAGAGAGACAGACAGACGAGGACAGTGTTCAGTGTGTGAGCGAGCGAGCGAGCGCGCCGCTCGGACGCCAACACTCATCCGTGTCCGTGTCCGTGTCCGGGTGTGGCATGCTCATGCCTGCGGGCGTGAGTGTCCGGAGGCCTGGGCCGGGTAGAGGGAGGAGGGTGGGGGCGGCGCAGCACTGACCTGAGGTCGTTCAGCGGTAGGAAGTCGACCTCGAGCAGGGGCCGCAGGCTGGGCAGGCTGTACGTGTTGAGACGGCCGTTGGCCAGATAGCAGACCAGACATACGCTGTCTGTCGACGAGAAGGCGCCGTCGATGGTCGCGCCGCCGAGTCCCCGTCAAACACACCGCGGCCGGCTGCTTATGATGGGCGCTGGCCCTGATGCGAGGAATATCAGGGCGCCATGCCTTGCAAATGGGGCCCGCTTCAGCATGCTTATGTCTCCGAATTCCAATCTAATAATAATTGTTCAAAGGATCTGGGATTGATGTCACCGTTTGGCATACAAACAGGCAGCGCGCCGCTGGCAACGCAAGCAAACACTATTAGTATTGAGCTCCTATTGCTGCCCTAAATCTAAGCAGCTGTAGATGTCAAGATTACACCCAAGGGGGCGTTCGAGCCATACAACATGTAACCACACCCACTTGACCCACAGATGGCCCTCCTTCCCGCGTGGATGCCACCATTCAGCGACCCCCACGGACATATAATTCAAAGGCAAGCACTCAAAGTGATTGCGCTGAAGGCCGTCGGCGGCAGAGGCGCGCTAAATCGGGCCCACTGAGCGGGCGGCCCCAGCGCGGAGCGGGCGCCGGCGAGGGAGCGGCCGCGCGCCGCCGACCTTTCAGAGAGACGATGTCAGCGCGGACCACGAATGATGTGTCGGTGATCTGCAGCTTGCAGAGGCAGCTGTGCGCCGGCGTGGCCAGCACGCGCGCCTGCTTGTCCGAGACGAGCACGAGCAGCTGGCCGTCGCCCACCTCGCTGATCGAGCCGGACGAGCTCACCGTCGGCCGTGACGGCGTGCCTGCGGCGCCGGCGGGGGAGCGGTCAGGCGGCGCGGGCGCGGTCTCGGCGGACGCGGAGCCGACACCCCACGCTCAGCAGACCCGCCCCCTCCCCCCCCCCCGCCCCCCAGATCGCTCGCGGCGATGCCGTCCATCGTCCGGCATTAGCTCGGACACATGTGAAGAAACGGCGCCGCCCGGCGACGCTCGCTCCACGGGACAGCCGTGAATTAGGGCCGCCAGCGCCGCCGGCTTTACATTGGGTGGACAACATATCTAGCCTTGGAGACGGCGCCGGATCGGGTCGGGTGGGAACGAGACTCCGGATCGGACCCGGCTCGGGCGGGGTCGGGCGGGATCGGACCCGGCTCAGGCGGAGTCAGGCGGGATCGGACCCGGCTCGGGCGGGGTCGGGCGGGATCGGACCCGTCTTGGGCGGGGTCGGGTGGGATCGGACGCGGCTCGGGCGGAGTCAGGTGGGGGCGGGGTCGGGCGGAGTCGGGCGGGATCGGACGCGGCCCTGGCGAGGTCGGACGGAATCGGACGCGGTCGGGCGGGGCCGGCCGGAATCGGACGGGGTCGGGCGGGGTCGGGCGGAATCGGACGCGGCTCGGGAGGGCGCCTTGACTCTCTAGACTAACTACAACTGGCCCTCGTTACCAAGGCCCAACAATGCATCCCCGACCTTACTGCATTATGACGTCCATACTAAGGTACCTGAACATTGTCGCAGTCGTGGCTTTAGTCGGGTCTCCACGCCCGTTTAAATGCCCCTGGTACGCCCAACGTAAATACTCTGGCCCCTACATATTATGCACTGACATGGTGTGCTAGAGGAAAGAGCTGCCTGGTAGCACAGCGGTGGCACAGCTGGAATGATGAGCTCCAGGTGGTCACCACGCGGTTGGCTTAGGAGCCCCTCCCCCTCCCAGACGTGCTCAGGACCTCGCCAGCCGGTGGTCTGGCCGGCGCAGGGCGTCACAGTCTAATGGAGACTGGTTTGGCAAAGCATGTCATAATGTTTTATAGGCTCTGCAGCATGCCGGCACGGTCTATTGGTTTACCCCATTACGCTGCCGGTGATTACCATCGAGATTTTGCGCTGCTGTCGCTGCTCGTCTGCACAGCGCCCGCTGTCGTGCGACTGCGCTTGATGTATTACGAGGCGCGGCCCGTCCGGCCCGTGAGCCGAGCGCTGGCTGCGCGCCACCGGCGGCGGGGCCCGGCAGGCTCAGTACTCACGAGTCCGCTCCTTGCCGCCGTCCCGCCACGGCTCGAAGGCCGCCTGTAGCCGAGCTCCGCTGCTGTCCAGCAGGCCGATGCACTGCATAACACCACTCAACCGGAAAATGGAACCTGCAACCGCGCCGGCGTGCGTCACACCACACACCGCCGTCATTATCGTACGGGTGCGAGTCGGATGCGACGAGGTATGAACTGGCGACGGCGCCGGCCCGTAGAGCGCCCTGGCTGGCAGCCGGGAAACGAACGGCACCGCCCCGCCGGCGCTCTGCTGACGACCCATGGCTGGGGCGGCGCGACCCGACCAGGCTGAGCGCGCTCGTGTCTTTGATGCGTGTGCTGGTTGGACGTTAGCGACGGCGGCAGCGGGCCGGCGGGCTGACAACGTGTGACTATCACAGGCGCACCAGACAGCACCGCTAACAGTGCGTCACTTTACACATGGAAAGCCAGCCGGCCTGCGCGGCTTTTAGAGCCGACAAGATTTATTCGGCTCTTTGATAGTGAGCACTGTCCTGAAAGTCATGCTCGTAGGCCATTTGGAGATTGGTCCCTTGGGGACTCGTAGACCTGTCCTGCGTACACCTGAAGGGCCTGTGCTGGCAGACAATGTCACCAGGCGTTGGGGGGGGGGGGGCTTACCGATCTTGGGGGAGGTGACACGATGTGTCAGGGACATTGACAAGTCGGGGCGAAAAAGATATGTCGCGGACGCGACAACTCGTTGTGATGGCCCAGACCTGTCGGGGGGAGAGGAGAGGGGGGGGGGGGGGACGCGACAATCAAGATCTATGGAAAGGGCGACAACGGTTGGCCGGAGGCCACAGACCTGTCGTGCGGTCCCGGGGTAACTGACCCACTGGGGCAACAGTGACGCGTCTGGGGGGTGGGGGGTGTTGACGATCTGCCGTGGAGGGACACTAGTCTGTCGGGGCGGCACTGACCTGTCGGCGCGACACTGACGCCCTGCGTGAGCCGATCGCCGCTGCGTGGGATCGCCACCTGCACAATCAGGGTGCTGCCGAGAGAGGTGCCCACCAGCAGGCTCGGCAGCGTGGAAGATTCTGTCACACGGAGGAGGCAGCCGCCGGTCACCGGGTGACCCGGAGCCCGCAGGCCGGCCTACCGGCGAACCCCACGGCCACCGCCGCTGCTCTCGGCGAATCGTACTGCCCCTTCTGCCCACCCGCAGCCGACGATGGCCAAGGGTACATCAGATGGCCGCGAACGCGGCGTGACAGCTTTACACGTGGCAGACGCGGACGGCGTACATGCTCAACATGATATACACAGGTCAACAAACTGCTTCCGTTCGGGTCGGGAGGCGTGTTCTGCTGGTGAACTATTACGAGCACGACGCACGCACGCACGCACGCACGCACGCACGCACGCACGCACGCACGCACGCATGCACCCACACACGCACGCACCCACACCCACACACCCCCACCCCACACACACGCGCGCGCCGAGCTTCGCATCCGAACAGCACACCCTTGCGTCACACGCTGGGCCGGCCATGAGGCGGCGGCGGCGGCGGCGGCGGCACCGTACCGGATTTATTGGTGTACGTGTCGGCGAACTGCAGGCAGACAATGGCCTCGGAGGTGACATTCTCCAGGCTGCTGAGGCTGCTGCTGCGTGACGCGTTCTGCTGGCTGTCCAGGCGCTCTGTCCGCCCACAGCACCCAGCGTCACACACAACGCGCACCCATGCACGGGCAGCCAGACACTTGCGCTGACGAACACAGCACGCACCCACGCACGCACAGATGCGCCCGACACTGACGGTCTAGATTGCATGCTTCACGGGGCGGCATGACAGCCTGAGAAGGTGGCTATAGCTGAGGAGACTCAGAAGAGGTATTGACCAGGCTGCCGATGCCTGCAGACGGCTTGGGGCGTTATATCGAGCCCGCCGGATGAGATTGCTGGGCGGCCCAACTGATCTAAATTGACACTGTGCCAAACAAGAGTCAGGCGACTGTACAGCACACGCGATCCCTACGGAGAACAGCGATGGTAGTGCAGCTAAACACCGGGAGAGCGCCCGGCGGTGGCGCCACACCGTATGTACAGCGGTGACACTAGAACACCGCGCCGCTGCAGGCCGGCCAGGCGACAGTGAGCGACGGCCGGGCGGCGCCGGCGCGGGGTCGGCCGCACGCCGGCGTCCACGCCGTCCGACGCCGGGACACTGGAAGCGGCGGGGCTGCTGCTGCCGCTGCCGCCGCCGCTGCCGCCGCGGGCGGCCATGCTGGGGGCCGCAGGTCGGTCGCTCGTCCCCGCCGGTCCGGCTCGAGCCGTCGTCATTCCGGCGGCGTCGGTCATTTTCGGCAGCGGCCGGCGGTCTCGAGCTGACCCACGCGTCTGGTGCCGGGCTGTGAGGCCAGCGGCCGGCTGTCTCGAGCTGGCCCATGCGTCTGGTGCCGGGTCGTGCGGCCAGCGGCCGGCTGTCTCGTCGTCGGCCCGCATCAATAGCCCAATCAAGCCAACGGCTGGGCGGTCGAGCGGGGACACTGGCCCCATCAGACGGACCACTCGGTCTCGGTCGCCGGGACTGCTCGCCGCCGTGGAGACGGCGAGATTGGCGGCGGCCGGCCCAGCTGATCGTAAGGTGCGATCAGCGAGCGGCTGTCCAGATCCACTTCTCGACCCATTCCACGCGGCGCTCCATCAAACACCCCATCTCGTCTGGACAGCCATGAGCCGTTCCCACCGGCCGTCCGATGGCGGCCAGCTCGACCGGACGTCCTGAGGACCGGCGCCCCCGGCGCTGCCGGAGCCGTCTGCCACACACCCTCCCGGCGCTGCTGGAGCCGTCTGCCACACACCCTCCCGGCGCTGCCGGAGCCGTCTGCCACACACCCTCCCGGCGCTGCCGGAGCCGTCTGCCACACACCCTCCCGGCGCTGCTGGAGCCGTCCGCCACACACCCTCCCGGCGCTGCCGGAGCCGTCCGCCACACACCCTCCCGGCGCTGCTGGAGCCGTCTGCCACACACCCTCCCGGCGCTGCCGGAGCCGTCTGCCACACACCCTCCCGGCGCTGCCGGAGCCGTCTGCCACACACCCTCCCGGCGCTGCTGGAGCCGTCCGCCACACACCCTCCCGGTGCTGCCGGAGCCGTCTGCCACACACCCTCCCGGCGCTGCTGGAGCCGTCCGCCACACACCCTCCCGGCGCTGCCGGAGCCGTCTGCCACACACCCTCCCGGCGCTGCCGGAGCCGTCTGCCACACACCCTCCCGGCGCTGCTGGAGCCGTCCGCCACACACCCTCCCGGTGCTGCCGGAGCCGTCTGCCACACACCCTCCCGGCGCTGCTGGAGCCGTCCGCCACACACCCTCCCGGCGCTGCCGGAGCCGTCTGCCACACACCCTCCCGGCGCTGCCGGAGCCGCCTGCCACACACCCTCCCGGCGCTGCTGGAGCCGTCTGCCACACACCCTCCCGGCGCTGCTGGAGCCGTCTGCGACACACACTCCCGGCGCTGCCGGAGCCGTCTGCCACACACCCTCCCGGCGCTGCTGGAGCCGTCTGCCACACACCCTCCCGGCGCTGCTGGAGCCGTCTGCCACATACCCTCCCGGCGCTGCCGGAGCCGTCTGCCACACACCCTCCCGGTGCTGCTGGAGCCGTCTGCCACACACCCGCCCGGCGCTGCCGGAGTCGCCTGCCACACACCCTCCTGGCGCTGCTGAACTCGTTTGCCACACACCCTCCCGGCGCTGCTGAACTCGTCTTCCACACACCCTCCCGGCGCTGCTGAACTCGTCTACCACACACCCTCCCGGCGCTGCTGAACTCGTCTACCACACACCCTCCCGGCGCTGCTGGAGCCGTCTGCGACACACCCGGTCCGCTCGTCTGTCATTCCATGAGCCAGCTTGTCTAACGCGCCGTGAACCGGTCCCGCCTGACGCCGGCCAATCAATACCGCCCCCAGCGGCGGTCAAAAGGTGAGACCGCCGACCGAAACGGCGCCGCTGGGACGCCAGTTGGCCGCCGGGCCGCGCGTGCGTTCCACATCGCCCCGGGCCCAGCCATGAATTGGCCAGGCAGAGCTGCGCGGCCGATGCACACGACTCTGCAACGGGCCCCATCTGGATTCCGGTCGGTCGGTGATCCATCGGCCGAACGGGCGAGCGACGCGGCCGGGCCCGGCCGGGCGGACGCCGCCGGTCCGGCTGGCGGCGGCGCGGCATCCGCACACCGCTGTGTCACACGGCAGACATGGCTGAAGGTCGCACGGGACGTGACGGGCGTTCCCACAGGGACGCGGCTGCCGTGTGACGACACGATTGGCCGGGTACAGACGAGCCAGGGCGGGGCCGATCCGCTTCCATGTCAGCGGCGACGGGTCACCTGCCTCCTCGCCCGCGAAGCCGCTCCCTACTCGGCAGTGGCCGACGCCTGTTCTGCCCCCCACCACGAGCGTACAGCTAGGTGCGACAGCACACCAAGTGCGAGCCGGGCGGACTGCGGCGGCGCGCCGCCCGCCCCGGCCCGGTCCGCGCCGTGGGACATCGAGCGGCGTGCGGCCGGCGGCTCCTCGGCCGGCGCCGGTGTGCTGCCGGCGCCGCGGTGGCGACCTGCTGACCGGGGCAGCTCCGGCGCGACTGGCGAGCCGGGGCCCGCCCACATCGATATGTACAGCTGAGAGGGACAAGGCGAGCGGGCCGGCCGGAGGCGCCACAACAGCCAGTGACAGGGTACACGGCTACACGCGACTGGCGCTACCGCCGGACACAGCGAGCGGGCGTCAGGGTGAGGGGCAGCCACGACAGGCGGGGCGCCGCCGCGCCCACGTGCCAGGGTCGGCACACAGCCACACGTCCAGTGGGGGCGGCCGAGGCCTGCTGTACCGAAACTCTTGCACTGTCGGGCGCGCCGCAGCCGCAGCGTAGGGCCGGCGCCGGCGGCCGGCGGCGGCGCCGGCTCCTCCATCACACTGTGCGCCTTGACCAGGCGGCGAGCGGTACCTTGCGAGCGGGAGCGGCGGGCGTCCGGCGGCCGCGGCGACACGCTGCCGCCGCCCGGCTGCTTCCCGCCCGTCGGCGACAGGCACAGCCCGTTTATCTGCCGGAAGCCAGGCGGCGTCACGTGGCGCACCGGACCACACGGCAGGCGGCATCACGCGGCGGGGCGCTGCCAGCACACCCCACGTCACGCACCGTGGTGGCATTGGTATTGGCTGTATCACGCGCCGTGGTGACATTGGTGCTGGCTGTAACTGACCGTGTCCACATCGCACAGCTCACAACGAACAGTAATAGGTGTCACTGACAGCAGGCGGCGAAATCACAGTACGTCACAGCAGTTGACAAACACACGCCAATATCACACCGGCGTTTTGCTACGTGTAATGGGCCTCGGCCAGAGCGACGGGGACCAACGCGACAAGCACGTCACACCCGCCCACCAGAGATCCTATAAAACTTCATTTTAGTTCGCCCAGGACCACTTGAGCAATCGCACTATACGCGCCAGGCTCAATGAAACATTCAACACCCAAGAGACGGCCAATGTGGGGCTTCAGTCCAAAGTCCGCGACATTTCAACGCAATGCATTTGTTCGCATTGGTAGAACATTAGATGCAAGTGAGACAATGTCAATGAGGTGCCCCGCCGTACTACACCGGGGAGAGATGATAACAGTTGACAGCAGACCGCGCTATGTCCGTGATTGCCGCGCGACGACTGCACCCCAGCCACACAGGAGACGGAATCACAGCACGGTACCACCGGCGCACTCCGCGCTGCGTGAAGTCACCGCCGCCCGCCGCCGGCTGCTGCCGGCGCCAAGGACCACAGGCTCCCCGGGCGCACCCAGCGACAGGGGTCCGCCGTTCACACAGACACAGCCCGCGTCTCACCGGCCCGACCTGTTCGCGAGCGACGTGACGGAGCGTTTCGGGCGGCGCCAGCCAGAGCCGCCCGTCTGCCGACCGGCCAGGTCCGCGCGGCCACCGGGACAACCCCGCTCCCACACACCACGCCCTTGCCAAAATGTAGCTTCCACATGCCTTCCTTTCTAACCAGCTGCCAGACATGTTTTGAGCAGGTGGCGATCGTTCGTTGTCGATGTGAAAATAGAGCCATAATCTAGACCTTCTCATCCCATTCCGCTATCGGCAGACGAGCCCCGCCACCAGTCTAGCCCCGACATGATCGGGTGCCGGCCGACCAGCGCAGCCAGTCCATCAGGCATTGGTCTCCGTCTGTCGACATGGCTGCAGTTTGGCAGCGACGTTGGCCAACATTCCGTATTTATGGAGACCTATTGACGATGCCGTTCGCCGGCACCGGGGCTGCCTGGATAATTCAGCCTGCCACCGTAAATCGGCCCACGCCCCGGCCCCCGCCCCCACAGCGCGCTCCCAGGGGGCCGGACCGCCAGACACACAGGCTGCGCTTTTGTGGGCTGGAACAGAGTGGCCGCCCCGCCGCCGCCTGGAGCAGTGAGCGCAGGCCGAGCAGCGAGCAGCGAGCAGCGACCAGCACGGCAGGGCCAGCCTAGCGCGCGTCCGCCATTTATCAGGTGGACAACGGTGCGGAAAACGAGTCTTAATGTCAAGCGAATGGGAGTTTAAAGCAAACACCTACTCGCCGGCACCCTATTTTCAGTTGACGGCGGACGACGGCGCTTTCTGTCCAAGCGGCGGCGCATCTCCGTCACCAGTATAACTAATCCGCCGGGCGGCGGCTGCTGCTGGCGGGCCCGCGGGAGCCGACACGCCCCCACCGCCGGGCGCCGGGCCGGGCCGCTCCCAAATGTAGGCGGCTGGGCGGCGGCGCTCGCGAAACGGCCCGTCACCGCGCCGACCCACTGGGCAGCCGGCCCGCCGGACGTAAAGCCCGACTTTTACACACGTGCCGCCGTCCGGCCCGCAGAGCCAGCCGCCCATAAAACGCAGCCGGGATGAGCCGCTGCGCGCCCGTTAGCTATTTCTGAGCGGCGAGCGCGTCACTGCATCAGCGTCACGGCTGGGCCGCGCGGATGAAGGCGCCCGGGGGGCGGCAGCGCGGGACCGGACCTCGCCGCCCGCCGGCTGACCTGCTCGGAGTCCGGCGACAGGCCCAGGTCCTCGTCGGCGCGCTGCTTGGGCGAGCGTGGCGCGCGCTGGTACGGGTCGGCCGGCCCGTACAGGTCCGGCGTGCCCAGGTTCAGCAGGCAGGTCCGCTGCATCGTGTCGACGATCACCAGGCCACTCTCGTTGCCGTAAGCCATCCTGCGGCCGCCAGCCAGCCGGCGTCAGCACGCGCCGGCCCCGCCAGGCGTGTCAGGCGGTCGCTCAGCCGGCGCAGCGCCCGGCTGTCTGGCTCACGGGTGTGACGAGGCCTGGTGCACTCGCACAAATATTGCCCGTTGATCTGCACGCCATCGACAAGGCAAATTGAGAACTCAAAACTCGCAGCAATCCCGAGTTAACGGCGTACCGGCAGGCTACAGCAAGAGTTCAAGGTGTACAAAGGCGTGTCGGCCCCGGCGAAGTTGCGGTCATCACATCGGCCGGGCGAGTCGCAGTGGCACTCACAGGCCGTAGGCGGAGTTGATGGCGAGACTGCTGATGGCGCCGGGCGGCTCGCCGTTGACCGACGGCGTGACGCAGACCAGCTCGGCCTGGTAGCCGGGCCCCCGGCGCACCGGCCCCGTCCGACACCGCACCGGCAGCGTCAGCTCCGCCTGGCCCCGTCACAGGTCACGTGGGTCACACAGGTCACCCAAACAAGGTCAGCTCAGCACGCACGTGCAAGTGAAGCGTGTCGAGAGAGGATCAGCACGGACGTGAGTGGGGAGGGTTATATCAGAGGCAGGGAGCAAAATGGTGTGGAAGCTCAGGAGTAGGCGGGAGTGTGCGAGTTCGCGACAGTGGGCGAGCAACAATGGCGACAACAGAGTGAAACAGCAGGGAAGAGTGAGCGAGCGCGGCAGAGTAATGCCCAGCTGAGTGAGACAGTTCTCGCGTGAGAACACCGGACAGCTCGGGAGGGCGGACGACAGCAGCGCGCCGGTCGGCCGCCGCCGCACCTTTCTGCCGTTGTCACCGATGATGGAGTTGGCGGGTCGCAGCGTGGACGAGGTCTCGCCGTCCGGCGAGGCCCGGTCCGGATCGCCGTACGCCTCGTACACGATCGGAATCTCCAGACACTGGCGGCACGAGCGGCGGCGGCGTCACACGAGAGCGCGCGCCTCGCCGTCAGCGCGTCACCATCGACACTGGCGCTGTACGTACATAGCGAACGGGCGGGGATGTCAGATATGGATGTGGACAGGGGTTAAGTCTTTGGTCAGGTCATCGACACTGGCGCTGTACGTGCATAGCGAACGGGCGGGACGTCAGATATGGATGTGGACAGGGGTTAAGTCTTTGGCCAGGTCATCGACACTGGCGCTGTACGTGCATAGCGAACGGGCGGGGATGTCAGATGTAGATGTGGACAGGGGCTAAGTCTTTGGCCAGGTACCTGCCCCATTCCAGTACGTCAAGTGCTTTCACTGTTAAAAGCGTACGACACGCACCGGTGAAGCAAAAGTACCATTCACAATTTTATCAAACACGGTTGCCACCCATGTGGAAAAACAGACTCAACACACGCCGATCAGTGCATGCATTGACCAAGTGACGAGAGGCGGTACATCCGGGCGTCTGCTCGAAGCCCAACTAACCGGGATTTCGGATGTTTTCTCGTGCTTGCTGAAGCGGAAGTGGATGACGTAGGAGGAGGCGCCGGCCACGGCCAGCTGCCGGCTCTCGGGGCAGATGACCACCTGCTGCACGGCCAGCTGGTCCTCGGCCTCGCCGTCCTGCGGCGCAGCGAGGCTGGGCGTCAGCACACGGGTCAGAACCGCCCGAGACGCGGGAGACCGCCGACCGCGCTCGTCAGCACCGGGTGCTAGTGGTTACTCTCTAAATGTGACGGGCGCCACCACCGAACAGCGACAGCCGTCCCGCTGCAACAGCCCTCACAATCGCATTGCAGCACATTCCGAACACGGGAGAGGCCACGAACGCAATGAAACGCCGGTGTTTCCTTACAACAACGCAGGCACCACTTTGCATCATGGACGACAGCGCTTCACATGAATAAACAAAGACGAGTTCACTCAGAAGCCACAGCGACAGTTGCCGTGTCTTTGTGCTTCCCAGCAACAGCTTCAATTTATATTGCACCACAAAGGACGCCGACAATATGACTACACATGGGTCAAATTCCATTTCCCGGTTAGTTTATCTAATGAGGTAAGTTCGCGGAGCAGGTGGAGACGCCGCAGTCGGTCTGAGCAAAATAACAATGCAATCAGCAAGTCTGAAAACGTCGGAGGCTGTAGCATGCCAGGGAGAAAACAACACACGCACTGCCACACCTGACAACCGTGTTGCACCTGCCTACGCAGCCATACCTGCGGAGCCGCGCCCTGCCTGCGAGCGGGTCCGCGGGCGGTTCCGTACCTGCGAGCCGTGTCGCACGTACAAGCGACCGCACCGCAGCCGCGGGCGGAGCTCCACCTGCGGTCTGTGTCGTACCTGGGAGCGGCGCTGCTTCTCCAGAACGCGGGATGTCTTCAGTTTGTAGAGCACCTGCAGGGTGACGGCTGTCGCATCCCAGAACTTGACGCTGCCGTCGGCGTGCCTGGCGGCGAGCGGCGCGAGCCTGGGCGTGAGACCCTGGGTCGCGTCCTCCCGACCCCGGGCCGCGTTCTGTGTGTGTTTATGTGTCACTGGGGCTTTACCACGCACTCAGCTGCTGAGGCTATATGGCGTCGCCTGCCTCTCACCCTGGCGGGAAGGTCTGGCACCGTGGGGAATCGAACCCAGTACTTCTGGTTTCCCAGACGCGCAGTGGTTAACGCCGACGCGTTAACCACTACACTATCAGCACCCAGCTGGGCCGCGCTTTCCTGACCACGGCCAACCCCTCCGCTGCCCCCGTGCGGCGCCGGCGCACGCTGACGTACGCCCACAAACAGCATTCACACACAGGTCAGCAGACCACCAAACCGGCCACAGCGCCTCATCACGCAGCATGTGAGCAGCATATAAGCCGGGTTTGAGCAAAAGTGGGGCGTATGTTCTGACGTCTTTCGGAGCTCCGATAACGAGCCCAAATGGCCGTTTAGATCCAGCGTCAGAAACGCTAGGGCATCGATCAGTCGAGATCCGGATAGCAAGAGAGCCGTCGGTCACTAGCAAGAGTCACGTGACAAGTCGGTCCCACGAGGACGCCGGGCGGGCTGGAGACGCCCGGCCGACACGCCTACCCGGTGATGACGATCTCCGGGTAGCTGTTGCCTCCGGTGCCCCAGCTGCCTCCCGTGATCGGCCACTCCTTCTCACTGAAGCCGGTCCTGTGGCAGGGGCGACGACACGTCGATAACCAGGCACATCATTCCCACTGGGAGCAATGTGATGCGTTTGAGAGCGTTCCGATCGCTTCGAGAATTTGGACACGAGCATTTACGACTCTACGAGAATTGGGCCACCATTTCCGTGGTTTGTTTTCTCAACGAAGCATATGTGAAACCATCAGTGCATTAAAGGTCGACCAAGACCTTAATATCAGAGGATTTTCGAAGACGTTTTAACAATGCTTAGCAACATTTCGCGCCGCAGAACTTCGTTAAACGACTAATACTACACCAACCGGGTTTTCAAGATCACAAACTTCTGCGGCCCGTCTAGTCTAGGTTCTGGCCGTACTGCTGAGCGCTACCACCTCAGGTGTGGGATGCTAAATGAGGTATAAAAATCACATAGCACAGCTCCTAGCTTTATCGGGACTCCACTCTGAAGGACGCCACCGAACGCAGTCAATAGTCCGGCGCGGACCAATCAGCCCAGCCCAGGCCGTGAGCCCTTCCTATTGCGGCGCGGGGTCCGGCCGCCACGTGGCCGCGCCGCTTCCCTCGCAGCTGGGGAGCCGACACCATCACCACTCCGACAGAACAGGGAGAGTGGGCCAACGGCGGCGTCGCTCCCCCGCCTCTCCGCAGCTGGGGAGCCGACACCATCACCACTCCGACAGAACAGGGAGAGTGGGCCAACGGCGGCGTCGCTCCCCCGCCTCCCCGCAGCTGGGGAGCCGACACCACCACCACTCCGACAGAACAGGGAAGGCCAGCGGCGGCGTCGCTCCCCCGCCTCCCCGCAGCTGCGGAGCCGACACCACCACCACCCAGGCAGGGCAGCGAGAGACGGCCAGCGGCGGCGCCACTCCCGCCTCCCGGCAGCTGGGCAGCCGACACCATCACCACACCGGCAGGGCAGCGAGAGATAGCCGGCGGCGGCAGCGGCGGCGGCGGGCCGATCCGATTACAGCCGTGAGTGGTGCGCTGCCGACAGCGGCACTTTGGAGCGCCAGGCGCCGCCACGCACGGACGCCACCGCCGACCGTCCGCGCACGGTCCCGGCGACAGGACCGCCGGCGCCTGCACAGCCGAGCGGACCGCACCGGACCGGCCCCTCCAGACTTCCCGGCCTCCCCGGGGCGTGCACATGCTCCTCAGCCTCCCCAAAGACGTCCGCAGGCTCCCGGCTTTGCCGAGACAGCCGACGGTTCCCGGCTTCTCCGACCCGTCCAAGGCGCGTTACAGCGCGCCGGCCACCGCGCTACGTTCAGACCGGGCCCACCAACCCTCCATTAACGGCGCGCCGCGTCGGCAGCGTCCCTGCCCATCGCTCGCGCATCAGCCGATCCCTATTGACAGGCGCTCTCGGCGGCGGCGGCGCGAGGCCGCGCCCCGGCGCCGGGTGGCTGCCGTCGCCACGGGCTCGTCCCGCGCCGCAGGCGAGCCGCGCTCAGCACAGCCCGACATGAGCCGGCGGCGGCGCGTGCCGATGACGGGCTGCCGCCGACGGCAATTTCGTCGACACTGAAGACAGCGTGACGAGGCGCCGCCGCCGCCGCCGCCGCCTGGCAATAGTGCGTACGCGCCGATCGATGCAGCACCACACAGGAGATGAGCCGCGGAAGCCAGCAGCGTCATGGCCGACGGCGCGTGCGGCCGCACTGCCCGGGGCACTCTCGGCCCGGGAGATGCGGGGCAGCCATGGTGCCCAGCCGCGGCGTGCGAGCCAGGCAGCAGCGCTGTGCTCCGACCGAGGGACGGGACAGGGTGGACGCACAAGGCCGCAATGTACGTACAGCGAACACGCAGCTCTCCATCCATCATCTCAGTCTTTAGCGATTCCAAATACGCACTTCATTCAAACGTCTGCTGTTTTTCTTCTTAAATTTCTAATTGGAAGCGTTTTCCTCTCACAGGCTGCTTGACTAGCTTTGCTGCTATAGCATTGTCAATTTGGTGTCATGCTTCATATCTTCAGTCAGTGGCTGATACATCAGGCGGCAGCATCTTTTTTAGCGTGTCCATGCCGCCAAGCGCATAGGATCACCCAACACACTGCTCGTCTCAACGCATGCCTTTAATTTAATGTCTGCCGCCGCGCATCCCAAACTACTGACCATTCGGGCCAAGCCCCACCGTTTTCTGCTGGATCCACCAACGGCTATTTCTTCAAATACCTATTCAAAAGCCTGCTACAAATGACTAAAACCCGCTGGGTCTGTTCGCCTTGGCATCTAGGCTACCATGTAAGGCATTTGCACGCCCAAACAATATTGGAAATGCAACTATTGTGTCTGTTAGGTCCTCATAGTCTGTCACGTGTAGCCCAAAGCCGTGGTTTTTCAACACAGTGCGCTTCAGATGTTAAAATAAGCCCTGATATTTCCCGACAAGGCTGCTGTCCGCTCTCATTGGTAGGTCGCGCTTGGCTGGACCGCGCAGAAGCCGTACCGCATCGGCTAGTCAAGGGTGCGTGCAATTTCCGACTGGAGGGCACCGCGCACCTCGCCAGTACGTACTTTATCGAGCACGCTTAGAGGCTCAAAACGACACATTTTGCGGGAAACAAGGAAAACATATGTACGTGCTAGGGTAAGACGGCATTTCCTGCTGTTCTAATCCCAGCCTCTACAACAAGGCTAGAACTAGTAACTTGGGCATGTGGAAAAAATGTTGTCGAGTGCAGCGCATATTATATATATATATATATATATATATATATATATATATATATATATATATATATATACATGAAAGCAGCGAAAAGCCCAACTGACCTTTTGGGTGCCCTTTTGCGAGGAGCTGTACATTATCTGCGCAATAATGTTGCGAAGTGTAGATGATGACTCTTCAAGATGATGATGACCTTTTTCAGATGCTTATTTCTCAAACACAAGCAAAACGAACAGCACATGATTCATGAGCTGTCATAACTCAATTCGCCCCCAACGCTCTCATCTTTTCTGTGGTGCTCCGCAATACCACGAGCCGGTCGGACCTTCCATTCGCAGCATAAGCCCACGGTTGTACTCTCGGACAGACACACATGCAACAAAAATAAGGCCACGGTCGGGTCGCCTTCACGCTTACTTTGTTTGCAAATAAAGGTTTTGCATAGCGACCAAGACAAGGTGAGAACATAATTTCTGTCGGTACAAATCCCAAAAAAGTTCTGGTATGCATAAGTTTGGCCGCCAGATGTTCCCAACTGTCTCTTTGGAAAGCACTGGGATCCCGGTCAATGGCTGGACAGTTCACCATTAGATGTGACGTCGTTTCATAAGCATTCTTGCATTAGGGTGTTGATTGTTTCAGCAAATGATACATTGTGAGAATTTTGCTAGTTGAAGGAATTATATGCCACAATGAGGAAACCTCGACTCGATGTTTTGTTTCGTATGTGCTCGCAGTTCAGTGGTTGGTTACCTCGCTCCACTGAGGAATCTCATCAATTTCTCAGTTCCATCCAGCTTCGCATGAACAATCTTTACTCAGTGTAGTAATCAGCAGCGATCAGTAATGCCATTTCATAGCATTTTTATCACTGACTTCACCATTATGGATGCCGGAAATCCTCTCGGTCTTCACAATGATCACATGTTCTGGGCATTTTACTGACCGTGGTGATACAAGCCATGACATATAGGCGACATCACTTTTGCTTTAATTATACAGCTAAGTATCACGACCTTGCGGAAAAGTGGTTCATGTCTGTGACATGGGCACAGTTTTGTCTATCCATTAACTGCAATTGGCCAAGTGGCAAGAACACTTCAAGATTTAAATAACAGCTCAAGAGTAATAGCAGTGTCAAAACTTCGTTCTTCGCTTACTAGCTTATCTGCATTTTAGTCATGCTGCTACGGTCTGGTCCCAGCACCACGGAGATTTCCAGTGCGGATCTTGCGGTCTCCAATTGCACGTGGCAGAATGAAGTGTTGATTGCTTCTATAGCCTTGGCAGAATGTTTCATCTGCCACCAACACGGCATTATTGAGGTGTAGGCTCTAGCACGAGTGGTGGCTCTAGCACGGGCCCTCTGGAGGACAAGCACCAGTTCATTTTTGTCCGCGTTGTACGCCATAGCGTTGAGGACAAAGATCAGGCGCAAACATGCCAATATTTCAGGCGTTTGGATCTGCCGGATCTGTCGGATCGCAACAACGGTTCTCAGCAAAATAATTGTCGACTGTCCCCAAAAAAGGTAAGACTGCAGACCTCCTCAGCTAGACCCAATCCCTTAGCGGTTGATCATCGGACACTGAAGCGGAGACGCCTCTCCCGGTCCTGGCACCGGGCGCTCCACGGTCCGCGAACACCCGTCACAGCTGAGTGCGAAGGCGGTGGCTATTCGATGGTCTTAAGCAGGGGGACCAGCGACACGCGCAGCTGACCTTCAGTCACGCTCTTTGCAACAGGAACATGATCCTTCAAAATAGCGGATGATGATGCGTAAGATCTCGGCTACTGAAGAATATGCATTTGAACGTGCAATTCAGCAGAACGGCAGTGTGGCCGAAAGAACAGGTGACAAAATACCATTAGACGGAGTTTCAGAAAAATATATGGACGTGTTTGCAGCCAACAGAATATGTCGGGGTACTGAGGGAGTAGCTCTGGGACGATGGACGCCACGTTTGCTGTAAGTAGGTTCCGAACGTTTTCAACAAGGAGTGGATGCGCGGTTCACAGCCCGCCAGCCCGCTGGCGCCGTGCGGACCGAAGCACGGAACATCGACGCTGGAAAAACGGCATCGTCCACGCTTCAGGCCGCTGGCCACTGCGGGATCACCCGAATCAAGCGGGAATCGCTGGCGATTTCTGCCCGCAGCCGGCCTCCACTCCCAGAAAAACATCGTTCTCATCACGGCGATTCTCAGTGAAATCGTCTCGCCGTTTCTCCGTTTGGCGAGCGTGGGCCTCGCCGGCCAGGGAGCTGGCACCATTTATTTCGCCTCCGCCTCCCCCCCCCCCCCCCCCTCGAGCGAATGCAAATAGACGCCCGAGTCACCAGGATTGAGGACGGCTGGGTGACCGGGAATGAGAACGACTGGGTGGCCGGGAGTGAGGGCACCAGGGTGGCCAGGAGTGAGAACGACTGGGTGGCCGGGAGGGCACCAGGGTGACCGGGAATGAGAACGACTGGGTGGTCGGGAGTGAGGGCACCAGGGTGGCCAGGAGTGAGAACGACTGGGCGGCCGGAAGTGAGGACGACGGTGTGACCGGAGGTGGGGACGGCTGGGTGATCGAGAGCATAGACGGCTGGGTGACCGGGAGTACAGACAGCTCCTGGGCGACTCACATAGGGGACTCAGCCGAGGCCAATGGAAGCATATCTAGCGTAAGTCACCGGCACAGCGGAACTTTTATGCCGGCGTTCTAATCAGAGGGGAACGCAGTTCCAGACCCTAGCCGCTCGGGCGGCACCTATTTGTAACGATCGCGCCCGTAATGGAGTCATTAGCGGCATAAATAGGCCATTTCCGGCCGGGCCGCCAGCAGAGTAGGGCCAAGGCTCGGCCTTCGCCGCCGGCCGGCCCGAGCTATCCATCCACTCGTTTCGGGGGGGGGGGGGGGGGGGGCGCCAACAGCCTCCGTCTCCTGCTGAGCGTGTT
The DNA here is from genome assembly GCF_011947565.3 of Pollicipes pollicipes. NCBI lineage: Eukaryota > Metazoa > Arthropoda > Thecostraca > Pollicipedomorpha > Pollicipedidae > Pollicipes > Pollicipes pollicipes. Next base: position 48,603,298 of record NW_023596746.1, read on the forward strand.
TCCCACCGGATGGTAACAAGACCCGACCAGCAAATGTCACAATCTACGGAGCGCACCCCTCAGCGCCAGTAAAGCTTCAGAACGCGGCGGAACGACGCAATTAAAAACAGGCGACAGCACTTGCTCACGGGGCCACGCAGACACGGGGGCAGAATGACATCGAGATAATCGCGCAGAACGGAGCGACGCGGTAGCTCAGTCGCTGCCCGCTCTCATGTCGGCCTCACCCAGGCGTGGCGACAAGAGCCGCTGATTCAAACAGAAGATGGTGGCGTTGAAAGACGCCGTATTCCGACTACTGACATCGTGTGAGGACCGGTCCTCCACAGATGCAGCGGAAGGCGACATGGCGCTGGAAGTCGAGGCCAAGCGGCGGTCTGCTACAGAACTGTCAGGGTTGCTGCTGGGTCACGTGGGGAGAAGGGCGGACAAGGACGCTGAAATACGGGTACATTGCTATTTCCGCAAGTTGCAGGTAGGCCCCTTTAACGCAATGAGGCACTTGGGTGTTAAGAGCATGAGTACGAATGGGAAAAACGAGAAAAAGGAATGCAATCTCAATTTGTAAAAACAGCGCGATAAGATCGCCAAAGCACCTTCCTATTCGGTGGATTTTCGATTGCAAGCCCGAAATAGCACAGCCCAGATCGCCTCAAGTTCTTCAGGCGTTCAACAGAACTCTCCTGTCCAAATCAAAATCAGCCACCGTGGGGAGCCGCTCAGAAGACCTCAGTCGTTTGGGTCGAACTTCGATGCCGCCCGAACGAGTTGGCTGCGAGGAATTAAAGCGATGTCACGCACCATAGCAGGCCGCGCTCAAAAGCGTTTAGTCCATTACGACTGGCGGCCCCCGGGACACTTTCCCAATTATAACCCGCCGGCGCAGAACGTCCATTTTACGGCGCGTCAAACTTTTCATAACGCCGAGCGGGCGCACGGCATCGCGACAGAGCGGCGATTACTCTCCTTAGCTGCGCCATCAGAGCCAGCCAGTTCCGTGCGGCGCCGTCGGCCGGCGGCGGCGCGGCGCGGCCGCTGTTTGAACTGCACCCGGCGCCACAGGTGTCGTCTCGGCTGACACCAGACAGCATCACCTAACGCCAGGCGATGTCATCTCACGCCAGACGGTGTCACCTCACGCCAGACGGTGTCACCCTCACGCCAGACGGTGTCACCTCACATCAGGCGGTGTCATCTCACGCCAGACGATGTCACCACACGCCAGACGGTGTTACTTCACGCCAGACAGTGTTACATCACGCCAGACGGTGCCATCTCATGCCAGACGGTGTCACCACACGCCACACGGTGTTACCTCACGCCAGACGGTGTTACCTCACGCCAGACGGTGTTACCTCACGCCAGACGGTGTCACCTCACGCCAGACGGTGTCATCGGAGCCGGGCGCGGTGGCATTCAGCCGCGCACACCAGCAACATGGCGGCGCGGCCGTGTCTGCCACCGATCGGGTGTACCATCATCATCGCGTATGCGTCACGTCGTACCAAACGAGGCATCAAAACCTCACGAAGCCTTCACGCGACGCGACCGCGACTTGGAACACCTACCAACGACCGGCGAAAGACCGAAAACTAATGAAGCCAAGACGGCGGAGGAGCTTGAGCGGGTCATATCCCGGGGATTAGGCCAGACTTTCAGCCACTATTCCGAACTCAGTTTCCTGAAAACTCGACACTGAGAACTCGACACAAAGGCCCAACTCTTCAGCCAACCAGAACAGCTGGCCGGCGGTCGCCGCCACGGGCGGCCGGACGGTCCCACCGCCCGTGCGAGCGTGCGGCCCGCCCGGACAGCGTGCTGCCGCTCGATGGCAGGCTCGTGCGCGGCTGACGGCCCGGCCACTGTGGCGCGAGACGGGCGGTCACACGCAGCCCGGACACACCGGACACAGGTGGCCGCACGCAGGATGGATACGCAGACAGGCCGGACAGGCGAACGTAAGCGGCAATGACGGAAGCGTCGCACTGATGAGCGCGTGGGGAATGACGGCCGCACACGACAATGGCCGTCCAGGAGTGGTGCTCTCCGGCTGGGTCATCAGCCAGCCAGGTCCCTGAGGTGGCTAGTCGCTGTTAGCGTCAGCGGCAGTCGTATTACCTCTTCCAGGAAGACGGCGGACAAACGCGCCGGGCCACAAAGGCCCAGAAACGCGAGCAGCCCCGAAAAACTGTCGGAAGAGAGCCGAGGAGAAGTGGTGCACAGAGTCAAGACGAGACGCAACGAACCATAGGGGAAGTGAGCTTCTAATACGATAGGGGTAGGGCAAAGTCTCGGCAGAGGAGAGCCTCGGGCAGAAGAGTCTCGGTTGATGAGAGCCTCGGGCTCACATGAGCCCAGTTCCCGTCCTCCGGCGGATGGACACGGGCAGCAGAGGCACAGACAGGGGGCGGACACAAAGGGCGGGCACAGTGCGCCGGCCTCGCCTGCAGGCCCGGGCTGGCTGTCGCCAGCGGAGCCGTCGGTCGGTGCCGCCTGCAGCCGGCGTTGCAAATAGCCGCTGCCGCCCGGGAGACGGCGGCCGCGGCAGGTGCGCGGCCGCCCGGCGCCACGTGGCCCGAGCGGTCCGGAACGGAAGGCCGATCGATGCCGCCGCGGTCGGAGCGCGCGCGCGCGCGCGCGACACACGCGCTCGTCAGTACACGTCATTATCGGCCGACGACGCCCAACAAAACGCGGTCCGAGCACCGGCTCCGGTGGCAGTGCCCGTCTCTGGGGCGTGCGTGCGTGCGTGCGTGCGTGCGTGCGTGCGTGCGTGCGTGCGTGCGTGCATGCGTGCGTGCGTGCGTGCGTGCGTACGTGTATGCGTGCGTGCGTACGTGCGTGGGTGTGCATGTGTGTGTGCGAGTGAGCAGCGCGCGGAAGGAGAAAGGACCTAATGAGAAAGACGGCAAACACAAGAAGTCGACAGAGTCAACACTGACGACATGATGAAAGCGGGCGGGCGGAGACGCCGGCGCCGTCGCTTCTTACTGGAGCGCAAAAAGACCGACCTCGGGTGATTTAAGCGGGCGCTGCCCGCGCAGTCTGCCTGCAGACGGCGCATCACCCGAGCCGACTCCCGGCAACTCACTCCCTGTGCGTCACCTGCCCACGGTGACCGATTCCATGTGCGTCCTTTTAGCCGACCCCCGGTGACCCCCTGGGCCACGGACCATCCTTAAGCCGAGGCCGCAGTCCACGGAGACAAACTCGACATCATTCGACGCGACGCTCCGGGCGATCTCATAGATCGCCACCGCCACAAACTGAGCGGCGACAAACGGGCCATAAATCGCCGGGCGACGGACGATAGCCACCCAGCTGACGGCGCCGGACCAGTGGCCGCCTATTTCGACCACATCACACAAACGCACACAAGACGCCTGTCGGCCGGCGGCCTGTCCGGCTGGTGCCGCCGACGCCGTGCAGGGCGGGCGGCGGGCGGCGGGCGGCGGGCGGCGGGCGGCGGGCGCGGTTGGCCGGCCCGGCCTGCCCTGTTCGGCTGACCTGTTCTGTTTGGCGGTGCCGACACTGTAGAGGGCCGGCACCAGGTCGCCGGGACAGTCGGCCAGGTAGGTGCAGCAGGTGACCGCCGAGCCGTGCAGGTCCATCGGGTACGGGTTCTCGAAGCACGGGTAGCCAGGAGACGTCAGGTCCACCACCACCAGGTCGTTCTGCAGCAGCACCACGATGCCGTACGGGTCCTGGAACTCTGCCGGCGGCGAGACGCGCCGCTCAGACGGGCGCACGACATGACGGCGACGGAGGCAACCTGGCCGACAGCAGGCTCACCGAGACAGTGCCGCTGCTCAGAGCCGACCTACGGCAAGAGAGTGCACGGAACCTGGCAGCACACATCCAACTCAGCATAGTGGCACAAAGCGTGGGTGCGTGATAAAGTAGCTAGCCTCGAGTCTTGGAACTATGGTGTGCATTTCGGTCACTGAAAAACCTGAACTCAAATGTGGTCGGCACAGGTATTCGCATATTCGCCAGGCATCTGATTCCAACAACTCGACGCGCAGCGGGCGGTCAGCATACTAGTGCTCACTTCCGCTGTGTAAAAGAAAAAAAAAACGTAATCAATCTCGTCGCCAATCATCTGCGTTTATAGCCGCAGAGCGATTGACATTCGATTCGATAACGCAATCAGATAACAATCTCCATTCGGTCGCAACCTTGAGTAATCCTACGATACAAACAGACCGACAGAGCCGTTCGTGGCCTTGGCTGTCTGGTGGCCGGCCGGGGAGCACTCGGCCCCGAATACAATCACCGTCGGAGACCGGGTGTAAGAATAGCCAAATCTATTCCGAGGTAACGCCGAGGGACGCGTTCGCACAACCTTGCCCGGCCGCTTAACATTTCAGTTCTACTGAAGTGCAGAAATGCTGACCTTTCCGCCATTTCCCAGTGGGGGTGTTAAAGGTAAGACCAGACACTGGTTCCGCGGAAGTCGGGCACGCAAGCATTTCAAAGCACATTCCAGCTGTCACAGGCGTCTGGAGGTTTTTGTGCGTGTGATCACGTGATCGCGTCCCAGTGATCAGCCGACCAGCTGGCCCGAGTTGATGTTTTTATCGAAAACATACAACAGTGGTCATTTTACCACTAATGAGAAGAACAAGTACATCCTGGCCCACGTGACAGGATGCGCTTGTTGCGCCTCCTCCCAGTGCGGCGATTACACCCGTCCGTCGAGCACCAGCGTGCCGCAGCGGGCCAAAGCTGACGGTGTCATAAGCGAGGCACAACTGGAGCCCCGGGCCGGCATTTGACCTCACTGACGGCCAGACACAAGCGCCTTCCCCGCGCCTCGATCTGCCGGACCGCACACGTGTGAACGCGTCCCACTGTTCTCGCTCTGACGGCCACACAGGTCAGCAATGAGACGGTGGCTAGCCGTCCCCCTGGAATGCCGGTCCCGACCCGACGGCCGGGGGGGGGGGGGGAAGACAAGCGGAACTCCTGCGGCAGGTGGAGCCAAACTTCAGCCACCGAAGCTCCTGTTTTCAGTACAGCCAGGTCACCATTACTCAGTGTCTTATTCCAAATCAGCTATGACAATATCTATTTGTGCGGTGTAGTTTGTGAGACACGCTGGTGGCTGGGGTTCCGTGGCAGCTCCAATGTATCCAACTGTGACCGGTGACGTCACCTCAGTCGAGTTTCGGCCGGCGCCTGTGGCCCACAGAGCGGTCGCAGTGGCCCGGAGCAGTCCTCCGCGCCGCCCGCCACCGCCGCTCCAGCCGCCGGCAGTCCACACGCCCAGCGTTGCAACGTACCGCTCGCGCCACCGGCCGGAGACAGCCTAAAGACCGTCCGCCAACGGCCGGAGACGGCCTGAAGACCGCCCGCCGACGGCCGAAGACAGCCTGAAGACCGCCCGCCGTTGGGCGGAGAAGGCCTGGAGACCGTCCACCACCGGCCGGAGACAGCGTGAAGACCGCCCGCCGACGACCGGAGACGACCTGAAGACCGCCCGCCGACGGCCGGACACGGCCTGAAGACCGCCTGTCGTCGGGTGGAGACGGCCTGAAGACCGCCCGCCGACGGCCGGACACGGCCTGAAGACCGCCCGCCGACGGCCGGACACGGGCTGAAGACCGCCCGCCGTCGGGCGGAGATGGTCTGAAGACCGCCCGTCGGCGGAGATGGTCTGATGACCGCCCGCCGTCGGGCGGAGATGGTCTGATGACCGCCTGCCGTCGGGCGGAGACGGCTTGATGACCGCCCACCGTCGAGCGGAGATGGCCTGAAGACCGTCCACCACCGGCCGGAGACAGCCTGAAGACCGCCCGCCGACGACCGGAGACGGCCTGAAGACCGCCCACCGTCGAGCGGAGATGGCCTGAAGACCGTCCACCACCGGCCGGAGACAGCCTGAAGACCGCCCGCCGACGACCGGAGACGGCCTGAAGACCGCCCCCTGTCGGGCGGAGATGGCCTGAAGACCGCCCGCCGTCGGGCGGAGGTGGTCTGAAGACCGCCCGCCGACAGCCGGACACGGCCTGCGGACGGAGACAACCTGAAGACCGCCCACCGTCGGGCGGAGGTGGTCTGAAGACCGCCCGTCGTCGGGTGGAGACGGCCTGAAGACCGCCCGCCGCCGCACGGCGCAGCCCACCAGCACTCGCCCGCGGCGGCCGCCGGATCCCGGCTACATGGCGCAGACGGACGGCGGCGAAAACCGACTGAGGCTGGCTGGAGGTGCTCCTCTGCCGGCGTCAGGGCGTGCCGACGGCGGGCCGCCGGCGCCCACTCGCGTCGCACCTCGCGTCGCACCGGTGACAGGCAGACGGCGCTGACGTCGGCACTCACTGCCGGATATCGCGCAGCGTTTAACACCGCGTCAAAAATGGCCGGCCCATCAGGGCTGCCGTGCGAATGCATACCAATGTGCGACGTGGATGGCGCCGGGACGACAGTGGCGCCGTCGCGGCTGTCACTGGCAGAATTTGTCATGGTGGCTGTCGCTGGCAGGGTATGTCATGGTGGCTGTCACTGGCAGGGTATGTCATGGTGGCTGTCACTGGCAGGGTATGCCATGGTGGCTGTCACTGGCAGGGTTTGTCATGGTGGCTGTCACTGGCAGGGCAGGCCATGGTGGCTGTCGGTGGCAGGTCATGCCATGGTGGCTGTCACTGGCAAGGTGTGCGTGTTTCCGGCAATAACTACCAAAAACTGTATGCAATTTTGACGGTTCGGCCGAGACAAAATGCGTTAGATGAAGCAAGCGTTTTACCCCCAGGTAAAAACCAACTTCGTTGGTTTAAATAGCGGGACGAAAATGTCACCAACGTTCACCTGGAGCTCGAGCTGAGGGACTATGTACCCAGTGTCGGTATACGACGGTCTAAGGCTGCAAGTCGCAGAGCAGTGACATGTACAGTGAAATTGTTGACAGCTGCAATACGGTTCGTGTCTAAATAAGTTGTGTCACCCGTGGACTTACGAAGTGCCGACCATTGTTATCGGTCTGATTCCGTTCTTCGCCCTGATGGTGTGAAGCCATTAGCAATGAAGCCACACCACATGCAGTGAGCTTCGTCTGCGTACCTACCAGCAGGCCCAAGTCGGCTCGCCGACGTCATGACCCGAAAACAACCCACTCCAATTCAACGCACAAGCGCACTTAAAACCTGATTGGCAGCAAGGAATCACCACAGTTGATGCACCCTCAAAACCCAATTACTAGTCATACTTCTACTACAAACCTGACTGGCTGAGGCCCGTCCGTACGGGTCGACCCGTGACTCTCATTTCGTGTGGGTGTGAGCCCACGTGCCAGGGGAGCGAGCTGTCCCGATATCGGCGACCACGGTCTCGACCCGCGCGCCGCCGCCCGCCATCCCGCGGGAGACGTTCGTGCCGCCACCTCTCCTCAGTCGGCAGTTATAGCCTCTCGCCGCCGCCCCCATCCACCTCCCCTACGACCGCAAACCACTCCAGCAAAGTTAAGGCGTGCGCGACGGCGCCCAAAGCATTCAACGAAGTCCAGAAGGCTAAACGAACTCCCGTAACCGAGACATTCCCGCGGCAAGCTCGCTCGGCCAGGCCACTCTCGCTCCAACTCCGACAGCTGCAGCACTGGGTCGTGTGCAACAGGATGTCATCGTGTGGGAACCGGCGCTCAAGTCTTCCCACGACCCAGGCTCAAAGTGGGCGTGTCCTCGGCTAACGACCAATCGGACAGTTTTGTGAAGCAGCACTGCAGCGGGCTTACGCATCCGTGTTACGAATGCGACGGACAAGATAAAAGCAACACTCCTCTTCTTCATGCTTCATACTCCCTCGCTAGCGTGCCAGGGCCATGGCGACGATCCAGCGTCTGTGCTCTGTACGCTCTACCTAATGCTCCACGTAGTCCGCGCCGCATAACTAACTGTAGAGCGGGTCAGAGGCCCGAAAGAACGCGGGGCCGCTTGGACCAAGTGCGGTGAGCACTGATACATGCCCTCGTTGTGATGAAGGCTAACCCTTTCTCAGACACGGTACCTGTGCTCCGTTCAAAACGCTCCGCGTCAGTTCACGGGCGCCCTGCCTCCGCGTCAGTTCACAGGTGCCCTGCCTCCGCGTCAGTTCAC
>NW_023596746.1:48611394-48651737 GCF_011947565.3 Pollicipes pollicipes
GGAGCCGTCTGCCACACACCCTCCCGGCGCTGCCGGAGCCGTCTGCCACACACCCTCCCGGCGCTGCCGGAGCCGTCCGCCACACACCCTCCCGGCGCTGCTGGAGCCGTCCGCCACCACCCTCCCGGCGCTGCCGGAGCCGTCTGCCACACACCCTCCCGGCGCTGCTGGAGCCGTCTGCCACACACCCTCCCGGCGCTGCCGGAGCCGTCTGCCACACACCCTCCCGGCGCTGCTGGAGCCGTCTGCCACACACCCTCCCCGCTGCTGGAGCCGTCGCGACACACACCCTCCGCGCTGCTGCGCCGTCTGCCACACACCCTCCCGGCGCTGCTGGAGCCGTCTGCCACACACCCTCCCGGCGCTGCTGGAGCCGTCTGCCACACACCCTCCCGGCGCTGCTGGAGCCGTCTGCACACACCCTCCCGGCTGCTGGAGCCGTCTGCCACACACCCTCCCGGCGCTGCCGGAGCCGTCTGCCACACACCCTCCCGGCGCTGCTGGAGCCGTCTGCCACACACCCTCCCGGCGCTGCTGGAGCCGTCTGCACACACTCCCGGCGCTGCCGGAGCCGTCTGCCACACACCCTCCCGGCGCTGCTGGAGCCGTCTGCCACACACCCTCCCGGCGCTGCTGGAGCCGTCTAGCCACATACCCTCCCGGCGCTGCCGGAGCCGTCTGCCACACACCCCTCCCGGTGCTGCTGGAGCCGTCTGCCACACACCCGCCCGGCGCTGCCGGAGTCGCCTGCCACACACCCTCCTGGCGCTGCTGAACTCGTTTGCCACACACCCTCCCGGCGCTGCTGAACTCGTCTACCACACACCCTCCCGGCGCTGCTGAACTCGTCTACCACACACCCTCCCGGCGCTGCTGAACTCGTCTACCACACACCCTCCCGGCGCTGCTGGAGCCGTCTGCGACACACCCGGTCCGCTCGTCTGTCATTCCATGAGCCAGCTTGTCTAACGCGCCGTGAACCGGTCCCGCCTGACGCCGGCCAATCAATACCGCCCCCAGCGGCGGTCAAAAGGTGAGACCGCCGACCGAAACGGCGCCGCTGGGACGCCAGTTGGCCGCCGGGCCGCGCGTGCGTTCCACATCGCCCCGGGCCCAGCCATGAATTGGCCAGGCAGAGCTGCGCGGCCGATGCACACGACTCTGCAACGGGCCCCATCTGGATTCCGGTCGGTCGGTGATCCATCGGCCGAACGGGCGAGCGACGCGGCCGGGCCCGGCCGGGCGGACGCCGCCGGTCCGGCTGGCGGCGGCGCGGCATCCGCACACCGCTGTGTCACACGGCAGACATGGCTGAAGGTCGCACGGGACCGTGACGGGCGTTCCCACAGGGACGCGGCTGCCGTGTGACGACACGATTGGCCGGGTACAGACGAGCCAGGGCGGGGCCGATCCGCTTCCATGTCAGCGGCGACGGGTCACCTGCCTCCTCGCCCGCGAAGCCGCTCCCTACTCGGCAGTGGCCGACGCCTGTTCTGCCCCCCACCACGAGCGTACAGCTAGGTGCGACAGCACACCAAGTGCGAGCCGGGCGGACTGCGGCGGCGCGCCGCCGCCCCGGCCCGGTCCGCGCCGTGGGACATCGAGCGGCGTGCGGCCGGCGGCTCCTCGGCCGGCGCCGGTGTGCTGCCGGCGCCGCGGTGGCGACCTGCTGACCGGGGCAGCTCCGGCGCGACTGGCGAGCCGGGGCCCGCCCACATCGATATGTACAGCTGAGAGGGACAAGGCGAGCGGGCCGGCCGGAGGCGCCACAACAGCCAGTGACAGGGTACACGGCCTACACGCGACTGGCGCTAACCGCCGGACACAGCGAGCGGGCGTCAGGGTGAGGGGCAGCCACGACAGGCGGGGCGCCGCCGCGCCCACGTGCCAGGGTCGGCACACAGCCACACGTCCAGTGGGGGCGGCCGAGGCCTGCTGTACCGAAACTCTTGCACTGTCGGGCGCGCCGCAGCCGCAGCGTAGGGCCGGCGCCGGCGGCCGGCGGCGGCGCCGGCCTCCTCCATCACACTGTGCGCCTTGACCAGGCGGCGAGCGGTACCTTGCGAGCGGGAGCGGCGGGCGTCCGGCGGCCGCGGCGACACGCTGGCCGCCGCCCGGCTGCTTCCCGCCCGTCGGCGACAGGCACAGCCCGTTTATCTGCCGGAAGCCAGGCGGCGTCACGTGGCGCACCGGACCACACGGCAGGCGGCATCACGCGGCGGGGCGCTGCCAGCACACCCCACGTCACGCGCCGTGGTGGCATTGGTATTGGCTGATCACGCGCCGTGGTGACATTGGTGCTGGCTGTAACTGACCGTGTCCACATCGCACAGCTCACAACGAACAGTAATAGGTGTCACTGACAGCAGGCGGCGAAATCACAGTACGTCACAGCAGTTGACAAACAACACGCCAATATCACACACCGGCGTTTGCTACGTGTAATGGGCCTCGGCCAGAGCGACGGGGACCAACGCGACAAGCACGTCACACCCGCCCACCAGAGATCCTATAAAACTTCATTTTAGTTCGCCCAGGACCACTTGAGCAATCGCACTATACGCGCCAGGCTCAATGAAACATTCAACACCCAAGAGACGGCCAATGTGGGGCTTCAGTCCAAAGTCCGCGACATTTCAACGCAATGCATTTGTTCGCATTGGTAGAACATTAGATGCAAGTGAGACAATGTCAATGAGGTGCCCCGCCGTACTACACCGGGGAGAGATGATAACAGTTGACAGCAGACCGCGCTATGTCCGTGATTGCCGCGCGACGACTGCACCCCAGCCACACAGGAGACGGAATCACAGCACGGTACCACCGGCGCACTCCGCGCTGCGTGAAGTCACCGCCGCCCGCCGCCGGCTGCTGCCGGCGCCAAGGACCACAGGCTCCCCGGGCGCACCCAGCGACAGGGGTCCGCCGTTCACACAGACACAGCCCGCGTCTCACCGGCCCGACCTGTTCGCGAGCGACGTGACGGAGCGTTTCGGGCGGCGCCAGCCAGAGCCGCCCGTCTGCCGACCGGCCAGGTCCGCGCGGCCACCGGGACAACCCCGCTCCCACACACCACGCCCTTGCCAAAATGTAGCTTCCACATGCCTTCCTTTCTAACCAGCTGCCAGACATGTTTTGAGCAGGTGGCGATCGTTCGTTGTCGATGTGAAAATAGAGCCATAATCTAGACCTTCTCATCCCATTCCGCTATCGGCAGACGAGCCCCGCCACCAGTCTAGCCCCGACATGATCGGGTGCCGGCCGACCAGCGCAGCCAGTCCATCAGGCATTGGTCTCCGTCTGTCGACATGGCTGCAGTTTGGCAGCGACGTTGGCCAACATTCCGTATTTATGGAGACCTATTGACGATGCCGTTCGCCGGCACCGGGGCTGCCTGGATAATTCAGCCTGCCACCGTAAATCGGCCCACGCCCCGGCCCCCGCCCCCACAGCGCGCTCCCAGGGGGCCGGACCGCCAGACACACAGGCTGCGCTTTTGTGGGCTGGAACAGAGTGGCCGCCCCGCCGCCGCCTGGAGCAGTGAGCGCAGGCCGAGCAGCGAGCAGCGAGCAGCGACCAGCACGGCAGGGCCAGCCTAGCGCGCGTCCGCCATTTATCAGGTGGACAACGGTGCGGAAAACGAGTCTTAATGTCAAGCGAATGGGAGTTTAAAGCAAACACCTACTCGCCGGCACCCTATTTTCAGTTGACGGCGGACGACGGCGCTTTCTGTCCAAGCGGCGGCGCATCTCCGTCACCAGTATAACTAATCCGCCGGGCGGCGGCTGCTGCTGGCGGGCCCGCGGGAGCCGACACGCCCCCACCGCCGGGCGCCGGGCCGGGCCGCTCCCAAATGTAGGCGGCTGGGCGGCGGCGCTCGCGAAACGGCCCGTCACCGCGCCGACCCACTGGGCAGCCGGCCCGCCGGACGTAAAGCCCGACTTTTACACACGTGCCGCCGTCCGGCCCGCAGAGCCAGCCGCCCATAAAACGCAGCCGGGATGAGCCGCTGCGCGCCCGTTAGCTATTTCTGAGCGGCGAGCGCGTCACTGCATCAGCGTCACGGCTGGGCCGCGCGGATGAAGGCGCCCGGGGGGCGGCAGCGCGGGACCGGACCTCGCCGCCCGCCGGCTGACCTGCTCGGAGTCCGGCGACAGGCCCAGGTCCTCGTCGGCGCGCTGCTTGGGCGAGCGTGGCGCGCGCTGGTACGGGTCGGCCGGCCCGTACAGGTCCGGCGTGCCCAGGTTCAGCAGGCAGGTCCGCTGCATCGTGTCGACGATCACCAGGCCACTCTCGTTGCCGTAAGCCATCCTGCGGCCGCCAGCCAGCCGGCGTCAGCACGCGCCGGCCCCGCCAGGCGTGTCAGGCGGTCGCTCAGCCGGCGCAGCGCCCGGCTGTCTGGCTCACGGGTGTGACGAGGCCTGGTGCACTCGCACAAATATTGCCCGTTGATCTGCACGCCATCGACAAGGCAAATTGAGAACTCAAAACTCGCAGCAATCCCGAGTTAACGGCGTACCGGCAGGCTACAGCAAGAGTTCAAGGTGTACAAAGGCGTGTCGGCCCCGGCGAAGTTGCGGTCATCACATCGGCCGGGCGAGTCGCAGTGGCACTCACAGGCCGTAGGCGGAGTTGATGGCGAGACTGCTGATGGCGCCGGGCGGCTCGCCGTTGACCGACGGCGTGACGCAGACCAGCTCGGCCTGGTAGCCGGGCCCCCGGCGCACCGGCCCCGTCCGACACCGCACCGGCAGCGTCAGCTCCGCCTGGCCCCGTCACAGGTCACGTGGGTCACACAGGTCACCCAAACAAGGTCAGCTCAGCACGCACGTGCAAGTGAAGCGTGTCGAGAGAGGATCAGCACGGACGTGAGTGGGGAGGGTTATATCAGAGGCAGGGAGCAAAATGGTGTGGAAGCTCAGGAGTAGGCGGGAGTGTGCGAGTTCGCGACAGTGGGCGAGCAACAATGGCGACAACAGAGTGAAACAGCAGGGAAGAGTGAGCGAGCGCGGCAGAGTAATGCCCAGCTGAGTGAGACAGTTCTCGCGTGAGAACACCGGACAGCTCGGGAGGGCGGACGACAGCAGCGCGCCGGTCGGCCGCCGCCGCACCTTTCTGCCGTTGTCACCGATGATGGAGTTGGCGGGTCGCAGCGTGGACGAGGTCTCGCCGTCCGGCGAGGCCCGGTCCGGATCGCCGTACGCCTCGTACACGATCGGAATCTCCAGACACTGGCGGCACGAGCGGCGGCGGCGTCACACGAGAGCGCGCGCCTCGCCGTCAGCGCGTCACCATCGACACTGGCGCTGTACGTACATAGCGAACGGGCGGGGATGTCAGATATGGATGTGGACAGGGGTTAAGTCTTTGGTCAGGTCATCGACACTGGCGCTGTACGTGCATAGCGAACGGGCGGGACGTCAGATATGGATGTGGACAGGGGTTAAGTCTTTGGCCAGGTCATCGACACTGGCGCTGTACGTGCATAGCGAACGGGCGGGGATGTCAGATGTAGATGTGGACAGGGGCTAAGTCTTTGGCCAGGTACCTGCCCCATTCCAGTACGTCAAGTGCTTTCACTGTTAAAAGCGTACGACACGCACCGGTGAAGCAAAAGTACCATTCACAATTTTATCAAACACGGTTGCCACCCATGTGGAAAAACAGACTCAACACACGCCGATCAGTGCATGCATTGACCAAGTGACGAGAGGCGGTACATCCGGGCGTCTGCTCGAAGCCCAACTAACCGGGATTTCGGATGTTTTCTCGTGCTTGCTGAAGCGGAAGTGGATGACGTAGGAGGAGGCGCCGGCCACGGCCAGCTGCCGGCTCTCGGGGCAGATGACCACCTGCTGCACGGCCAGCTGGTCCTCGGCCTCGCCGTCCTGCGGCGCAGCGAGGCTGGGCGTCAGCACACGGGTCAGAACCGCCCGAGACGCGGGAGACCGCCGACCGCGCTCGTCAGCACCGGGTGCTAGTGGTTACTCTCTAAATGTGACGGGCGCCACCACCGAACAGCGACAGCCGTCCCCGCTGCAACAGCCCTCACAATCGCATTGCAGCACATTCCGAACACGGGAGAGGCCACGAACGCAATGAAACGCCGGTGTTTCCTTACAACAACGCAGGCACCACTTTGCATCATGGACGACAGCGCTTCACATGAATAAACAAAGACGAGTTCACTCAGAAGCCACAGCGACAGTTGCCGTGTCTTTGTGCTTCCCAGCAACAGCTTCAATTTATATTGCACCACAAAGGACGCCGACAATATGACTACACATGGGTCAAATTCCATTTCCCGGTTAGTTTATCTAATGAGGTAAGTTCGCGGAGCAGGTGGAGACGCCGCAGTCGGTCTGAGCAAAATAACAATGCAATCAGCAAGTCTGAAAACGTCGGAGGCTGTAGCATGCCAGGGAGAAAACAACACACGCACTGCCACACCTGACAACCGTGTTGCACCTGCCTACGCAGCCATACCTGCGGAGCCGCGCCCTGCCTGCGAGCGGGTCCGCGGGCGGTTCCGTACCTGCGAGCCGTGTCGCACGTACAAGCGACCGCACCGCAGCCGCGGGCGGAGCTCCACCTGCGGTCTGTGTCGTACCTGGGAGCGGCGCTGCTTTCTCCAGAACGCGGGATGTCTTCAGTTTGTAGAGCACCTGCAGGGTGACGGCTGTCGCATCCCAGAACTTGACGCTGCCGTCGGCGTGCCTGGCGGCGAGCGGCGCGAGCCTGGGCGTGAGACCCTGGGTCGCGTCCTCCCGACCCCGGGCCGCGTTCTGTGTGTGTTTATGTGTCACTGGGGCTTTACCACGCACTCAGCTGCTGAGGCTATATGGCGTCGCCTGCCTCTCACCCTGGCGGGAAGGTCTGGCACCGTGGGGGAATCGAACCCAGTACTTCTGGTTTCCCAGACGCGCAGTGGTTAACGCCGACGCGTTAACCACTACACTATCAGCACCCAGCTGGGCCGCGCTTTCCTGACCACGGCCAACCCCTCCGCTGCCCCCGTGCGGCGCCGGCGCACGCTGACGTACGCCCACAAACAGCATTCACACACAGGTCAGCAGACCACCAAACCGGCCACAGCGCCTCATCACGCAGCATGTGAGCAGCATATAAGCCGGGTTTGAGCAAAGTGGGGCGTATGTTCTGACGTCTTTCGGAACTCCGATAACGAGCCCAAATGGCCGTTTAGATCCAGCGTCAGAAACGCTAGGGCATCGATCAGTCGAGATCCGGATAGCAAGAGAGCCGTCGGTCACTAGCAAGAGTCACGTGACAAGTCGGTCCCACGAGGACGCCGGGCGGGCTGGAGACGCCCGGCCGACACGCCTACCCGGTGATGACGATCTCCGGGTAGCTGTTGCCTCCGGTGCCCCAGCTGCCTCCCGTGATCGGCCACTCCTTCTCACTGAAGCCGGTCCTGTGGCAGGGGCGACGACACGTCGATAACCAGGCACATCATTCCCACTGGGAGCATGTGATGCGTTTGAGAGCGTTCCGATCGCTTCGAGAATTTGGACACGAGCATTTACGACTCTACGAGAATTGGGCCACCATTTCCGTGGTTTGTTTTCTCAACGAAGCATATGTGAAACCATCAGTGCATTAAAGGTCGACCAAGACCTTAATATCAGAGGATTTTCGAAGACGTTTTAACAATGCTTAGCACATTTCGCGCCGCAGAAACTCGTTAAACGACTAATACTACACCAACCGGGTTTCAAGATCACAACTTCTGCGGCCCGTCTAGTCTAGGTTTCTGGCCGTACTGCTGAGCGCTACCACCTCAGGTGTGGGATGCTAATGAGGTATAAAAATCACATAGCACAGCTCCTAGCTTTATCGGGACTCCACTCTGAAGGACGCCACCGAACGCAGTCAATAGTCCGGCGCGGACCAATCAGCCCAGCCCAGGCCGTGAGCCCTTCCTATTGCGGCGCGGGGTCCGGCCGCCACGTGGCCGCGCCGCTTCCCTCGCAGCTGGGGAGCCGACACCATCACCACTCCGACAGAACAGGGAGAGTGGGCCAACGGCGGCGTCGCTCCCCCGCCTCTCCGCAGCTGGGGAGCCGACACCATCACCACTCCGACAGAACAGGGAGAGTGGGCCAACGGCGGCGTCGCTCCCCCGCCTCCCCGCAGCTGGGGAGCCGACACCACCCACCACTCCGACAGAACAGGGAAGGCCAGCGGCGGCGTCGCTCCCCCCGCCTCCCCGCAGCTGCGGAGCCGACACCACCACCACCCAGGCAGGGCAGCGAGAGACGGCCAGCGGCGGCGCCACTCCCGCCTCCCGGCAGCTGGGCAGCCGACACCATCACCACACCGGCAGGGCAGCGAGAGATAGCCGGCGGCGGCAGCGGCGGCGGCGGGCCGATCCGATTACAGCCGTGAGTGGTGCGCTGCCGACAGCGGCACTTTGGAGCGCCAGGCGCCGCCACGCACGGACGCCACCGCCGACCGTCCGCGCACGGTCCCGGCGACAGGACCGCCGGCGCCTGCACAGCCGAGCGGACCGCACCGGACCGGCCCCTCCAGACTTCCCGGCCTCCCCGGGGCGTGCACATGCTCCTCAGCCTCCCCAAAGACGTCCGCAGGCTCCCGGCTTTGCCGAGACAGCCGACGGTTCCCGGCTTCTCCGACCCGTCCAAGGCGCGTTACAGCGCGCCGGCCACCGCGCTACGTTCAGACCGGGCCCACCAACCCTCCATTAACGGCGCGCCGCGTCGGCAGCGTCCCTGCCCATCGCTCGCGCATCAGCCGATCCCTATTGACAGGCGCTCTCGGCGGCGGCGGCGCGAGGCCGCGCCCCGGCGCCGGTGGCTGCCGTCGCCACGGGCTCGTCCCGCGCCGCAGGCGAGCCGCGCTCAGCACAGCCCGACATGAGCCGGCGGCGGCGCGTGCCGATGACGGGCTGCCGCCGACGGCAATTTCGTCGACACTGAAGACAGCGTGACGAGGCGCCGCCGCCGCCGCCGCCGCCTGGCAATAGTGCGTACGCGCCGATCGATGCAGCACCACACAGGAGATGAGCCGCGGAAGCCAGCAGCGTCATGGCCGACGGCGCGTGCGGGCCGCACTGCCCGGGGCACTCTCGGCCCGGGAGATGCGGGGCAGCCATGGTGCCCAGCCGCGGCGTGCGAGCCAGGCAGCAGCGCTGTGCTCCGACCGAGGGACGGGACAGGGTGGACGCACAAGGCCGCAATGTACGTACAGCGAACACGCAGCTCTCCATCCATCATCTCAGTCTTTAGCGATTCCAAATACGCACTTCATTCAAACGTCTGCTGTTTTTCTTCTTAAATTTCTAATTGGAAGCGTTTTCCTCTCACAGGCTGCTTGACTAGCTTTGCTGCTATAGCATTGTCAATTTGGTGTCATGCTTCATATCTTCAGTCAGTGGCTGATACATCAGGCGGCAGCATCTTTTTTAGCGTGTCCATGCCGCCAAGCGCATAGGATCACCCAACACACTGCTCGTCTCAACGCATGTCTTTAATTTAATGTCTGCCGCCGCGCATCCCAAACTACTGACCATTCGGGCCAAGCCCCACCGTTTTCTGCTGGATCCACCAACGGCTATTTCTTCAAATACCTATTCAAAAGCCTGCTACAAATGACTAAAACCCGCTGGGTCTGTTCGCCTTGGCATCTAGGCTACCATGTAAGGCATTTGCACGCCCAAACAATATTGGAAATGCAACTATTGTGTCTGTTAGGTCCTCATAGTCTGTCACGTGTAGCCCAAAGCCGTGGTTTTTCAACACAGTGCGCTTCAGATGTTAAAATAAGCCCTGATATTTCCCGACAAGGCTGCTGTCCGCTCTCATTGGTAGGGTCGCGCTTGGCTGGACCGCGCAGAAGCCGTACCGCATCGGCTAGTCAAGGGTGCGTGCAATTTCCGACTGGAGGGCACCGCGCACCTCGCCAGTACGTACTTTATCGAGCACGCTTAGAGGCTCAAAACGACACATTTTGCGGGAAACAAGGAAAACATATGTACGTGCTAGGGTAAGACGGCATTTCCTGCTGTTCTAATCCCAGCCTCTACAACAAGGCTAGAACTAGTAACTTGGGCATGTGGAAAAAATGTTGTCGAGTGCAGCGCATATTATATATATATATATATATATATATATATATATATATATATATATATATATATATATACATGAAAGCAGCGAAAAGCCCAACTGACCTTTTGGGTGCCCTTTTGCGAGGAGCTGTACATTATCTGCGCAATAATGTTGCGAAGTGTAGATGATGACTCTTCAAGATGATGATGACCTTTTTCAGATGCTTATTTCTCAAACACAAGCAAAACGAACAGCACATGATTCATGAGCTGTCATAACTCAATTCGCCCCCCAACGCTCTCATCTTTTCTGTGGTGCTCCGCAATACCACGAGCCGGTCGGACCTTCCATTCGCAGCATAAGCCCACGGTTGTACTCTCGGACAGACACACATGCAACAAAAATAAGGCCACGGTCGGGTCGCCTTCACGCTTACTTTGTTTGCAAATAAAGGTTTTGCATAGCGACCAAGACAAGGTGAGAACATAATTTCTGTCGGTACAAATCCCAAAAAAGTTCTGGTATGCATAAGTTTGGCCGCCAGATGTTCCCAACTGTCTCTTTGGAAAGCACTGGGATCCCGGTCAATGGCTGGACAGTTCACCATTAGATGTGACGTCGTTTCATAAGCATTCTTGCATTAGGGTGTTGATTGTTTCAGCAAATGATACATTGTGAGAATTTTGCTAGTTGAAGGAATTATATGCCACAATGAGGAAACCTCGACTCGATGTTTTGTTTCGTATGTGCTCGCAGTTCAGTGGTTGGTTACCTCGCTCCACTGAGGAATCTCATCAATTTCTCAGTTCCATCCAGCTTCGCATGAACAATCTTTACTCAGTGTAGTAATCAGCAGCGATCAGTAATGCCATTTCATAGCATTTTTATCACTGACTTCACCATTATGGATGCCGGAAATCCTCTCGGTCTTCACAATGATCACATGTTCTGGGCATTTTACTGACCGTGGTGATACAAGCCATGACATATAGGCGACATCACTTTTGCTTTAATTATACAGCTAAGTATCACGACCTTGCGGAAAAGTGGTTCATGTCTGTGACATGGGCACAGTTTTGTCTATCCATTAACTGCAATTGGCCAAGTGGCAAGAACACTTCAAGATTTAAATAACAGCTCAAGAGTAATAGCAGTGTCAAAACTTCGTTCTTCGCTTACTAGCTTATCTGCATTTTAGTCATGCTGCTACGGTCTGGTCCCAGCACCACGGAGATTTCCAGTGCGGATCTTGCGGTCTCCAATTGCACGTGGCAGAATGAAGTGTTGATTGCTTCTATAGCCTTGGCAGAATGTTTCATCTGCCACCAACACGGCATTATTGAGGTGTAGGCTCTAGCACGAGTGGTGGCTCTAGCACGGGCCCTCTGGAGGACAAGCACCAGTTCATTTTTGTCCGCGTTGTACGCCATAGCGTTGAGGACAAAGATCAGGCGCAAACATGCCAATATTTCAGGCGTTTGGATCTGCCGGATCTGTCGGATCGCAACAACGGTTCTCAGCAAAATAATTGTCGACTGTCCCCAAAAAAGGTAAGACTGCAGACCTCCTCAGCTAGACCCAATCCCTTAGCGGTTGATCATCGGACACTGAAGCGGAGACGCCTCTCCCGGTCCTGGCACCGGGCGCTCCACGGTCCGCGAACACCCGTCACAGCTGAGTGCGAAGGCGGTGGCTATTCGATGGTCTTAAGCAGGGGGACCAGCGACACGCGCAGCTGACCTTCAGTCACGCTCTTTGCAACAGGAACATGATCCTTCAAAATAGCGGATGATGATGCGTAAGATCTCGGCTACTGAAGAATATGCATTTGAACGTGCAATTCAGCAGAACGGCAGTGTGGCCGAAAGAACAGGTGACAAAATACCATTAGACGGAGTTTCAGAAAAATATATGGACGTGTTTGCAGCCAACAGAATATGTCGGGGTACTGAGGGAGTAGCTCTGGGACGATGGACGCCACGTTTGCTGTAAGTAGGTTCCGAACGTTTTCAACAAGGAGTGGATGCGCGGTTCACAGCCCGCCAGCCCGCTGGCGCCGTGCGGACCGAAGCACGGAACATCGACGCTGGAAAAACGGCATCGTCCACGCTTCAGGCCGCTGGCCACTGCGGGATCACCCGAATCAAGCGGGAATCGCTGGCGATTTCTGCCCGCAGCCGGCCTCCACTCCCAGAAAAACATCGTTCTCATCACGGCGATTCTCAGTGAAATCGTCTCGCCGTTTCTCCGTTTGGCGAGCGTGGGCCTCGCCGGCCAGGGAGCTGGCACCATTTATTTCGCCTCCGCCTCCACCCCCCCCCCCCCCTCGAGCGAATGGAAATAGACGCCCGAGTCACCAGGATTGAGGACGGCTGGGTGACCGGGAATGAGAACGACTGGGTGGCCGGGAGTGAGGGCACCAGGGTGGCCAGGAGTGAGAACGACTGGGTGGCCGGGAGGGCACCAGGGTGACCGGGAATGAGAACGACTGGGTGGTCGGGAGTGAGGGCACCAGGGTGGCCAGGAGTGAGAACGACTGGGCGGCCGGAAGTGAGGACGACGGTGTGACCGGAGGTGGGGACGGCTGGGTGATCGAGAGCATAGACGGCTGGGTGACCGGGAGTACAGACAGCTCCTGGGCGACTCACATAGGGGACTCAGCCGAGGCCAATGGAAGCATATCTAGCGTAAGTCACCGGCACAGCGGAACTTTTATGCCGGCGTTCTAATCAGAGGGGAACGCAGTTCCAGACCCTAGCCGCTCGGGCGGCACCTATTTGTAACGATCGCGCCCGTAATGGAGTCATTAGCGGCATAAATAGGCCATTTCCGGCCGGGCCGCCAGCAGAGTAGGGCCAAGGCTCGGCCTTCGCCGCCGGCCGGCCCGAGCTATCCATCCACTCGTTTCGGGGGGGGGGGGGGGGGGGCGCCAACAGCCTCCGTCTCCTGCTGAGCGTGTTTCCCACCGGATGGTAACAAGACCCGACCAGCAAATGTCACAATCTACGGAGCGCACCCCTCAGCGCCAGTAAAGCTTCAGAACGCGGCGGAACGACGCAATTAAAAACAGGCGACAGCACTTGCTCACGGGGCCACGCAGACACGGGGGCAGAATGACATCGAGATAATCGCGCAGAACGGAGCGACGCGGTAGCTCAGTCGCTGCCCGCTCTCATGTCGGCCTCACCCAGGCGTGGCGACAAGAGCCGCTGATTCAAACAGAAGATGGTGGCGTTGAAAGACGCCGTATTCCGACTACTGACATCGTGTGAGGACCGGTCCTCCACAGATGCAGCGGAAGGCGACATGGCGCTGGAAGTCGAGGCCAAGCGGCGGTCTGCTACAGAACTGTCAGGGTTGCTGCTGGGTCACGTGGGGAGAAGGGCGGACAAGGACGCTGAAATACGGGTACATTGCTATTTCCGCAAGTTGCAGGTAGGCCCCTTTAACGCAATGAGGCACTTGGGTGTTAAGAGCATGAGTACGAATGGGAAAAACGAGAAAAAGGAATGCAATCTCAATTTGTAAAAACAGCGCGATAAGATCGCCAAAGCACCTTCCTATTCGGTGGATTTTCGATTGCAAGCCCGAAATAGCACAGCCCAGATCGCCTCAAGTTCTTCAGGCGTTCAACAGAACTCTCCTGTCCAAATCAAAATCAGCCACCGTGGGGAGCCGCTCAGAAGACCTCAGTCGTTTGGGTCGAACTTCGATGCCGCCCGAACGAGTTGGCTGCGAGGAATTAAAGCGATGTCACGCACCATAGCAGGCCGCGCTCAAAAGCGTTTAGTCCATTACGACTGGCGGCCCCGGGACACTTTCCCAATTATAACCCGCCGGCGCAGAACGTCCATTTTACGGCGCGTCAAACTTTTCATAACGCCGAGCGGGCGCACGGCATCGCGACAGAGCGGCGATTACTCTCCTTAGCTGCGCCATCAGAGCCAGCCAGTTCCGTGCGGCGCCGTCGGCCGGCGGCGGCGCGGCGCGGCCGCTGTTTGAACTGCACCCGGCGCCACAGGTGTCGTCTCGGCTGACACCAGACAGCATCACCTAACGCCAGGCGATGTCATCTCACGCCAGACGGTGTCACCTCACGCCAGACGGTGTCACCTCACGCCAGACGGTGTCACCTCACATCAGGCGGTGTCATCTCACGCCAGACGATGTCACCACACGCCAGACGGTGTTACTTCACGCCAGACAGTGTTACATCACGCCAGACGGTGCCATCTCATGCCAGACGGTGTCACCACACGCCACACGGTGTTACCTCACGCCAGACGGTGTTACCTCACGCCAGACGGTGTTACCTCACGCCAGACGGTGTCACCTCACGCCAGACGGTGTCATCGGAGCCGGGCGCGGTGGCATTCAGCCGCGCACACCAGCAACATGGCGGCGCGGCCGTGTCTGCCACCGATCGGGTGTACCATCATCATCGCGTATGCGTCACGTCGTACCAAACGAGGCATCAAAACCTCACGAAGCCTTCACGCGACGCGACCGCGACTTGGAACACCTACCAACGACCGGCGAAAGACCGAAAACTAATGAAGCCAAGACGGCGGAGGAGCTTGAGCGGGTCATATCCCGGGGATTAGGCCAGACTTTCAGCCACTATTCCGAACTCAGTTTCCTGAAAACTCGACACTGAGAACTCGACACAAAGGCCCAACTCTTCAGCCAACCAGAACAGCTGGCCGGCGGTCGCCGCCACGGGCGGCCGGACGGTCCCACCGCCCGTGCGAGCGTGCGGCCCGCCCGGACAGCGTGCTGCCGCTCGATGGCAGGCTCGTGCGCGGCTGACGGCCCGGCCACTGTGGCGCGAGACGGGCGGTCACACGCAGCCCGGACACACCGGACACAGGTGGCCGCACGCAGGATGGATACGCAGACAGGCCGGACAGGCGAACGTAAGCGGCAATGACGGAAGCGTCGCACTGATGAGCGCGTGGGGAATGACGGCCGCACACGACAATGGCCGTCCAGGAGTGGTGCTCTCCGGCTGGGTCATCAGCCAGCCAGGTCCCTGAGGTGGCTAGTCGCTGTTAGCGTCAGCGGCAGTCGTATTACCTCTTCCAGGAAGACGGCGGACAAACGCGCCGGGCCACAAAGGCCCAGAAACGCGAGCAGCCCCGAAAAACTGTCGGAAGAGAGCCGAGGAGAAGTGGTGCACAGAGTCAAGACGAGACGCAACGAACCATAGGGGAAGTGAGCTTCTAATACGATAGGGGTAGGGCAAAGTCTCGGCAGAGGAGAGCCTCGGGCAGAAGAGTCTCGGTTGATGAGAGCCTCGGGCTCACATGAGCCCAGTTCCCGTCCTCCGGCGGATGGACACGGGCAGCAGAGGCACAGACAGGGGGCGGACACAAAGGGCGGGCACAGTGCGCCGGCCTCGCCTGCAGGCCCGGGCTGGCTGTCGCCAGCGGAGCCGTCGGTCGGTGCCGCCTGCAGCCGGCGTTGCAAATAGCCGCTGCCGCCCGGGAGACGGCGGCCGCGGCAGGTGCGCGGCCGCCCGGCGCCACGTGGCCCGAGCGGTCCGGAACGGAAGGCCGATCGATGCCGCCGCGGTCGGAGCGCGCGAGCGCGCGCGCGACACACGCGCTCGTCAGTACACGTCATTATCGGCCGACGACGCCCAACAAAACGCGGACCGAGCACCGGCTCCGGTGGCAGTGCCCGTCTCTGGGGCGTGCGTGCGTGCGTGCGTGCGTGCGTGCGTGCGTGCGTGCGTGCGTGCATGCGTGCGTGCGTGCGTGCGTGCGTACGTGTATGCGTGCGTGCGTACGTGCGTGGGTGTGCATGTGTGTGTGCGAGTGAGCAGCGCGCGGAAGGAGAAAGGACCTAATGAGAAAGACGGCAAACACAAGAAGTCGACAGAGTCAACACTGACGACATGATGAAAGCGGGCGGGCGGAGACGCCGGCGCCGTCGCTTCTTACTGGAGCGCAAAAAGACCGACCTCGGGTGATTTAAGCGGGCGCTGCCCGCGCAGTCTGCCTGCAGACGGCGCATCACCCGAGCCGACTCCCGGCAACTCACTCCCTGTGCGTCACCTGCCCACGGTGACCGATTCCATGTGCGTCCTTTTAGCCGACCCCCGGTGACCCCCTGGGCCACGGACCATCCTTAAGCCGAGGCCGCAGTCCACGGAGACAAACTCGACATCATTCGACGCGACGCTCCGGGCGATCTCATAGATCGCCACCGCCACAAACTGAGCGGCGACAAACGGGCCATAAATCGCCGGGCGACGGACGATAGCCACCCAGCTGACGGCGCCGGACCAGTGGCCGCCTATTTCGACCACATCACACAAACGCACACAAGACGCCTGTCGGCCGGCGGCCTGTCCGGCTGGTGCCGCCGACGCCGTGCAGGGCGGGCGGCGGGCGGCGGGCGGCGGGCGGCGGGCGGCGGGCGCGGTTGGCCGGCCCGGCCTGCCCTGTTCGGCTGACCTGTTCTGTTTGGCGGTGCCGACACTGTAGAGGGCCGGCACCAGGTCGCCGGGACAGTCGGCCAGGTAGGTGCAGCAGGTGACCGCCGAGCCGTGCAGGTCCATCGGGTACGGGTTCTCGAAGCACGGGTAGCCAGGAGACGTCAGGTCCACCACCACCAGGTCGTTCTGCAGCAGCACCACGATGCCGTACGGGTCCTGGAACTCTGCCGGCGGCGAGACGCGCCGCTCAGACGGGCGCACGACATGACGGCGACGGAGGCAACCTGGCCGACAGCAGGCTCACCGAGACAGTGCCGCTGCTCAGAGCCGACCTACGGCAAGAGAGTGCACGGAACCTGGCAGCACACATCCAACTCAGCATAGTGGCACAAAGCGTGGGTGCGTGATAAAGTAGCTAGCCTCGAGTCTTGGAACTATGGTGTGCATTTCGGTCACTGAAAAACCTGAACTCAAATGTGGTCGGCACAGGTATTCGCATATTCGCCAGGCATCTGATTCCAACAACTCGACGCGCAGCGGGCGGTCAGCATACTAGTGCTCACTTCCGCTGTGTAAAAGAAAAAAAAAACGTAATCAATCTCGTCGCCAATCATCTGCGTTTATAGCCGCAGAGCGATTGACATTCGATTCGATAACGCAATCAGATAACAATCTCCATTCGGTCGCAACCTTGAGTAATCCTACGATACAAACAGACCGACAGAGCCGTTCGTGGCCTTGGCTGTCTGGTGGCCGGCCGGGGAGCACTCGGCCCCGAATACAATCACCGTCGGAGACCGGGTGTAAGAATAGCCAAATCTATTCCGAGGTAACGCCGAGGGACGCGTTCGCACAACCTTGCCCGGCCGCTTAACATTTCAGTTCTACTGAAGTGCAGAAATGCTGACCTTTCCGCCATTTCCCAGTGGGGGTGTTAAAGGTAAGACCAGACACTGGTTCCGCGGAAGTCGGGCACGCAAGCATTTCAAAGCACATTCCAGCTGTCACAGGCGTCTGGAGGTTTTTGTGCGTGTGATCACGTGATCGCGTCCCAGTGATCAGCCGACCAGCTGGCCCGAGTTGATGTTTTTATCGAAAACATACAACAGTGGTCATTTTACCACTAATGAGAAGAACAAGTACATCCTGGCCCACGTGACAGGATGCGCTTGTTGCGCCTCCTCCCAGTGCGGCGATTACACCCGTCCGTCGAGCACCAGCGTGCCGCAGCGGGCCAAAGCTGACGGTGTCATAAGCGAGGCACAACTGGAGCCCCGGGCCGGCATTTGACCTCACTGACGGCCAGACACAGCGCCTTCCCCGCGCCTCGATCTGCCGGACCGCACACGTGTGAACGCGTCCCACTGTTCTCGCTCTGACGGCCACACAGGTCAGCAATGAGACGGTGGCTAGCCGTCCCCCTGGAATGCCGGTCCCGACCCGACGGTCGGGGGGGGGGGGGGGGGGGAAGACAAGCGGAACTCCTGCGGCAGGTGGAGCCAAACTTCAGCCACCGAAGCTCCTGTTTTCAGTACAGCCAGGTCACCATTACTCAGTGTCTTATTCCAAATCAGCTATGACAATATCTATTTGTGCGGTGCAGTTTGTGAGACACGCTGGTGGCTGGGGTTCCGTGGCAGCTCCAATGTATCCAACTGTGACCGGTGACGTCACCTCAGTCGAGTTTCGGCCGGCGCCTGTGGCCCACAGAGCGGTCGCAGTGGCCCGGAGCAGTCCTCCGCGCCGCCCGCCACCGCCGCTCCAGCCGCCGGCAGTCCACACGCCCAGCGTTGCAACGTACCGCTCGCGCCACCGGCCGGAGACAGCCTAAAGACCGTCCGCCAACGGCCGGAGACGGCCTGAAGACCGCCCGCCGACGGCCGAAGACAGCCTGAAGACCGCCCGCCGTTGGGCGGAGAAGGCCTGGAGACCGTCCACCACCGGCCGGAGACAGCGTGAAGACCGCCCGCCGACGACCGGAGACGACCTGAAGACCGCCCGCCGACGGCCGGACACGGCCTGAAGACCGCCTGTCGTCGGGTGGAGACGGCCTGAAGACCGCCCGCCGACGGCCGGACACGGCCTGAAGACCGCCCGCCGACGGCCGGACACGGGCTGAAGACCGCCCGCCGTCGGGCGGAGATGGTCTGAAGACCGCCCGCCGTCGGCGGAGATGGTCTGATGACCGCCCGCCGTCGGGCGGAGATGGTCTGATGACCGCCTGCCGTCGGGCGGAGACGGCTTGATGACCGCCCACCGTCGAGCGGAGATGGCCTGAAGACCGTCCACCACCGGCCGGAGACAGCCTGAAGACCGCCCGCCGACGACCGGAGACGGCCTGAAGACCGCCCACCGTCGAGCGGAGATGGCCTGAAGACCGTCCACCACCGGCCGGAGACAGCCTGAAGACCGCCCGCCGACGACCGGAGACGGCCTGAAGACCGCCCCCTGTCGGGCGGAGATGGCCTGAAGACCGCCCGCCGTCGGGCGGAGGTGGTCTGAAGACCGCCCGCCGACAGCCGGACACGGCCTGCGGACGGAGACAACCTGAAGACCGCCCACCGTCGGGCGGAGGTGGTCTGAAGACCGCCCGTCGTCGGGTGGAGACGGCCTGAAGACCGCCCGCCGCCGCACGGCGCAGCCCACCAGCACTCGCCCGCGGCGGCCGCCGGATCCCGGCTACATGGCGCAGACGGACGGCGGCGAAAACCGACTGAGGCTGGCTGGAGGTGCTCCTCTGCCGGCGTCAGGGCGTGCCGACGGCGGGCCGCCGGCGCCCACTCGCGTCGCACCTCGCGTCGCACCGGTGACAGGCAGACGGCGCTGACGTCGGCACTCACTGCCGGATATCGCGCAGCGTTTAACACCGCGTCAAAAATGGCCGGCCCATCAGGGCTGCCGTGCGAATGCATACCAATGTGCGACGTGGATGGCGCCGGGACGACAGTGGCGCCGTCGCGGCTGTCACTGGCAGAATTTGTCATGGTGGCTGTCGCTGGCAGGGTATGTCATGGTGGCTGTCACTGGCAGGGTATGTCATGGTGGCTGTCACTGGCAGGGTATGCCATGGTGGCTGTCACTGGCAGGGTTTGTCATGGTGGCTGTCACTGGCAGGGCAGGCCATGGTGGCTGTCGGTGGCAGGTCATGCCATGGTGGCTGTCACTGGCAAGGTGTGCGTGTTTCCGGCAATAACTACCAAAAACTGTATGCAATTTTGACGGTTCGGCCGAGACAAAATGCGTTAGATGAAGCAAGCGTTTTACCCCCAGGTAAAAACCAACTTCGTTGGTTTAAATAGCGGGACGAAAATGTCACCAACGTTCACCTGGAGCTCGAGCTGAGGGACTATGTACCCAGTGTCGGTATACGACGGTCTAAGGCTGCAAGTCGCAGAGCAGTGACATGTACAGTGAAATTGTTGACAGCTGCAATACGGTTCGTGTCTAAATAAGTTGTGTCACCCGTGGACTTACGAAGTGCCGACCATTGTTATCGGTCTGATTCCGTTCTTCGCCCTGATGGTGTGAAGCCATTAGCAATGAAGCCACACCACATGCAGTGAGCTTCGTCTGCGTACCTACCAGCAGGCCCAAGTCGGCTCGCCGACGTCATGACCCGAAAACAACCCACTCCAATTCAACGCACAAGCGCACTTAAAACCTGATTGGCAGCAAGGAATCACCACAGTTGATGCACCCTCAAAACCCAATTACTAGTCATACTTCTACTACAAACCTGACTGGCTGAGGCCCGTCCGTACGGGTCGACCCGTGACTCTCATTTCGTGTGGGTGTGAGCCCACGTGCCAGGGGAGCGAGCTGTCCCGATATCGGCGACCACGGTCTCGACCCGCGCGCCGCCGCCCGCCATCCCGCGGGAGACGTTCGTGCCGCCACCTCTCCTCAGTCGGCAGTTATAGCCTCTCGCCGCCGCCCCCATCCACCTCCCCTACGACCGCAAACCACTCCAGCAAAGTTAAGGCGTGCGCGACGGCGCCCAAAGCATTCAACGAAGTCCAGAAGGCTAAACGAACTCCCGTAACCGAGACATTCCCGCGGCAAGCTCGCTCGGCCAGGCCACTCTCGCTCCAACTCCGACAGCTGCAGCACTGGGTCGTGTGCAACAGGATGTCATCGTGTGGGAACCGGCGCTCAAGTCTTCCCACGACCCAGGCTCAAAGTGGGCGTGTCCTCGGCTAACGACCAATCGGACAGTTTTGTGAAGCAGCACTGCAGCGGGCTTACGCATCCGTGTTACGAATGCGACGGACAAGATAAAAGCAACACTCCTCTTCTTCATGCTTCATACTCCCTCGCTAGCGTGCCAGGGCCATGGCGACGATCCAGCGTCTGTGCTCTGTACGCTCTACCTAATGCTCCACGTAGTCCGCGCCGCATAACTAACTGTAGAGCGGGTCAGAGGCCCGAAAGAACGCGGGGCCGCTTGGACCAAGTGCGGTGAGCACTGATACATGCCCTCGTTGTGATGAAGGCTAACCCTTTCTCAGACACGGTACCTGTGCTCCGTTCAAAACGCTCCGCGTCAGTTCACGGGCGCCCTGCCTCCGCGTCAGTTCACAGGTGCCCTGCCTCCGCGTCAGTTCACGGGCGCCCTGCCTCCGCGTCAGTTCACGGGCGCCCTGCCTCCGCATCAGTTCACAGGCGCCCTGCCTCCGCGTCAGTTCACAGGTGCCCTGCCTCCGCGTCAGTTCACAGGCGCCCTGCCTCCGCGTCAGTTCACAGGTGCCCTGCCTCCGCGTCAGTTCACAGGCGCCCTGCCTCCGCGTCAGTTCACAGGCGCCCTGCCTCCGCGTCAGTTCACGGGCGCCCTGCCTCCGCGTCAGTTCACAGGTGCCCTGCCTCCGCGTCAGTTCACGGGCGCCCTGCCTCCGCGTCAGCTCTAGTCCGCCCGCACTCTGTCCCGAGCTTCCCACTCTGACAGGGCTGCAGCCGCGCCTGGAGCCAAAACAAATGCAGACGCTCGAAGACTACGTTTGAGCGCAGCTGATGCATGTGACCGTTTGCCTCGTGAGTTACGTTAACTATCCCTCCAGTGTTTCGGGACTTGACTGTGGGAACTGTTGCTTGAGCGGTATAAATGCTGCCGTCCAAAGGCAAAAAGGCATAAGAGTAATACTTTAACATAGCACTAATGCCTTTTTGCCGGATGTACATCATGATGTACGCATCGTTCAGTTCATCCTGCTGTTTCTCGCGCACATCATTTGCTGCACTCTTCATTCTGACACTTAACTTGAAACAGCCATCCTAGTTGCGCCAAGCAATGTCAGTGCTCACGCCTCTGACGTCGCGCGTGGCGACCGGGCCGCCTGGCGTCGGGCGCACGGCGTCGGCGGGCAGCGGCGGCCTCCGAGTGCCAGTGCGGCAATACGCCCCTCTAGCCTGCGGTGCGCGACATGCATGGGCACAGGGCGTCAACTGGCCCCCTGGTCTGTTGACTTCCGACTCCAAGCGCTGCTCACAGGGCGCTGACGAGTGCGACCTCCGACACCGCGCCCAGCACGTGGCCACGTTCCGGGCGCAGTGCTTTCCGCCTGCGGTCCGTGGCGCCGTCCCCCGCCATTCAACAGCCCCGGCTGACATGTTTGTCGAGTGGCCGGGCTCCCCATGGCGACTAATCCACTGCAATTGGATTTGGCGCGGCCGCGTGCGTGTCAGAAATGGATCGTTCGTTTTAGAAGTCCGGCAATCAAATGGGGCTGAAGTGGCCCCGAATTCCAGAGCGTCAACATTTGGCAACACGCAATCATTTCGCACTGTTGCAACGCCGTTACACTGTCGGCAAAATCTGAAGCCTGCTGGAAATTAAGCGGACTTTGACGCAGTCAAGCAGGTGAAAAAGCCCAGAAACAGCGCGGAAAGTTCAAGCACTTCTAGAGCTGTCGGCTGCAGTGTATTTTGTGTAGCCAACCGGGAAAAGCAACAGCGAACTTTTCGGCACCGTCTCCATTGTTTTATACGCATGGTTTTTAACTTGCAAAGAAGTAGCGGATAAAAGATGAATTCTTCTTTCGTTTTACGATACTTTGGCGGATCGACTTGGTGATGGTTTCGGTCCTACAAATGCAATATCGGACATGCCTGGCAGCGTCACCGTCCGCGCGCAAAAAAAAAACAGCTCTGGAAAATGCGACTCGCACGCGTATGGAGGGAAATAAACGAGTTTGACCTGAATTGGCACAATCAGGTATGTCACAATTTGAGAGGTCTGAAAGAAGTAGCGCTACAGTGGCTTAATCTGACATGATGATTCACGTTCTGGCAGTTACGAAGCATGCTGTCTGTTGGTTTGATATTTTCTTGGCCCCATGTTATATGCACTCCGTACACGCCAGCATTTGAGTACGTAACTGCACCTCTCAATCATTGATGACTGGTTTGACCTCTATTAACGTGGATGTGCAAGAGTTAACTATGTACCTTCCAGAGAGGTAACCTTTTCATCACACCTCAAGTGCAGCCGCCCGCATCTCCGAATTAGCAATGCGATGCAATTTAAGCCTCGACATTGCTTTCATCGGAGCATTATGCGAATTCGCTGCGACATTCAGGGATTATGCCACCGCACAAGTCCATGAGAGTACCTCATAAACTAAGCGCCAAGAGTCCTCACTTCACATATTACTTTTTAACTGGGACGACGGTGGACTTAAGTTGTGCCATTTAACTGGCACGATGGTGGACTTAAGTTGCGCCATTTAACTGGGACGATGGTGGACTTAAGTTGCGTCATTTAACTGGGACAATGGTGGACTTCAGTTGCGCGATTTAACTGGGACGATGGTGGACTTAAGTTGCGCCATTTAACTGGGACGATGGTGGACTTAAGTTGTGCCGTTTGAGTTCCGAAGTCCATCTCTGCCCATTCATACCCAGGGCGCCACAATACCCTTCCAAACTTCAGGGACACCTATCGCGTTTCCAGATCACGTAGACGGGCGCCGAAACGTAAAACTTGGCCATTAGTGGAATCAAATATGACTCAAATGTCGTGCATTATATGCTGGTTATAACAGTCGCTGTATGGCATTATGGGTTGTGACTGTTGTGTTCTATCTACCATAACACACAAGGTGTTTCTTCCACAAATCAAATTGGATGTCTGCCGCAAAATAATCGGGTTACATGTGAATGGCATAGCGAAGGCTGGCGAACAGATCGTCTCGTCCAGGGGGCGAACGAAGCTACAGTGTGCAATGGGGAAAGAACGCTTTTTATCCGCAACGCTCCACGTAATGACCGCCAGAAAACTCCGCCGAAGCTGCAGACCGGCCACCCTGTCTTCGCCCCCTTCCGTTTCCTCGCCCTTCTCTTGGTTCGAACCGAGTGTGTTTTGTCACGCCTTTCTTTGAAAAAGGCTGCTAAGGACAAGAAGGCAGCCCATTGCGATGAACAACGTATCTTCTTGCTATGTTGAGCTGATGGGAACAATTTAAGCGACATGCATGAATTGCTATGGGTTTAAGTGCACGTACGACCAGCGTTTCATTTGAATCAACGGGTCATGAGACAACGCCTCACTTTTTCGAACGTTTGCAAACCACGTCCTTTAGTGGGAGTTCCTCACTGAGACATGCGTGCAAAAAAGTTGTAACTTCCAAGTCTGAGGTATTCATCTACAAATACATGTTTACACCGCAGCGTAGTGTCTCCACCTCAGAAAGCTCAAAACGCACAGAAAATTCGCCCAATATAGCTCATTAACTACACGAGTAATTTCAACTCAATTATGAACCGGAAAAGGCAAGATTCACAAGCGTGAGACCACCGTTGAGCTTTCCGTGGCGACAAAGGCAACAGCCTTCCTCCCTCCCGACAAGAAGCAACAACTGATCACACACCGCCGCGCTATGCCATTGCATGGCATGGCAGATATGCCTCATAACCGTCCGCCTCTTTGGTCCGTCCATCAATATATCATAATTCCTGCCACTTTAAAGACACACAGTAGACAGAGTGCACTTGGCTCGGAGCTGCTCGATCCAAATGTCTCATAAACAGTAAGGACGCGATTTATGAGTCAAATTGAAGCAAGTCAAATGCGATTCGACTACATTGGTCGTTAAGGCTACAGAACACACGTCCACGTCCACCCACGGCTGTCAATGGCCGGGTCCACCCTCCGTAATATGTTGCAACCATGTCAAACGCGGCATCAATTTACGCGGAAAAGCTTACATTGTAAAAAGCTTTCAGCACTTATTTTTCCCATTGAAAGGTTGGTTGCGTGTGCGTGTTACCAGGAACTGTGTTTTGCAGCATCACAAAAAAGGTTAAGCCGCGGCCGGACCTGTCGTTTTTCATACCGTCAACGGATAGGGGATGGGAGGGGACGATGTCCGCGCCGTTTCCAAGGTATGAATGATAAAGCCTGGCGGAAAAACTGAATGAAAAACAGTGAAACAGCGTGAGCATAGATAACAGTGAGATCTCCACATCAGCTGCAAGGCTTGTGTTGCTAGGTCAGTAATTGACCCAATTTGGCCAGAGCAAATGTTAAGTCCCCCCGAAAATCGGACTAATTCAGCTTCACACGCCAATATACGTTAAGAATACTGCGTAGCAGAATGAAACTCACCCCGGCGTCTCCTGCAATTTTGCCTAAGAGCTCCGCCAGTGTAACAGTGTTAGCGGCCGCCTGCGACTACCTGAGCCGCCGGTCGCCGCAGAGCTCCGCCAGTGTAACAGTGTCACCGGCCGCCTGTGACTACATGAGCTGCCGGTCGCCGCAGAGCTCCGCCAGTGTAACAGTGTCACCGGCCGCCTGTGAATACCTGAGCCGCCGGTCGCCGCAGGGCTCCGCCAGTGTAACAGTGTAGCCAGCCGCCTGTGACTAGCTGAGCCGCCGGTCGCCGCAGAGCTCCACCAGTGTAACAGTGTCGCCGGCCGCCTGTGACTGCCTGAGCCGCCGGTCGCCGCAGGGCTCCGCCAGTGTAACAGTGTAGCCGGCCGCCTGTGACTAGTTGAGCCGCCGGTCGCCGCAGAGCTCCGCCAGTGTAACAGTGTCACCGGCCGCCTGTGACTACCTGAGCCGCCGGTCGACGCAGGGCTCAGCCAGTGTAACAGTGTCACCGGCCGCCTGTGGCTAGCTGAGCCGCCGATCGCCGCTCGCCGCCCGCGCCCGCGGCAGATAAGTGCGCAGCGTTTCAAGGACACGTTTCTATTCAGAAATCGGAAATACCAAGGACACGTTTTAGGTGTCAAAATACGCATATGAATACCCATAGGCTCCTGGAAATCTGGGCGTGATTAAACAGCATGCCGTAAAGCTATTGTCGGAAAACCTCAGTCGCATCGATCCCCCTCCCCTCCCCCCCCCCCCCTGATCGGGGCGAGGGTTACGCAACATGCAACATAAATATTTCGACACTTTCACACGCACCCCTATTGTTATGGCCGCAACGGGTAAGAACAAATGTTTTAAGTTTCTCGCACTAAATCTTGGTGAAAACGGTTATGATCAGTAGTTGTTTATTCAAAACCGGGATGATTAACTCCTCCAGCGTAATAGTTCAAACAAGGGCTAACAATCAGCAATATAGTTAACTATTACCGCAACAGGGCCTTTACACCTGTACGTGATGACATTCGCTCAAATCACCGAATTTTTCACACTATGCTCCTTCGTCTTTACCCGGTCCTGCCAGCCATCGCTGCCGTCTTACACCATGTATCTTGGCAACCAGCCATTTCGCCAACGTTATGCCGGCATTGTACGTACAGCCTGCCTTAATCGCCATTGGCATCAAAGAACACCGCAATAACCGCACATTACGTGCAAGTCTCTGTGTGCCAAATGCATAAATCAGAAGTCATTTCAGCGGCGCAGTGTTGATGCTCGGTTGCCAGCGACCACTGTGGCGCAGCCCACGCCACCAATGCCAATCGATTCCAGATTGTTGTCTCGGTCATCACTCGCTGCGGGACGTTCGGCGCCGGCGTCAGCACCGGTAGCGGCGCCAACAGCGACGACTCACCGCTGGGATACGGCGTGTCGACCAGCGCGATGAAGTCGATGACGTTGTGCTCCATCTCGAGCACGGTGGTGGTCTTGCCGTGCATGACGGTGACGCTGGGCGTGCGGCCGGCCGTGTCGTGCCCCAGGCCGCCCGTGAAGATCACGTACGGCTCGCTGGCGGCCGACGGCGCGCGGTCAGCCGGAGGCGGCGCTACAGGGCGAGGGACGGGACACACACAGAGCCCCGCCCCCCTCCCCCAGGTCAGCCAGCAGCGGGCGGCACACAGAGGCAGCCCCGATGGGTGCGACGTGCGTAGGCCGGGGTCAGCAGCAATGCCTCGAACGTGGGGGGGGGGGGGAGACAAACGGATCGAGCTCCGTCCACGGCCACACTCCAGACTTTCGACACTGCCTGCTGCCTCCGAGTTCAGCATCCTTTGAACCATGTGTATCATACATGGAGCCCATAAGTCACGGGAAATTAAACTTCGCAGAAGACGGGAAACGGGTTACGCCGTGACTTCATCCTCTGAGAGTGAATGGCTGATTAATTATATGATTCTGAGGGCGAACCTTTCTGTGGTGGCAGAGTCAGCCTGCAATCGTTACGGCAAGCTTTGCCTCGTACATACACTAATATAACTTCACATAGCTGCAGCGGTGCAATGATCTCCAGCTATTTCTATCTAGGCATCTAACTAGCGAACTACGACTATCTCTCAGCTAAGGGGTGCTTCCTGTTCGGCAAACCATAAGAGGCGGGTGCTACAAAATAACACATGGACAAAGAGATCGATTCACGAGTCCTAGTGACTCTATTATATAAGGGCAATGCGGTGCAAGTTACTCCTGAGCTAATATCAGAATGGTAGTAAGCACAAACACGGGTTCACAACCGCAAACGGTCCAAACATAACCCGACCCCACGGCCCGCAAGCCATGCCATAAATACAGATTGGTGATTCAGCTCGTGCCATTACTCCCGAGGACCGTCGGGTTGACGACGCGCGAACGCGCCACCGGCCGGCTGTCCGCCACGGCCGCGGCGCGCCATGTTCGCCTCACACCGCGTCCGCTGGCGGCCGGCGTCCACCCCTACCGGCCGGGCGCGTCCCTCCCGAGCCGCGTGTCCGGGAGATGGCACGCCCCGGACAGCTGCCGCGTATGGATCGACGGCGCTGGACGGGGGGGGGGGGGGGGGGGGGGGGGACTACACTCGGTCTCGACACCTAGCTCCGAAGACGGCCGCCACGCCGCTAGTGAAACCTCCCTATGCCGGTCAATGGCTGAACGCTGGCAGAACCGAGCCAGAGCGAGCGGCAGGTGAGCACAGCACGGGCCTGACAGCCGACAGCCCGACAATAGGTAGCGTCCGCGTGCTGCCGCGCGCTGTCCCGCGCTCTGTGCGATATTGCCCACTCGAGAGGCAATATGTGCCTATCCTTGGGGCCGGGTAAGGCCCAGCACGCTGCCCTAGGGCCGCTGCCGCCGGGCCGCCGGCAGCCCGGCTCCTCGCCAGTGCTGGCGGAGCGTCTCCCGCCGGCGACAGCGGCCGCACGCCCGTCCGTACAGCGCTGCTAGCGGGGCTCGGCAGCGGGGCCGAGCACGGCGGCAGACTACACACAGGCGCTGGCAGCTGTAGCCGCGCGGGGCGCCTCAGCCGGAGTCTCCAGCGGCACTGCACGCAGCCGCAGCGCCCTCGACCGTCGCTGTGTACAGCCCGGAGAGCCGGGCGCCGCCGGCCGCGGTCCCGCCACGCTGAGCAGCCGCGAACGCGCGCGCCGGCGCCGCGGTCAATAGCGGGGCTGACTACCTGGCTCGCTGGGCCGACTGGGGCAGCACGCAGAGCAGGAGGGAGCCGCGCCGGGCCCGCCTGTCGGCACGTGCGGGTCAGGAGAGGACAGGAGCGTGCGCCGGACAGGAAGCAGCGACGCCAGGACACTGCGGGCGACAGGCGTGGGGGCCAGCTACGGCCGCGCTAGGAGACGATGCACTGTACAGACAACAACCTTTCCTCCTCCTCTCGCCAGCCGAGCGAGCTGAGCGACGCCAGCAGCCTGAAAACCAAAACACGGTCATGTGGTCACACTGGCGCCGCCAGGGACGGCCGCGGCGCCGGCCGGTGACCTGGTCAGCACATGGCTAGTGAAAGGCAGCTCGGTGATGTGTGATGGGCAGCCCAGTGCGTCACCACAGCTAGTGCCGGTCGGCGATGGGCCACAGCCCCAGCCGGATGGCAACCGCTTCAGTCAAATACAGGCCCACCAATCGCATTCAAAGCTGACTGCTCCGGTACATTACTAATTTATACTATCAATGGGCAAATCTGTAACGCAAACCGTTTTCGGGCGCGACCTACAGTCTGTCACTGGCGTATTTACGATTCGAGCTGAGAAAGCTCTGGAAGCTCTGGCTCGGAGAGGGCAGTCTTGCGAAAACGGAAAAGGAAAACAGGGATTATGGGCGGCAGTAGTGAGAAAAATGAAGAGTGGAGGGAAATATGAGAACGAAAAGACAACGAGACGGAGCGACCGAACGAGACGGGGCGGGACAGATTGGGACAGAGTGGGACAGAGCGGAGGGGGCGTGACAGGGCGTGACAGCGAGCGAGAGGGTGACCGCAAGGGCAGAGAGGACACAAGCGGGCGCGGATGGTGCGTCGTCTGGAGACGCCGTGGTCACCGTCAGCGCGCGTGCGCTCGTCTCCGGTGTCGCGCTCGTCCCGTGTCAACACAGCAACCAATCAGCAGTGGGGCCACTTCCACCGTCTGGCCGCCCCCGCGCCGTCCGCGCAGGCGCTCCTCACGCCCTCTTCTAGATACATCCTGCACGACCTCGCCCGGCCCCCGTCATTACTCCGAATGCTGTCGGCAGCAACAGATTAACGTGTCGTCCAGCCCGTAAACGAAACGTTTCTCTATTTTGGGCGCCGTCTTGTTACCAGCACGCGCACGCGATCTCAATTAAACCGCACCTCACCACCAGCGCCCTACGCTCATCGCTACTTCCTATCTAAGGCCTGCAGCAGGCGTCCTATTGCAATCTGACAGCAAACAAACAACGTCCTCATTTCAGCTAATGCCATGCTGTTCGGCCCGCATTGCTACCAGCAGCGGCCGTGCGCTCTGGCCGTCGGCTGCCGCTGTCGACCGATATCTACGGAACTGGTCGGCCCACTCAAGACAGAGTGTACCGGCGCCAGGGTTCTGCCCCACGCGGTTCGTCCAATTACACCGCGAGCCTCGGCGGACCGGCGCGGCGGCGGCACACGGCGCGCGCCACTCGGCAGCCCAGCCACGGCCACGCAGGCCACGCCGCCCAGCGTGCACGGCCAACAAGCCGAACAGCGCGAGGGGGCCGACGGCCGCTGCCAATACAATCGAACCCGCGCGTTTGGCGCAGCATCGCCGCTGCGCAAAACAAGCTGCAATCAACTTACGCTAACGCGGTTAACGCCAGCGGCGCGCAGCAGCGGCGTCCGGCGGGCGCGATCGGCGCCACCTGGTGACGACGCCGCGCCGGCACGTAACGAGCGCAGTAAACAACCCCCAAACGAGCGTCGGCCGATGGCCGATCTCAGCGCTAAATATTTTAATGCCACCGGGATTGATCGGCGGCCGGCGGCCGGTGCTTTGTGGCGGCGACTCTGACACAATCGGACAGGTGAAGCTGCCGGGCCGCCGTCCGCACCAGCCGCCGTCCCTGAGACGGCCGCTGTCGGGTGGGTGTGGCCGCCGGGCCGCCGTCTGCAACAGCCGCGACCCCCGAGACGGCCGCCGTCGGGTCCCACACGCAGCGCAGCCGACAAAGCGCCCGCCGAGCTTCTGCCTCTGGCGCCGCGTAAACCGACGGCGGAAGACAAACCAGCGCGGCAGAACTGACTGCCTGGAAGGCCGGACGGCACCAAACCTGGGAACATCTGCGCGTCCGTCCCCGAACGTCAAATAAATAATGGCCCGCCAGCTGTCGTCGGCTGGCCCAGCAAGCCCGGCGAAATCATTTAACCAGCACCACAGGGACGTAACCAGCCACAGTTGCGCCCAGTCGAAGACCGGCGCTTTCTAGCAGAGTCCCCACAATGTCCCATGGCACTCAGTCAAGTTCAGTTACGCCCGCTGAAGCCCGTCGGGACTCATTGTTAGCCACAGAGGCACCGTAAGGCTAATGCACAACACGCCAGCTCCCAGGCGAGGTCAGCCAGTGCATCTGCTTACCCGGCTCTTGTCGACAGCCACTGCACCTTCTGGATCGGCTTACACGGCTCCTGCTTGCCGTTTTCCTTCGTTTTCGCTGCAACAGGCATGCGTTGGGCGTCAGACACAAACAGCCGTACGGAGTGCCCGTCACAGACACTGAAGCCCACGGGGGAGGCGATCGTCGCGCTGACATAAGCGACGCGCGGGTGGGTCACAGCGTCACCTCATTTGACACATCATCTCATCTGACAGCTTATAAGCAACTTGCGCAAAAACGAGGCCAGTATTGTTTCGGTTTGTCTCCGTAGGTGGAGCTGCTTGATGCAAAATGCACTCGATCGAAATGAGTGTACACAGAAACAATGCAAATTTAATGCAATAACACTGCACGCCAACCAGATAAATAGCAGGCGGCTCCCGCTCGGTTCGCTGCACGAACAGCAATGTTGCTGCTGTAGGGGGCGCCGCCGCCCGTGACGTCACATGGACTCGTGGAGATGTACGACAAACTGTGACCCATTCAACATCTGCCAGCCATTCAGATCTGACAAATCGGACCACTGGCCACTGGCTGGACAGACTGGACCGGACCACTGGCCTTATAAGGCTTCTCCATACGTCCGCGGCACGGGTGTTGATGGTACCAACAATACGCTGGTGGTATCTAATATATCGGGTGGTATCTAATACCTTAGATGGTATTTAATATATCAACCCCGTTAACCATGCGCGAATGTGACGTCCCCGCAAATGATGCTTCAAACCTTATCTCTGCTCGAACTAACATATAATTTAAACGGCTCGGAGTTTCCATAACTTCTTTCCTTTGCACATGTGAAAGTGTCTTCCTACGTAGGACTGAAACATGTCTTCTTTCGCTAACAGACGCCCTTTTTGTCGTAATTACGATTAAAGAGCATGGCCTGATATAAAAAATAGCTTTTTTCCCTGCGAGTGATGTTCAAATATATATATATATATATATATATATATATATATATATATATATATATATATATATATATATATATATATATATATATATATATACATATATATATGTATATATGTATATATATATATGCGTGCGTGCGTGCGTGCGTGCGTGCGTGCGTGCCCAAACGTAAGCGTGCCAGACTACCCAGCATGAAGTGCAGTCTTTGTTATAGCTCATAGTCCCGATTGTTATAGCTCATAAAGGGTCCCGTCAACATTCACAAACTAGCATTTTTTCCAAAGGGGAATTAAACACCACAGCATGACAGCCATCATAGCCCAATCACAATTTTCATCAAGCTAAAGCCGTAATTAAACCGATGAACCGTTAGTCATGAGCAGTTTTTTCGACCGCGCAATAAGCACGTGTGAGTTTATATTCCATGCACCTCGGAACA
Organism: Pollicipes pollicipes; assembly: GCF_011947565.3. Lineage (NCBI taxonomy): Eukaryota > Metazoa > Arthropoda > Thecostraca > Pollicipedomorpha > Pollicipedidae > Pollicipes > Pollicipes pollicipes. The sequence continues at coordinate 48,643,494 of NW_023596746.1, forward strand.
TACCGGTATAATGCATTATAACTCGCGCACTGGAGGTCATAACCCGATTCGCTTTTTGCCCGCCATAGGCATGAAGACTTGTCTGTCCGACTGTGTTCACTCTTTCCGTAAGCAGCGGCTTCGAACCGAAAAGGTGATTGGAATAGAATTATAAATGCCGCGACCGGCAGAACTGTGTGGGTCGTGCAAGAACTATAAGCAATGTAAGCACTCCTCGCGGACGGGCTATTGGAGTGACGGCAACACATGACGGACGCACAAATAACATGGTGCGCGATTTTCCAGGAAAACCATATAGACTAAGGAGCGACAGGCCGATTTTGTGCAGGTTTTTACAAGAGCCAAGCGCGTCTAATCGTTAAACAAAACGTCCCTTTTGCAGTCGTGACACAAGCATTTGAGTCGGCTCAGTCTCCGGCTACCGCGCAATTTCGCACACCCTAGCAACGCCCACCGAAGTCCACGTCTGAGGGGAGGCGGAGGCGGCGACTAAACCATGACGGGGATCCGCGCCAGCCCGCCTGCCACGCTCAGTCCGCAGTGATGCACGGTCAGACGCTGACCGGGGCGAGTGCTGACGTCATGAGCAGCCGGCCGCCGCCGCCGCCGCCGCCCGCCGGGCCGGGATCGACCTCACAAAGCCAGGTGCGGGGCGCAAAGGAGCCGTATTCACGTCGGCGCGCTGTGCCCGGACGGGACGCAGCGCCGGCGGCCATTTACGGCCGCCGGCGGTCGGCCCGCGGCCACCCGCCGAGAGCTGGCATTATGAGCCCGCGTTAATGGTGCAGGGCGTTACAGCGGCGGGCTCGAGATTGTGCTGCCGCTGAGGACAACGACGCTGCACAAGAGCTGATGAAGTCGTTTGGCATTTCTGGCCGCACGTAAAACTGTGGACGCCAGCGTCGCGTGGCCAACCGGGCCACCACTGGCACGGCACGCCTCCCACGTCAGCTAGCCCATGCCACAGGTAGCCGAGGTGGCTCGACCACTGACACGCCCCGCGTTCAGAGCCAGGGCTGACATGTCTGCCACGCCTCCCCTTCTCATCACCGCCGGCAGTGCAAGGCACCTCCGTCTCGCTGGGCTCATAGACACCACCATCGCCGCCCAGCCCGGTGGCGCAGTGCGCGTGCAGAGCCGACGGCTGCCGACCCGGCGCGGCCGGGGGCCTCCTCATCACGCTCGCTGCGCTCGTCCGCGCCCCTAACGACAAGGCCGGTGTTTTTCCACGCCGATGGCGGCGGCCGGCGACCAGGACACATTGCACGACGTCGGGCCGCACCGTCAGACGGAGCCCAGGCGAGGCCCGGCGCCCGGCGGCCCAAGCCAATGCCGCGCACGCCACGTGCCGAACAAACGCCCCAGATAGATTGGGACAGACGGAATGAGTGGTCGCGATAAATTGCAAAAGACGGACCAGCAGATCCCAGAATGGATTGGAAAGACGCGGGGTGGTTCTGGTAAATTAAGAGAAATGAGACAGACTGTTACAATGGACAGTGACGGGTCCAGCTGCAGAACGTCAGGACGAGCGGCTCCAATGGATCGCGATGGGACGAGCGGCTCTCCAATGGACCGTGGTGGGACGAGCGGCTTCGATGGACCGTGATGCAACGAGCGGCTCCAATGGACCGCGATGGGACGAGCGACTCTCCGATGGGCCGTGATGGGACGAGCGGCTCCAATGGACCGCGATGGGACGAGCGACTCTCCAATGGACCGTGGTGGGATGAGCGGCTTCGATGGACCGTGATGCAACGAGCGGCTCCAATGGACCGCGATGGGATGAGCGACTCTCCAATGGACCGTGGTGGGACGAGCGGCTTCGATGGACCGTGATGCAACGAGCGGCTCCAATGGATCGCAATGGGACGAGCAACTCTCCGATGGACCATGGTGGGACGAGCGACTCCGATGGACCGTGGTGGGACGAACGACTCCGATGGACCGTGATGGGACGAGCGACTCTGATGGACCGTGGTGGGACGAGCGACTCCGATGGACCGTGGTGGGACGAACCCCTCTGATGGATCATGGTGGGACGGGCGACTCCGATGGACCGCGATGGGACGAGCGATTCTCCGATGGACCATCGTGGGACGAGCGGCTCCAATGGACCGCGATGGGATGAGCAACTCTCCGATGGACCATGATGGGACGAGCGACTCCGATGGGCCGTGGTGGGATGAGCGACTCCGATGGACCGTGGTGGGACGAGCGACTCCGATGGACCGTAGTGGGACGAGACCCTCTGATGGACCATGGTGGGGTGAGCGACTCCAATGGACCGCGATGGGACGAGCGATTCTCCGATGGATCATCGTGGGACGAGCGGCTCCAATGGATCGCGATGGGACGAGCAACTCTCCGATGGACCATGGTGGGACGAGCGACTCCGATGGACCGTGGTGGGACGAGACCCTCTGATGGACCATGGTGGGACGAGCGACTCCAATGGACCGCGATGGGACGAGCGACTCTCCGATGGACCATGGTGGGACGAGCGACTCCGATGGACCGTGGTGGGGCGAGCGACTCCGATGGACCGTGGTGGAACGAGCGACTCCGATGAGCCGTGATGGGACGAGCCCCCCCGATGGACCATGGTGGGACGAGCGACTCCGATGGACCACGACAAGACGAGCGACTCCTGTGCACCACAATGGGATGAGCGGCTTCCGTGTACGATGGAGGACGAGCTGCTGTCATGCGGCATGATAGGACGCACGGACCCAGTGGATCGTGCTCCATCTGCCCGCTCTACCGGTCCGGACGAGGCCCGACGGCGGCCGTCAGAAGTCATCAGCCAACGCGGCGGACCAGAGCCCGCGCCACTGCCGGCCGAGCGCTCCCGCCCAGACGCCGCGTCCAGGCGTGATCATTTAATGGCGCCGCACTGCGAGCAAAGCGGCTGGGGGGGGGGGGGGGGGGGGGAGGCGGCTCGCGGCCAGAGGACGCCACAAACGTGCCGGCCGGGCGCGGCGGCTCACGGCGCGGCGGCTCCGGTTCGGCGGCTCCGGCTCAGCGGCTCACGGCGCGGCGGGGCCGCGCGACCGGAGCCGCTCCGGCTTGGCAGGGCTGACTGGCCGGAGCCGCTCTGGCCCGGCAGGGCTGACTGACCGGAGCCGCTCCGGCTCGGCAGGGCTGACTGACCGGAGCCGCTCCGGCTCGGCAGGGCTGACTGACCGGGGCCGCTCCGGGCGAGCTCGGCGACGGCGCAACAGAGCACGCCCGGCGCCGTGACGGCCCGGAGGGCGCTCAGAAAGCATCGCCACGCCTCCGTCAACGGGACGCTAGCACGGGCTGGACCGGGCTCGACAGTCTCACTTGGCACTCAGTCGTGCCAATCGTAAGGCATACCAGTCGCAGGATTGCCGCCCTGCGGCCGGGAAGACTGGATGGAAAAACGGTAGTTCAAGGACCCTGGGCTCGAGTCTCGAGAAAACCATCTGATTCGCCGCTGCTAAGCATAAGGAAGGCCACATCCGCTTCGCCCGACGCTCCACAGGGTCAGCCGGTAACTGAGCAGAGAGTCACCCCAGCAAAGGATGGATGTGAAATAGCGTTCTATGGTACGAATACAATCGTCTGCAATCCTGCTTGGCAGAGGGCCGAGGGAAAACTATTTGCTGAAGCTGAGTGGCACTAACTGGACGGCGGCATCAGGGCATCGACAACATGCTACGCAACATCGAACACACGCAAGGATACCTTCGCAGTCCAGTGCCACCAATGTAAAGCCCTCTTAATAAGCTTATCTCTATAGTTTATCTAAGTGTATCCGACTGACGTTATCATCACCGAGTTCCAGCAACGTGAAAGACGCGGGTTTACACGAGAAGTTCGATGGTTCAAGAGCCATGCTCGGGTCTCTCCCTCCAGACGCGGACGTCCACGCCTGGCGCTCTCTTTCGGCTCATGATGCTTCCCTGACGCTCCTTAATGCTAACTGCCCGCTCACCACGTCACACCAGGTACAGTCAAGCACCAATTTCACTCTCCTAGTGGCCCACTGATGTATTATGTAAGCATTAATTCCATTCCGCGAGGGCTAGACAGCTATGCATTTTGGGTTCTGCCACCCAGCTGATGGTTCCGCACGCAATATGCAACGCAAGCACACATTCATCCGCATTAAACGTATTCCATTTCCAGTTGGCATTGGCGGGATCCGCCCACGAGCCCTCCATGAATCAAGCCAGGGTCCGAGCGCTTCAGCACGGCCGTCGATCACTATTGCAAATACCCGGCTAACTCTCGTCATATATAGCCGCGCCCGCCTCCAGATTGCCGGCATTTCTCACGGACCGCGCCGCGGCTGCCCACGATGAATATCTTCTTGATTTTGGCGCCGCCGTGTTTGTGGGCCCACATCCAATTTGGGGGAGCCTCGTAAAAGCGAGCCATTGAAGCACGCCGCGACGTTAAGCAAACAGGCGACAAGGGGGTGGCAGGCGGTGGGCGGCGGGCGGCGGGCCACTTACCGTGCGGGAAGACGACGCTGGCCGGTCGCAGCGGTGTCTTCACGTGCCACGTGTGCAGCGAGCCGTCCGTGTGCGAGGATACGAACTGTTTGCCGTCGCCCATCCAGCTGAGCGAGCGGAGCGGCTCGGCCGCCTGCCACCGCACGTCAGCGGCCTTGGTGCGCAGGTCCCAGAGCACCAGCAGGCCCGTCTCGAACCCGATCAGCAGCTGCCGGACAGGCGGGTGTCAGCCGGGCACAGCCGCTCAGTCGCTCACGGCCGCTCGGGGGTCAGCCGGGCACGGCCGCTCACGGCCGCCTGGAGATCAGCCGGGCACAGCCGCTCACGGCGGGGGGGGGGTGGTCAGCCGTGCATAGCCGCTCACGGCCGCTCGGAGATCAGCCGGGCACAGCCGCTCACGGCCGCTCACGGCCTCTCACGGCACCTCGGGGGTCAGCCGGATACAGCCGCTCACAGCCGCTCACGGCCGCTCACGACCGCTCGCGGGTCAGCCGGGCACGGCCGCTCACGGCAGCTCGGAGATCAGCCGGGCACAGTCGCTCACGGCCGCTCACGGCCTCTCACGACCGCTCGCAGATCAGCCGGGCACGGCTGCTCACGGCAGCTCGGGGGTCAGCCGGACACAGCCGCTCACGGCCGCTCACGGCCGCTCGGGGGTCAGCCGGGCACGGCTGCTCACGGCCGCCGTCCGAAGGTCATGCGCATACGCAGACGTCACACCAGTAGGACACTTTGCGCCGGGCCGGTGGCGTGTGCTCCGCGTGACTGGAAAAGGCATCGCGTTACTCATGCTTCCTGTTGGCACGAACGTCATCGAAATGACGGTTCAAGCACGGAGTGGGGAGTTCCATCACCCTATCTGCCAACCGTGCAACGCCAAGCCGGTTCAAAAGTGCGGCACATTTCTGTTTGTCCGCTTTCTGTGTGACACGCCGTGCCTGGTTGGGCGCTGCGGGAGCGCCAGCTGTGAGGTCGCAGCGACGGCACAGGTGCGCGCGCGCCGAGCTGTCCCAACGCTCCCGTCAGCGTCACCCGTCGGCTGCGCTGGCTAGCCGGCCCGGCCGCCAGCCACGCCTCAATACACACGGTGACACGGCAGACTGACACGGTGACACGGCAGACTGACATGGCAATCAAGTGAGTCGGGAAGCAGGGAGACGTAATGTCAAGGACGCGAGAGGGAGTTATAAGGGAGCAGATCTGGACAAAGAGTGATGTAGTATGATATGTACAGATCAACAGGGTGATAATATAGCACTCTGTTGCCAGCTAAAAGACAGGTAAACTAGGGTTGATTACAGAGAGAAGGGACAGAGTTCAAATAGAAGGACGAGAAGCGCAGGCGGTGCACCCACCTTGTTGCTATCCACCGGGTTGTCCGTGAGGCAGGTCACCGGTCCCGGGTGGTTCTTCCGAGACCTGCGGCCGACAGGCGGCGAGAGGTCAGTGGCGACGGGCGGCAGCAAGGCGGGCGGCCTCCCCCGCGCCCTCGGCCGGGTCTGGAGATCGGCGGGGTGGTCTAGGGCCACCGCTCGGCGATGGTCCGCCACCGACCCGCCGTTATCAGTGGATACGCTGGTGGTGAGCCCACTGACACAGGCACAGGCACAGGCACAGGCACAGGCACAGACACAGACATAGACACAGACGCAGACACGGACAGAGACACGGACACAGACACGGGCACAGGCACAGACACAGGCACAGGCACAGGCACAGGCACAGGGGCACAGACACAGACACAGACACACACAGGCATGGACAGGCACGGCGCCCGGCTGACGACACCCGCGCGGGCCACACGACGGTGTCGCAGTCGTGACCGACTGCGACACCGTTCATAGAGGCGCTCCAGAGTCAATACAGCTCGACAGGCACTCACGACGGTTACGTGACACCCCGCCCCGCATGCATAGTGAATCGCGCCACTTTGTCGGGGCTCAGACCACACTGGTTAGTACCGGTCGGCCTCCCAGCGGCGGCGCGGCGCACGTGTGTCGTCCCCGCCCTTGACCTCCAGCTGGCCGCGGCCGGGCCGGGGGGCGGCGGCGGCCGCCGCGGCCGTCGCGTGCCGGCGGTGCGGCGTGACCCGGCGCCGTTTCCGGCTCCGCCCCGCCCCACGGCCGGCGTGCGGCGCGCCCCGAGTGACCCGCCGCTGAATATTTCATCCGCCGGCCGGAAAACAAGCCGACAGCCAGCGTCCGCCGCGCACCTGCCGGTCACAGGTGTGCGGCCAGGCAGGCCGCAGCACCAGGCGCCCGACGCCGCGCGGCAGCCGGCGCGCCTCACCCGACGACTGATCCGAAGGCGCGGGTCGAGCACGCGTGGCTCGCTGCCCCACCGGGGACCGGCACACGGCGGCGGGACTGGCGGCCGGGCGACTCGGGGGACCGGGCCGCCGCCGCCTTCCCAAGCAGGTCAATAGCGAGCCCGGAGGCGGCAGCTCGCCGCCGCTCCGGGACAATCTCGGCCGGTAACAGCGCGCCGCGACACAAAGCCCAACGCACGGCCCATCTGCGGCCCCATACGATCGGCAGATGGGCGGCCGGGCGGCGACGTGGCCGCCCGGCCGCCGCGAGCTCGATAACCCGCGGCGGCGGCCCGCAGCCGCAGCCTGGGCGGCGCACTGTGCCGGCGAGCACGCCCAGCAGGCCGCCTGAACCGTAGACTGCGCCGCCTGACAGGCGGCCGGAGCCGCAAGACAGCCTGCGACGTGGACTAGCCCGCGAGACATCCAGGTGGGCTTCCAGTTAGACTGTGCCGCCGCACACGTCTGGCACATGTGTGCTTGCCAGCCGACGGCGAGGCTCACTTACAGCTCGATGGCCTTGTTCCAGTTGATGATGTAGCCGGAGACGACGAAAGATTCGATGTTGACAATGTGCACGTTGCCCTTCTCCGTGCCGACGTAAAGCCATTTGCTCTGCAGCGGCAGGCTGATGCAGGTCGTCCTGAGGATAAGGAGCCCGCCTTCAATCATCTTGCAGCGACAGCGTTATGCAGACTAACACACTGGTGTACATTATATATGTGCATGTATATATATATATATATATATATATATATATATATATATATATATATATATATATTATTATATATATATAATAATATAATAATATCTCCCTCTCTCTCTTTCTCTCTCTCTCTCTCTCTCTCTCTCTCTCTTCTCTCTCTCTCTCTCTCTCTCTCTCTCTCTATCTCTCTCTCCTCTCTCTCTCTCTCTCTCTCCTCTCTCTCTCTCTCTCTCTCTCTCTCTCTCTCTCTCTCTCTCTCTCTCTCTCTCTCTCCTCTCTCTCTCTCTCTCTCTCTCTCTCTCTTCTCTCTTCTCTCTCTCTCTCCCTCTCTCTCTCCTCTCTCTCCTCTCTCTCTCTCTCCTCTCTCTCTCTCTCTCTCTCTCTCTCTCTCTCTCTCTCCTCTCTCTCTCTCCTCTTCTCTCTCTCTCTCTCTCTCTTCTCTCTCTCTCCTCCTCTCTCTCTCTCTCTCTCTCTCTCTCTCTCTCTCTCTCTCTCTCCCTCTCTCTCTCTCTCTCTTCTCTCTCTCCTCTCCCTCTCTCTCTCTCTCTCTCTCTCTCTCTCTCTCTCTCTCTCTCTCTCTCTCTCTCTCTCCTCTCTCTCTCTCCCTCTCTCTCTCTCTCTCTCTCTCTCTCTCTTCTCTCTCTCTCTCTCTCTCTCTCTCTCTCTCTCTCCTCTCTCTCTCTCTCTCTCTCCTCTTCTCTCTCTCTCTCTCTCCTCTCTCTCTCTCCTCTCTCTCTCTCTCT
>NW_023596746.1:48652737-48751112 GCF_011947565.3 Pollicipes pollicipes
TATTATATATAATATATATATATAATCTCTCTCCTCTCTCTCTCTCTCTCTCTCTCTCTCTCTCTCCTCTCTCTCTCTCTCCCTCTCTCCTCTCCTCTCCTCTCCCTCTCCTCTCCCTCTCCCTCTCCTCCTCTCCCCTCCCTCTCCCTCTCCCTCTCCCTCTCCCTCTCCCTCTCCCTCTCCCTCTCCCTCTCCCTCTCCTCTCTCCCTCTCCCCTCCTCTCTCCCCTCTCCCTCTCCCTCTCCCTCTCCCTCTCCCTCTCCCTCTCCCTCTCCTCTCCCTCTCTCCTCTCCCTCTCCCTCCTCCCCTCCCTCTCCCTCTCCCTCTCCTCTCCCTCTCCCTCTCCCTCTCCCTCCCTCCCCTCTTCCCTCCCCTCTCCCTCTCCTCCCTCCCTCCCCTCTCCTCTCCCTCTCCCTCTCCTCTCCCCTCCTCCCTCTCTCCCTCTCCTCTCCTCTCCCTCCCCTCTCCCTCTCCCTCTCCCTCTCCTCTCCCTCTCCTCTCTCCTCCCTCTCTCCTCCTCCCTCTCTCTCTCGTCTCTCTTGCTCTCTCTCTCTCTCTCTCTCTCTCTCTCTCTCTCTCTCTCTCTCTCTCTCTCTCTCTCTCTCTCTCTTTCTCCCAAACAACAATCAACAGTCAAATCATTCAAAAGCATGGAAATATATAGCATTGCTCACAGTGCCTCAATTATCGTTTACGAGGCACGGGACGGCACTGCGTCAGCTAACATGTGCTGATGTGAGCCGGACCTGAGAAATATGTGGGAATGCGCTATCCGGCAGCATGGGGACGACAAGCCTGAAAAGCGAACGGGCATGGATAACGTTAATAGCGCCAAGTGCGTATTATCAAGAGACGGAAAACAATACAGACTGCTTGCGGGGAATGCTTCACATTGGAAGTTACTGAAGCAAGCATCAGGTCTGATGAAACAAGCTCACTTATCCCAATTGGTGTAATTTTTCAATGGAAGAATGCTCTAGACAGCGCAATTCTCTGTTTAGTAAATATCCCTCCCCGAATGCGTCCTGGTTCGATTAGGTCATCGTACCTTGCACAGCATTAGTTGAGAGTCAACTGACGGCCGTTATACCTGAAAATCGCGTCCGCGAACGCCGATATGAACGCCTCGACAATTACTTTTCTTGGCCCCGATCACCGCATGGCTTATGGAATGGCAGGATTTGAATGGCATTATTATGACGTCATGTCAGTGACTGAAATACTCTCCCCGATATACCTTTACCCATTTTCAAGGTTGTGTAACTCCGAAACTCGACGGGCTCAGGCCTCAAGAAAGACAGGATTGTGGACAGCATCGAACGGTCCTCAAGGTGGTTATTTCAGTTCAGAACCCCATATAAATGTGGAGCATTCCCAGTAACAAATAAGACCGACAGCACGACCCTTTCAATGGGCAAATCACGAGGTCGCAGCAAATGCAACATCTTAATAGAATACCAAGAACAACCTCTTTGATACTGCAACCTCTGAAATGACATTTGCTTGCAGGGTAAACGTGAAGCCCCGTCTCACCGTTTTATGTTTCGTTAAAATCGCAAGTCCCTGGTCAATTCTCCTGAGTTCCTTTCAGACTGCCAGCCCGCGTCTTGCTTTTATGTTCCCGCTGATATTGCAGCAAACAACGCTGTTTCGCCGGCCGAACGCCATATTTCAATACAGTCAGCTGGGATTCTGTCGTCTCCCGGGTGTAGACAACATCAGCATATGGGAGGAGACGGGCGCGCAGCACAGCGCTGAGAGAAGGCGCCGCTGACAGCCGAGGACGGGGGGGGGGGACGACGACGGCGGACGCTTGGCGCCTGGCGATACTGATCCGAGTTAGAACCCACCTCGTCGCAAGGAGGAGTGCATTGAGATTTCATCGTAAGCAATGTCAATATTTTGAAGTGACTCGGTGCATTTCCCAACCGTACAAACACTCGGGTAGTTGAACCTTTTCACCACAAGCGAAAGGCTCTTAACATATTGTGCATTGGATGGGTATGTTAAGACGCGCGTGCAGACGACCTGCGCTCGCTTGAAGGCAGTGAAGTCTTCTCGACGGGACAGACGGACGTGCAACGCCTACCTTTCCCGCTGGAACTTGAGCGTGTGCACCACCTCGGGTATCTTTTGCCGGATGTTCCACATGTTCAGCGTGTCATCCGTACAAGCAGTCACCAGCGCCCCTTCGTTCACCAGGAACGCTATCTGAAAAGCACACGCAAACAAATGACAATGGAGCAATGAAAGGTCACTGAGCGGTCCGCTTTGACTTGTCAACTGACTACCTTGGTCATTGAATAAAGCGGTCGATACACACGTCGCTGAAAGACTCGATTGGTTGGTGCCGTGGGAGCGTCCCACCGTGCGCCACACTGTCCTTTCAACTTCCAGGCCTAATGTCGGCCGCTACGAGGGTCGCATGCCAATAAACGGCCCAAACAGATCGACAGCACTTCAGGCTTTTGAACAGTTCTCCCGCATTGGGGTCCGAGGCCCGCTGAGGCGGCGACGGCTCCTCAAGCTGGCGGCGGCATTCGGAGCCGTCCGCGGGGCGAGCAGCGCTGCAGAGGGCCGGCTCTGCGACCAAACTGTCGTGCCAAACGCACCGTGTCTCGACGTCCAGGCCGTCTAGTGGCCCAGTCACAGGCTACACTTCCGTGGTGGCCGCGACCCGCCCTAGTGCGAGCTCACGCGACTTTACATTATTGACCACCAAACCATTACCAACGAATTACGCCACAGCAGCCGGTACTCCCGTCGCCTCCACGGCCGTCCGCACTCGCGGTCAGGCCCAGACACCCCAGGCCAGGGAGAAGAGTGGCGGCGGGGGGGGGGGAGGGGGGAGTCGACACCGAGGGCATGTCGCGCACCCCGGTCCGTGACATCGCCTGCCTCCGCGGGCCAGCCCGGCCGGCTCTGCGCGCTGCCCGTGCTGACGCACCTGGCGCGCGCTAATAAAGAACGGAGCCGCGGCATTCACTACCGCCAATAAGACGGACCCACACGGTCACCGACCATCCGCCGACCTAATTGGAACTGTGCTTGCAATAGATTTCCGCCGAATCCAATCAGACCATTTAATAGGTTCCGAGATTTATACAAGCACGTAAGTCTGGTTGGCAAAATTTGACTGCTTGCGCAATATTAATCCTTTGATGCGCGCACGTGGGTTGGCGAAACTCGTTCGCCGGATCAACAGTAGCTGGATTTTCTCGGTTGAAGAAACTCATTTCACGTGGCATTAGTGTGCCAAAAGGCCAAAATGAAAAGCAACGCGGTCTCATTTTGAGCCCAGACGCAAGCCCAAGAAAGCTCACCGCATGGAGATAAGGGCGCCCGATGTTTGCAGCAGGAATCAAGTTAAGCCGCCAACTGTTATACCTCACACAAGCACTGGAAGACCGGGTGGGAAATTCGGCCGCCGTCGCGAGAAGGGAAGAACGAAATGCCGCGACGACGCAACAAAACCCAACGCAGCAGCAGTCAGAGCGCGAATAGGATTAATCCACGCGGACGTGGTTGGATTAGTAACATACGAGCGACCGACTACCAAATGTCACCACATAATTTTGAAGCCCACATGGAATGAGAAAATCACTGAGTCATGATGCCTTACGTGAGACATTGCTACTGCAAAGCTCCCATTTGTCGACACAATGCTGACCGACCAGTGCACATCACACTACGGGATGGCAGAAGGGCGTTTCCATTCACTTAGGGCTACATCTTATTAGACGCATTTCATCATCAATACCACTTAACCACGTTTAGTGCATTTCCCATTCGTTATCCCCTCGAGCCCCATTCATCGATCGTCGCCGCGTTGTTTTGATGCAGCACGAGTGTAGCGAGCCATTTATCTCAATTTCCTCACCAGCATATCAAACAAAAATTGCGTAGTCGTCTCAATTCTTTTTCTGTCATGACACCCAGCATATTAATTTCGGAGAAAACTGGCACCACCATATTCCAGCCACAGTTGGGCAGGCCTAGGTGGCAGGCCAGTGCCGTAGCATGCAGTCCTGGGTTGAGGACGACGGCCCAGCGACGCTGGCTCGGGTCAGCAAAAAGCGCTGTCGCTGGCCCCATCGCTACAGGTATATTAGTCGGCTGGCAAAAGACCGGCGCCAGCCTGTAACGGGGAAGCCGTGTCACGATATTGTAGAGCACGGTAAAGAGTTCCCTACCGCCGTAACGTCATGTCTGTCTTGCCGTTTGGTCGGAGGATAAGCATCCGTTCAAGTGAAAATATACTGAGAGAAAATATACTATACATCTAGGATGCACGAGTTCTAATTCGCATGCACCTGAAACCGAAGTAATCCGTGCAAATCGGCCACGAACATTTCTGAAGTAGATGTCCATAAGATGTCGTGCGTTTGATATGCAGTGAATACAGCAACGACGTGATCAGGAGCAAGCTATTACACATAACAAAAGCCCAAACATGGCCTAGGAAAATTGTTCGACTACAACAAACAGCATCTTGAGAGAGCGCTCGCGTCAAATCAAGGTGGGCCACCGCGTGAGTTTGAGCTGGGCCCATTTTATTTCACGCCAGTGTTATGAATGGACAGGTGTGAGCTCGAGTTCCAAATGAACACATGTTGTTGTCCGGAGCCTAATCCCGCCATGCAGCGTTCCCAAAACAAGTAGGAGCCCGGCTCGGCCAGTGCGCCGCCTAGCGTTGCTGGCGAATGCCATCGGCCACCTCCAGTGGCTCTTTCTCGAATTCCCACACCGGCGGCTCCAACGGCGTTCCGTCCACACTCTGTTCTAGTGATTCGTGCAGCCTGCCTCCCGTGCATGTCCAGCCCTCGGGCACGTCAAAACGCGGCTGCCGGGTCCGGCCAGAGAGTGGATGCCAGCCCCGCGCCAGAGGCGTCCAGCCACGTGGTCCCCTCGCTGCACGTCGGACGGCACATATCTGCGTGATATATCATATCTGCGTGCACATATCACGGACTGCGTGACGGTCGTGCCGCCGTCGGCACTGACGGTCAGCGGAGCGCCGACGCTTGGGGGAGGCGCGGCAGCGCCCATCGCCGCTCGCCGGCCCCGCCCGGCCGCAGACGACCCCACGGCGCCGCTGACGTCACCGCCACGTCAGCGGGTCATCTCCGAGCCGGCAGCGCTGTTGACACCGGGTCCACACGGCCGTGCCCCAGCCGCGGCCAGCGCGCGGCGGTGGCTGGCCGTCGCGTGGTGACCGGGCGGAGACGGTGGTTCCCGGCCGGCCGTCGGGGGGACGTGGAGAGCTGGCCGCTCCTCGACCGCCCATCCGGAGCCGCCTGTGGCGACGCACCACGGAGTGCAACACCTCAGCGCTGCGCAGCTGTCGGCAGCTGCCGAGGCTGCCGTGACCCTCGTTTTCTTTTGAACTTCAGCCGGATGTTTTGAGGGAAGAGTTCTGGAATCAAGTGCTTGCGAACCATAACTTTTTGCGAAGACAATGACCCCACCACCCAAGTCCAACCATTCAAGTTCAGCTAACAATATCTGGCGAAAGGTTCAAACAGGCCACGCAACGGTGTAATAAGGCCACCCAATTTAAGCCAACTTTTTCGCCCAGTTACCAGCTGACCGTCAATGACAGTGGCGGTCAGCGACGAAGGTCAGCAAATGGCGTCATATCAGCGCGTTTTCCGGAACGCCACCCACATGCCTGTCAGACATTGGTCCGTGTACGACGCCGTTACCAAGTGAGCTGCAGGCACGGCTCCGACCGCGCCTGGTGTTCCCGTGCGAGCACGGGCGCCGCCGCCGTGCGGGGCCGGCGCCGACGCTGGCATTACGGCCACAGATGCGCGAAGGGAAGGTTTTTGTCCGAGGGTGGAGGTCATTTGGGACGCGCTCGATATCCGGCCAGCCATCTCACGGAGCTCCGACGAATGGACGACGGCCGCCGGATGGACACTCGGCGGATTATGGTAATGCCGCGGTAGTTGAGATTCATCACCGGCTGGCGCGATGGAGGACGACCACAGGTCAGACGTGGCCGGAGATGGGTGGGAGTCGCTGATGCAGCAGACGATGGCGATGGCGAATCGCTGACACAGCAGATGATGGGGATAGGGAGTCGCTGATGCAGCAGACGGTGGCGATGGGGAGTCGCTGACACAGCAGATGATGGGGAAAGGGAGTCGCTGACGCAGCAGACGATGGCGATGGGGAGTCGCTGACACAGCAGATGATGGGGATAGGGAGTCGCTGATGCAGCAGACGATGGCGATGGGGAGTCGCTGACACAGCAGATGATGGGGATAGGGAGTCGCTGATGCAGCAGACGATGGCGATGGGGAGTCGCTGACACAACAGATGATGGGGATAGGGAGTCGCTGATGCAGCAGACGATGGCGATGGGGAGTCGCTGACCCAGCACATGATGATGCAGATGGGGATAGGGAATCCCTGACGCACAGATGAGTGGGTAGGGAATCCCTGACGCAGCAGATGATGGCGATGGGATGATGATGATGATTTGGGCCTTGGGGCGCACCGACTACGTTGGTCATATGGTGCCCATATGGCGACGGGAGTCCCTGACGTAGCAGATGAGGGGTTAGGCAGTCCCTGACGTAGCAAATGATGGGTTAGGGAGTCCCTGACGTAGCAGATGAGGGGTTAGGGAGTCCCTGACGCGCAGATAACGGGGTGGAGATGCACTGGCACAGTGGTTAACACAGATACTGACACGAAGACGACACGGGTGGGGGCACTGATACAATAAAAGTCCTGGTGAGTCATTGGTCCAGTATCTGACATGGATGGGAAGTTTCTGAACCAGTGCGGACAGAGTGGGGATCGGTGACACAGTGCGTGACAGGGCGGGGATCGGTGACACAGTGCGTGACAGGGTGGGGATCGGTGACACAGTGCGTGACAGGGTGGGGATCGATGACACAGTGCGTGACAGGGTGGGGATCGGTGACACAGTGCGTGACAGGGTGGGGATCGGTGACACAGCGCGTTGTGGCGGCGGGGAATCGCAGACGCCTGGACATGGGTCGGATGGGGAGTCCCTGGCGCAGAAGATGGCGTTGATCGAGAGGTGCAGAGCCCAGATATGAGCGGGGCGGGGAGCCCCTGACACTGGAGATGATACCTCGAGGTTCCGGTCATCAACATCTTGAAACATTCACACACCAGTTGTTGCAATACAACTTCTTAGTTCCAAAACACACAAGAAAACCACTTTGTGACAGTGATAGCTATTAGTTAAAGTCAACTCACGGAAAAGAACAAACAATTTATGATGCGGGAAAACAGATTAACGATGACCGTTAGCCCCCGTGTCCATGCTCCCAGTTTATGGTTCAATTTGAGCAGCCAGTTAACTTTCAAAGTGAAACTGCAATACATTTTGCCACTTACACCACAATAGCTGGCATTTCATGCAGTCGAGAAGTCCGATTTCGGTCGTCCACAAAGTCACACCACTCTCAACGGCCCCGTAGTCACGCCACTCTCAACGGCCCCGTAGTCACGCCACTCTCAACGGCCCCGTAGTCACGCCACTCTCAACGGCCCCGTAGTCACGCCACTCTCAACGGCCCGTAGTCAGGCCACTCTCAAGGGCCCCGTAGTCACGCCACTCTCAAGGGCCCCGTAGTCACGCCAATCTCAACGGCCCCGGCTTCCGCCAGCGCTGGCGACGCTGGCGAACTCATCGGTCATACGCGACGATGACAACCCGACAGCGGACACATGCGGAGACACAGCACAGCGGCCCGACAGCGGACGTCTGCAGCCCATCGGAGCGCGGTCCGGCACTGCACCAGCCTCGCTGCTGGGCGCCTGCTCGCCAGCGGGGCGGCGGCCGGCCGAGCCGCTGGCGATCCGGCCGGCCAGAACGGCGGCCGCCGCCGCCGTGCGTCGCGGCTGATCCCCAGGCTGCCGGACCGCCCCCCCCCCCCCCCCGCCACACACACCAAATGACCAGCCGCTGACAAGGCCCGCTTCAATCAGGCGGCGGCGCCCACCGCGAGGGGTGGGGTCAGGTCACCCCCGGCAACCGCTCCACGGACGGGAGAAATCGGCCGCCGCTGGTGCGGGGTCACCACGTACCAGCACGTAATTCGTCACCGCGTCCGTTAAAGCCCGACTCAACTTGGGGAAATGACGAGTCATAAGTACCCGATCGCTGCCGATTAGAGGTTGGCTGGGCTTTCATAGCATATAACGACGATGTGTCCACATCCATCCGTCATGCAACCATTTTGCTCGTGATGAACAGCGCCATGCGGGTGGAAAATACGATGCTTAATTTTTAGATGAGCGTGTACGATCGTTTCTTAATGGATGACATTCCCAATGGCGTGCTATGTTGTGCGGCTGTTGAGTGGTCACGCCATGATTTCACAACTGCTAGAGACTCACTCTTCCAAGACGTACGGCGGACGGTCTGCTGGTCGGCAAACTCGGATCACCGGTTATGTGCAGGGCAGACCCTCAGGCACGCGAGGCTGGTGGCGCAATCGCTTGGTGCGAGCCGTATCATGGGTAGTCGAGCCATGAGGGACTCCCTTCAGAGCCCCACGCCGGAAGGGACCAGCGGAGGAGGCCGCGCTGACGGTAGACGGGCCATGAGGGACTCCCTTCAGAGCCCCACGCCGGAAGGGACCAGCGGAGGAGGCCGCGCTGACGGTAGACGGGCCATGAGGGACTCCCTTCAGAGCCCCACGCCGGAAGGGACCAGCGGAGGAGGCCGCGCTGACGGTAGACGGGCCATGAGGGACTCCCTTCAGAGCCCCACGAGGGAAGGGACCAGCGGAGGAGGCCGCGCTGACGGTAGACGGGCCATGAGGGACTCCCTTCAGAGCCCCACGCCGGAAGGGACCAGCGGGGGAGGCCGCGCTGACGGTAGACGGGCCATGAGGGACTCCCTTCAGAGCCCCACGTCGGAACAGACCAGCGGAGGGGGCCGCGCTGACGGTAGACGGGCCATGAGGGACTCCCTTCAGAGCCCCACGAGGGAAGGGACCAGCGGAGGAGGCCGCGCTGACGGTAGACGGGCCATGAGGGACTCCCTTCAGAGCCCCACGTCGGAAGGGACCAGCGGAGGAGGCCGCGCTGACGGTAGACGGGCCATGAGGGACTCCCTTCAGAGCCCCACGCCGGAACAGACCAGCGGAGGGGGCCGCGCTGACGGTAGACGGGCCATGAGGGACTCCCTTCAGAGCCCCACGCCGGAAGGGACCAGCGGGGGAGGCCGCGCTGACGGTAGACGGGCCATGAGGGACTCCCTTCAGAGCCCCACGTCGGAACAGACCAGCGGAGGAGGCCGCGCTGACCACCAGTGACGTCGCTGCAGCTAGTGGCGCCCGGACTCAGTTACTAACACCGCTATCAGGGTCGCACATTTACCGCGCCTCATTTATTCAGTAAACGTCCGCGTGCCGCTAATTGCAATCTGTTAATATGCGCACGGAATATGCCCATCGATGAGCAACGCATCGACCAGAGCGGTCCCGTGCCAAGTTATGGATGTCATCACCAGCATCCTGATAGCCCGCGGCAGCCCAGCAGCCATAGCCGAGCTATGCCACTGAATTTCCGGTACAGCCAACGGCGAAAGTCCAATTTCAATTTCAGCATCATTTACAGCGAAATCTGCAGTCATATTGGTGGTCCAATCGATTATCGGTGGGCTACGGGCTCACCACAGGCGTTGCGATTCCTCGGAATGAGTACAAGTCTTAAGACGAGGCAGCAGCATATCATCACGTCATGTTTCGGAGAAGCGGCGGCGTCATCTCCTCCCGTCATCTTTAGGACAGGCGGCCACGGCATGTCATCACGTCATCTTCAGGACGGCCGTCCACATCATATCATCACGTCATCTTGAGGACAGGCGACGGCGTCATGTCATCCCGTCATCAAGTATGCACTCCGCTGATTAACAGAGGTCAACGTCACGCAATGCGACTAAAAACGCGAAAACAGTCTACCATGTCAGAGAACCAATACCCCTCCGCCACCACCCCCGTCACCATGTGCAATTTCCCACGTATCGCACACGCAGACAGGCGTCATCCCACGCGTCTTGCTCGTGTCACACGTATGTACACATGTGGGGTGTGCCAACCGGCCGGAGGGAGCAGGTATGGATCGGCTGGTGGGTGCGGGCATGGACCGGCTGATGGGCGCGGGCATGGACCGGCTGATGGGCGCGGGTATGGACCGGCTGGTGGGTGCTGGTATGGATCGGCTGTTGGGTGCGGGTATGGACCGGCTGGTGGGTACGGGTATGGATCGGCTGTTGGGTGCAAGTATGGACCGGCTGGTGGGTGCGGGTATGGACCAGCTGGCGAGTGCGGGCATGGACCGGCTGGTGGGTACGGGTATGGACCGGCTGGTGGGTGCGGGCATGGATCGGCTGGTGGGTGCGGGTATGGACCGGCTGGTGGGTGAGAGTATGGACCGGCTGGTGGGTACGGTTATGGACCGGTTGGTGGGTGCGGGCATGGATCGGCTGGTGGGTGCGGGTATGGACCGGCTGGTGGGTGTGAGTATGGACAGCTGGTGGGTGCGGGTATGGACCGGCTGGTGAGTACGGGTATGGACCGGCTGGTGGGTGCGGGCATGGATCGGCTGGTGGGTGCGGGTATGGACCGGCTGGTGGGTGCGAGTATGGACCGGCTGGTGGGTGCGGGTATGGACCGGCTGGTGGGTACGGGTATGGACCGGTTGGTGGGTGCGGGCATGGATCGGCTGGTGGGTGCGGGTATGGACCGGCTGGTGGGTGCGAGTATGGACAGCTGGTGGGTGCGCGTATGGACCGGCTGGTGAGTACGGGTATGGATCGGCTGGTGGGTACGGGTATGGACCGGTTGGTGGGTGCGGGCGTGGAGCGGCTGGTGGGTGCGGGTATGGACCGGCTGGTGGGTGCGGGTATGGACCGGCTGGTGGGCGCGGGTATGGACCGACTGGCGGGCGCGGGTATGGACCGGCTGGTGGGTGCGAGTATGGACCGGCTGGTGGGTGCGGGTATGGACCGGCTGGCGGGCGCGGGTATGGACCGGCCGGACGCCGGCACCACCACTGACCTGCAGCACCGCTGGGTCGCCGTCGTGGCGCACGTGGATGTCGACCCCCGGCCGGCCAAGACTGTCAGCTGAGTTCAGGAAACGAACACAAACGATACTGGACACTCGGCCGCCACACATAGCCAGCACTGGGTTTCGGGCACCACCGCGTGTTTGTCAATTTGGGACTGAAGCGTACGTTGTCAGCGGCTACACACTATTCATTATGTCCACAACCGAAAACTTTGGTGCTGATTTTCCTACTCACGTCACAGGAAAGACAGATAACCTCATCAATCTATCAACCCTTGCAAAACAAATACAGTACTTTGCACCAAAGTGGGTCCAGGAAGTGATACGTCAAAACATCATTTACACTTAAATGCTAGAAGCGATAAAGCTTTCCCCTAAAGTGCCTGAGGCAGTGGTCGTGTTACTTCACACAGCAGCAGGCACGCGTGGTTGGTAGGCGCACACAGGAGGGCGGCGACCGCGTACCATCGGCAGCGTCGAGCAGCGCACTGCAGGAGACGCACCACACCGGGGCGGCCCAGCTCCGGTACGGGCGGCGAACGCTTAGAACAGTCTGTCTGACGAAGCTGCCCAAATCAGCGACTGACAGTGACCGAAAGTCGACACTGCGGTCACCTCAGTCCACGCTGATGCGGTCGCTGTCACACACAATACGCGGCGATCAGCGGCGGCGCACGCGCTCCCACGTGCCGACCATGCGAACCGCCCGTTGAGCCGGCCGCAATTGGCAGCGCCAGAGTTGACGCAGCACACGCTCGCCGTCCGCGGCGCGTTCAGGGCACGCCACCATCCCCGCCCGTCCCTCCATCCGCTCTTGCGCCTCCCGCCGGGCCCGATACGCCGGCATCAAACTGGTTCGAACTTACGTTGATTAGCGCTATTTATTGGCGAAGTTTTGTCATCAGGTCGCTGCTGACGCAGCGTGACGGGGCGGTGCGAGCGGCGGGCGAACGGGCGGGAGCAGGGGAGGGGCAGCCGCCCGGCTCGACATGTCGCGGCCCCCTGGCAGAACGGGTCAGCCGGCGGCGACAGCGCCCCCCCCCCCCCCCCCCCAGGCTGGGGCGCTCGCCACACGCCCGAGCACAGGGTGGGGCGTCATGCGCATCAGCTGAGGGATTCGGCGCCGGGCAACAGCGCGCGTCGACTGGAAACCCATGCCCAGACAGCTGCGACACGACTCGAAAACGAGCGAGCAGGTTCGTTGTACGTGAAAAATGACGCAGGAATGCAGAGCGGGTATATGTGGGAAGTGAAGTGATGGAGAGATGACTGACGCGTGGAGAACAGCGTGACACAGGATGTTGCATGGTGTGGAAATGGAGACATGATACGGCCGAAACACGACCGTCTTTTTTGCCTAAACGCGCCGAGAGCGGGGTGCAGCGTGCGCTACAGACTTCCCCCGATGCGAAAGACCGGCAATTAGTCCACTGGCGCTCACTACAACGGCCGGGTATTCGAGTCAGTCGTGACGCAGCATTCCGCCGCATTCCCACGGCGCCAAGAGAAGTGAGCTTACCAGCAAGACGCATGCGCAGCGTGGAACGAACGATGGTGGCAGTCATCGGCTGTCATCATGAAGATCATGTTAAAAACTCGGCTAATGGAGGCACACAATCTTGACAGCCTACACCAATGGGGCTGATTAATGCGCCGGTTAGTCCGCCTCTGGTGAAAGTTCAACAGGCAGAGGCCCGATGATGTAGCATTCGTGCGCTAATTCATAGCCAACATTGCCTGGAGGTTGGTGACTGCCTGGCTCCCCAGGCTAGGCCATTTCACTTGAGGAAATCATTGAATTTGCAATGGTTGGCGGTTTTGACCATAGTGACCATAGGATTCCGAAAAATTAAACCTTTTTGGTTGATATTAGTCACAAAGAGCCAAAAAGTGTCCGTATGGTTCGCGTAGTCAAAGCTCTCAGTTAACCACGTCCCGTGCTCGAAACTGGTTTCCGAAAGGGTGTTATCGACCTGGTCGCGGCCGATTACGCCGTCCGACCACCCGCCGGAATGTGCTGAGATCCAAGGTCTGATATCCGTTAGTGAGTTGTGGCCGGTACATTCACCTTCACCGCACAGTTGGCTTCACATCTTCATCTGCTCTGGTTGCTGACGTCTGGTGTCAATCCTCAGCCAACCCCAAAACCGTGCGGCCCACGTCGTCCACGAACGAGGGAACGTGACCGCCTGAACCCCTCGGCCTCCATGTTTGCCGACATGATTTGCCGCGTTCTCCTCCATCAGTGCCTGCCAGCCTCGATCACTGCGGCCCTGGGTCGTCTAGACCTGTAACTCGTTTTGACCTACCGCCCTCCAACTTCCAGCAACTAGAAAAGTTCACGTTTTTCACATTAATCCAATGAGGAGGTGCCACACTGAATGCAAACACCTCGCAAGATATTCAGATATTCAGGGCTTTCTTAAACAACTCTGCTTCTCACTGCTAAAAACTTAATGAAATTGAGACCAGTGATTGTTAAGATATTATCTTCTTGAAAGCCAGGCCGGGCCCGGCAACTCCAGCTGATGAGTGTATGGCAGCTCAAGTAAAGTCCGCTTGGCCCACAGCCCCACTCGCATCATAACATCATACAGCTCCAGCTGATGAGTGTATGACAGCTCAAGTAAAGTCCGCTTGGCCCGCAGCCCCACTCGCGTCATAGCATCATACAGCTCCAGCTGATGAGTGTATGGCAGCTCAAGTAAAGACTGCTTGGCCCGCAGCCCCACTCGTATCATAGCATCATACAGCTCCAGCTGATGAGTGTATAACACCTCAAGTAAGGTCCGCTCGGCCCGCAGCCCCACTCGTATCAGAACATCATACAGCTCTAGCTGATGAGCGCATGACAGCTCAAGTAAGGCTCGCTTGGCCTGCAGCCCCACTCGCGTCATGGCATCATACAAAGTGTTCAGCCCGGTACATATGTCCGGGGGCAGCCGCCTAACCCCGGCGGGCGTCAACGCCCTTCACACTCGCGATGGAGGATGTAAAATCTTCTCAAGGGTGACGCATGGAAAGAGTTAACTTTAAAATTACTATCCATCCCCCCCCCCTCCCTCCTCTCGCCAAGGGTTTGGTCCGACCTGTGTCGTATCCGGCCGGCGGCACGCGGGCTGCGGCCAGTGGCGCGCGGGCTCCGGGCGGCGGTGCGCGGGCTCCGGCCAGTGGCGCGCGGGCTCCGGGCGGCGGTGTGTGGTCTCCGGCGGGCGGTGCGCGGGCTCCGGGCGGCGGTGCGCGGAGCTCCGGCCGGCGGTGCGCGGGCTCCGGCCGGCGGTGCGCGGGCTCCAGCCGGCGGCGCGCGGGCTCCGGGCGGCGGTGCGTGGGCTCCGGGCGGCGGTGCGCGGTCTCCGGCCGGTGGTGCGCGGGCTCCAGCCGGCGGTGCGCGGGGCGCGCGGGCTCCGGCCGGCGGTGGCGCGGGCTCCGCCGGCGGTGCGCGGGCTCCAGCCGGTGGCGCGCGGGCTCCGGGCGGCGGTGCGTGGGCTCCGGCCAGTGGCGCGCGGGCTCCGGGCGGCGGTGCGCGGGCTCCGGGCGGCGGTGCGCGGGCTCCGGCCAGTGGCGCGCGGGCTCCGGGCGGCGGTGCGTGGGGTCCGGCCGGCGGTGCGCGGGCTGCGGGCGGCGGTGCGTGGGGTCCGGCCGGCGGTGCGCGGGCTGCGGCCGGTGGTGCGTGGGCTCCAGCCGGCCAGCTGACCGACGGCCGCGTGTCTCCCCCGACGGGCGCCGACAGGGTCATAATGCCGTCACGGAGCGGCGCCATCGACCGGCGCCGTCCGGCCAGCCAGAGCGATGACCCAGTTATGGCGCCCGGGCCGGCGGCCGCCCGCGGCGTCCAATACTAACACGTCTCACCACTCGCCGGCGACGGGTCGCCTTGCGAAAGGAACCCAGCCAAACTTCGGTGCAACACCCCAATGTCGGGCTTCACATGACGTGGGCCTGTCAGCAGACTGCCGGCTGGACCAAACTGCCGTGATAAGCTGCAGCCGATGAGAAACATGATAGTTTTCTCGCAGACGGTTTCAAGTACTGTGAGTCGATCGCTGTCTGCGCTGACCCTTCCCTCCAACTTAAGTCAGTGGTCTTATACTGACTGAGATATTCTAGGACAAAATATACGGTGCCAAATATCTGACGTTGCACACAAGGTCACGCGGTACACAAGGTAGGTACACTGTCACATGTGTTGACCTATGTTGAGGTGAGGCAAATGGGAGAAAGCGCCGCGGTGTTACACATATTTAACCCGCTTATCCGCTGCAACTTCCTTAGCCCTACTAGTGAACTTTTTTGAGAAATCTCGCTGGTAGATGGCACCGCTCAGCGGTGCTTCGCGGGGTTCGGGCAGTCCGATAAGGGTGGCGGTTGCCTGGACGGCGCCAGATAATGACCCCAGCCAGATAGGGTCTGCGCCAGCCGCAGCGAGGTACGTCCGCCGCTGATAACGGGCACCGCACTCCGTCGGCCCCAACACGGGCTACTTCCCGCGCGGGAGACACATTCGGCGGTCCTGAGCGGAGACTGGCCATGGCAGAGCGGGGCAGACTGGGCGACCGGAGCGGTGGCGCTGCCCGGTCCGCCCACCCGGAGACGCGGCGGCGGCGGCGGCCGAGTGCAAAACCGAGTCAGCCGGCAGCGCCACGTGTGCTCGGCGCGCCCCCAGGGGCCGCCGTGGTGCCCAGGCACTAGCTGCAGCCTGCCCAGGCAACCTGTGACGGCGGCCTGCGACCTCCGGTGCAGGGCTGGGCCGTTAGCCGACTGACGGACGCCGTGGCGCGCAGGATTCGGGTCGCAGTCGGACATGCGGACGCTAACTGGCGCCTCGTGGGTTTATCAGAAGAGTGGGATTATTAGAATGCGTCCGAGAGAAGAGCATTTCTCAGTGCCAAACGTCATCCCCAAGTTGCCAGCTATGACGTCAGCGGTAGCTGCGCCACGACAGCTCGCACTCATCGGAGTACAGTTGCTGGTGTGTGACGAAGCTTTCTGCCGCGTTTTATGTAGCTGCCTCAGGGAAATACCTCGCCAATGAAGACCTGGTCCCTGGCAGCACGAAGGCACGACGGCCAGTCTCCGGATCCTGGCATGCCTCCAAGGTTTTAAGCTGGAATTGTGCAAACCCCATTCAAGCTTGTAGCGGTCCCAGTTCGATCGGGCTATACTATGAATATATTTTGCGTGTCACTTTGCCGACCTGGTAATAAATTAGACGGGGCGACATCTAAGACGACCGACAATAAATCTACCACGTTTAAAGCCCTGCGACGCTAGCTGGGAAAACACGCTGGTGCTGGAGCATTTAAGGCCGGGAAGGTATGACCGGAACGCCCGGATTCCCCCTCTAGTATGTCACAGTGACAGTTTCCCCCATAAGAAATGAATTTTCATCTCGCAGCACCACCAACTACTGCAACCACTTCCACAAATTTGCAACATGCTTATGCACTTCGCCAACAAGCTCTGCCTTCCAGTTTCACGCATCCCAACAGCAAACCACTGATCTGTGACGCAAAGTGACACATTGCGCCGCCAATCGTCACGCTGTGACGTGCAGTGGACCACCGAGTCGGGACCCGGGTGGCAGGTGATAACTGACCGCGCATGGTGGACGGGCTTTCCGATCCAAGAGCTAGATGTAACATCTTACTACCCATCAGCCGTGTTTCTGAAATGAAGTGGGGATCCCATGGGATCCACTGGATCCAGGCAATACGGCTCATGTGCTCCTGAACTGTGCGCGGGGTTATGTCCAAGATCATGTCTAAGTGCTTTTGGACCTAGTCAGGTTTTCAGATGCGCCTTTCTCGCAGACTTGGTTTTCCTAGACGACCCAGTGCAGACTTATACGCGCGATCCTAGAGATACCCTGACCATCCGCAGGCCAGTCGAATGGTGCAGGTCCGTCCGACGGCACGGTGTGAGCCTGCGAGAGTTGGTTCAGCACCTGGCGGCCGCGTCGTTGCTGGAGAGGCGCCCGAAGACAGCCTGTGGCCGCGCCGCGCCGCCCCGCGCCGCGCCGCGCCGCGCCGCGCCGCACCGCACCGCACCGCACCGCACCGCACCGCACCGCACCGCACCGCACCGCACCGCACCGCACCGCACTGTCCAGGCGGCGGCTAAGACAGGCGTGATGCGCGGCTCCATCAGCGCCGCTCACCGACCACCGGGCGTGACCGGCACGACCCGCTCCCCGTAATGAGTCGGAGCGGCCGGCAGGCGGCCGTCGCAACATGACGCCATACACCGTCGCCGCCACCAGACGGTGCCCAGCGACACACGGCGGCGTGCCATGGCGCCAGAGCCGGGACGCGCACGGCACCCGGTGACGCCAAGTGCCGTACCTCGTACGCGCCAACATACCGTAGCTCGCGGCGACAAAAGAAGGTGCTCGACCTCGAACGGTGCGTGGCACCCAACAGCGCCTCGTGACACTCAAGGACTGCCGTTTTCCAAAATTGGAATTCATTAGCTAAGAGAAATTACCGCAGAGTTTCTGTGGGAGATAAAGAAGGTGGCAACGATGAACGGTGCCATGCGTGACACCTACCTTTCAGGTTTAGCCCCCATATGTATGAACGAGCACTCCATACAGCGCCGTGTCCATTTCATCCTTACGCGACGACAGCTGATGCAGGTTTTATCATGAACGTATCGCTACGAGCTTGCAGAAGTGTGACAAACGCTGCCGAATTTAGCCCGTTTGTAGCCTCGAAAGAAAACGGCTTTCTCGGCAAGCTCCTCGGCAGCGACACTGTGGAGATATCCCTTCCAGTGTCACGCTCACTAATGGCCACATTTGCCCACTCGGAAGCCGAGATCAGCCCTCACCACCAGATCTCTCCAGATCTGACCAGTGCAGGAGCTGACCAGCAGCGCGGGCCTCGGACCCGATCTGCCTGTCGCTGCACCTGACTGACAGGGGACGCGGCCCCGCCGCCGCTCCGCGGGCCGGCACCCCCGGCCGCACACACACACGGCGCAGGCGGCCACGCCCTCCTGCCACCTAGCGACACCGCGTGCGCCTGAGCACGTCGGCTCTGGTGATGCTGTCCGAGCCGACGACACAAACTGGCTGGGACGTGGCGCAAGGGGGTGGATCTGACAGGCAAGGACCTTCCAATGGGGGTCCAGTCCAGAGAAGGCTGCCCTGTTCTCGGGTTCACTATTCCCGCTTTCGTGACGCGGCGAGGGTGTGGTATGCCGCGCCTTTTAACACAGGGCGCGGTACTGGCGGGGTAGCCCATTGTAAATGGGCATAGGGTTCCCCCAAAACAGAAACACGAAACAACTGACCGCCTGCAAATCCGAAGCTGCATCCGCACCATACACTTAATGCACCTTTGGCGCACATCTCACTGCAATTACATGAGTACAAATAATTATAGTCTCCACACTATCGGTCTGTAAATCGTAGAGCTGTAATCGTCCTATCTGCTTTCATTCTCATTACAAAAAACAAAAGTCTGTCGACAGAAAAAGACATCAGGGCGTACGGAAATGTCACCTCCCACCGCGCCTTTCCACCCAAACGGGCTGGGCTCGGCTCTCTCTACAATCCTCGGCGGCGAGCTTTGTATGCGACGCTCGCCTGGCCAAGAATGTGAGCACAGCCTGTTCACGCCTGCATTAACGCCACTGCCCTTGATTTGTCAGTCTCAGGCCCGGCAGCGGAGTGCGCCTCTCCCTCAGACGTCGCTAATATCCGGAGGGCTCCGAGGCATTCAGCATGCAGCTCGGGCCGCCCGGGCTGCTCGCGCCCGGCTCCCGCCACAATTTGTGACGCGTTGCTCCGGTATTCCACCCGGTCATCATGAAGGACAGCATCGCCGCTGCAAGCGAAGGGGATGCCGGAATAGCGCCTTCACACAGCGAAGGCACTGAACCCAGAACCGACCGACCACCCGTGGTCAGCACTGTTCACTGGAAACCAGACCTGCCGATGCATTCAAAATACGTATATAGTTACATACTTTGTTACGCATGTGTTCGTGCCGTATTTCAAATTTGAGCTGCATGTCCACGATATATAATTTCCATTGCATCGGTTTGGTTGCGAACCCTAGCCTGGCAATTGTTATGCAAAACAGCCAAGATGGGAAAATTTGTTAGATGAAACTTTCCTCAAAGATGGCGCCAAGAATTTCGCTGCCGTGCCCAGCCATGAGAACATGTTATGAGTTTAAGGGAATGTACGTACAAGCTAGTAACTGTCCAAAAGTCACACGGATTGCCTTTTCCAAAAACAACAGTGTAAAAGAAACATGAAGGATAAAAGTGGCAGGGCTCACCGGGTGCCAAGTGCCAATTCCGCGTCAGCGGCATCCGTGTGCAGAACACCGTCCGCCATCAAAGGATATGATGCCGCATAACATGTTCCACGTCATGAATTATGCAGCTGACAAGCAATAGATTGGTCGCTGCTCATCATTACGCCTTTGAGCAAGTTTAAAATATATCGTTCGGAGAGAGACACCACACCGTCAGTGGAGGCCAATTTAGAAATAATGAGCCCATCTGGCACTCCCGATATGTAACTATCGTTGCCGGTTACGAATCGGCCAATAATCCAGAGCTGATTAATTGTGCGCTGGAAGAAACTGATCAACTGACAAAGTTTCGTGCGCCAGTTTCGTATTTTCTTCATTTATTTAGCGAGTGGTGCTTGGATCCAAAATACGCTAGGCAACTGATGAATCCTCCCCCGCATGTCCGCTTTACGCCACTCAGATCCCTCCCCCTCCCCGGGAAAGATGACCCAACGCAAGCCCACGGCCGCCGTGCCTGTGACTCGGCGAGCCGGCGGCGCGCCGGTCGGTGACGGGGCGCAGGGCCAGCCAGCTTCGGCCGAGGCCGCACGGAAAGGATACAGTCGCAGCGAGCCCGTCTTGGTGCCGATGGCCAGCAGCTTCTGCACCGGGTCGAACGCCAGCGCCGTCGGCTGGTGCGGGAAGCCATGGCGCACGATCTGAAACAGCAGGTAAGCTACGGTCAGACGGCCGGTCCGTCACGGACCGCAGTCATCAGACACCCGCCGGCCGCGGTCAGAAGGACAATTAACGGAATGCGGACGGACCATTAACGAAGTACAGACAGTGACAGCACATCTTCCTCGGGACCCAGCACCGTCTGACGACGCTTCCCCGGAGGCTGGCGGGCCTACCCGGAATGACAGCAGGTAGAGAACAACATTCCGCTACCCAGAATGGCCGCAGCACCACCCCTCCAGGCGTTCATCTCGCCCATCACATGAAATATTCTGCGCGCGACCACCGCTGACGATACGCTAAATCGTTCAAAACCCATGACGTGCGCGGAATGAAGTTATAGTGGTCCAGACCAGCCAACGAATCACCTCCGGCGTCGACTGGACGGCTGGACGGAGCTTCGGCCGCTGAGTTCGCACCGCGCCCCGGGGTCTGCTTAAGACAGCTTAAACGCCAGCTTTCAGTGGGCCTTCGAGCAAAGA
This sequence comes from Pollicipes pollicipes, assembly GCF_011947565.3. Taxonomy (NCBI): domain Eukaryota; kingdom Metazoa; phylum Arthropoda; class Thecostraca; order Pollicipedomorpha; family Pollicipedidae; genus Pollicipes; species Pollicipes pollicipes. Next base: position 48,673,270 of record NW_023596746.1, read on the forward strand.
CACACGCAACCCGGCACGTCCACAGCCCGAGGTGCGCCCGTCGTTTCATCCCAGCTCCACGATTGGTTCAACAATCCCAAATCGTCTGTCACGTCAGCGAAGCCGAAAAACAAAAATCGTCCTCACCGCACCGCAGCGCTCACTCTTGTCTAACCGCCCGGCTCAAAACGCGACCCCAGGGCCGAGCGCCGCCGCACAAACTGGCCGCAGTACGAGCGCGCGAGGGTTGCGCCCGCCGCCGATCGGCGAGTGGGCCGTCGCGGCCGACGCGCCGGGTCTGGGCAGCCTGTCGCCGGGCAGAGCCCGTCAGCGCTATCGGCGCCGGTCGGCCGCCGCGCCCGCCGCAGCCACCAAAAACAAAGTCCAAACAGACCGAGTGGCGGCGAACAAAGGGAACGGCGGCAAACAAATACGCGCCGAGAGGCCGACAGAGTGGGCGGACAATGGCGCAGCGCGTGCGGGAGCGGCCAGACGGAACGGAACTGGTGCGGTGTGGTCGCCAGCTGGTGCAATGGGCAGCTGTGCAGCTGGTGCGATGGGCAGCCGCCAGCTGGCGCGATGGGCAGCCGCGGCCACGACGTGACGCTGGGACGGGGAGTCCAGGGGGAGGGGAGGGGGACACGGCGGGACCGGAGAGAACGACAGCCGGGGCGGCCAGAGAAATGGCACTGGACGTAACCCACTAATCAAATCCCACGGGACGGGCCGAGCGTGGGAGTGAAGTGACGCGAGAAGGAGCGGTAGACTCGCGAATTAGACTGGTAGGAACAAATGACCGGGGAACTGCAAAGGGGAAGAAGCGGATAGTTGCGAAGGGATGGGATGCAGTGGGAAGACGGGAACGGCATATGGGTAGGAAACGTCGGGCGGGAGAATGTTACATCCAGCATTTGTTCAAGAAACTTAACACTGGTCCTGCAATGATGAATGAAAATAAATGACTTGGAAAGGAGGTTTAGCCCATCCACTTCCGTGGGTGCTTCGTGGCTTCTGAGGGAAAGAAAGAGCTAACAAACAAAACCAAAGACGGCGAAAAGATGGTGGGGGAACACAATCGGGCCGAGAGACGAAACGATGGAATGTTGCATAATCGCTTTCAGCAGAAGAGCCTTTAATGGGAGGGGGGATGGCAAACAAAAATGGAAAACACCACGAGAGGCAACAGAAAAGCGAAAAACAAGAACAAGGACGCCCAAGCGGAAAATGAGAAGCACGATATGACGGAATACAGGACAATGGAAGAGATCAAATGATCAGACGAACGACGAACAGATCAAGACCGAGAGAGCAGGACGGAAAACATGAGGAGCCGTGTGGATGAATACTGAGGTACAAAACACCACAAGACACAGGCAAATGACTGCCTGGAAGAAAACAAGAATGCGCGAAAAAGAATGGACCGAGCGAACGGACGCAAAAGATACGAAAAGGGATCATTGGACCGAGACACGAGAGATGAAGAGGAGAGGACACGACAGGATGGATGGGACAGGGGGAGAGGGCAGGGGCCGAGCAACAAAGACCTGCGGCGCTCGGCACCTTTCCAATGTTCCGTGACCTTCGCTGACACCTCGCTCTGATACCGCCTGTGATACATGGGCCATTTGGGTGGGCTGATGGCTCAGCAGAGTTCGTCAGTGTGGAAACTTCACATCGTGACCAGCGCGCGCCCCACAAAGGTGACGGCGCGCGAAAAATACGGCTCCGAAGGCGCGCCGCAGGATTGTGTGCCCGAATTCGATACCACTCCCCCGGACGCATCGTTTTTCAGATCCCGTCGAGGATAGTGCTCACATTTAAGGGCGCCCCATTTCACGTGGCGGATGGGCTGAAGGGCGGCCTGACGCACGACGCATGAAATGTGGTTCCGAGACATGGCGTAGGCGGAGTCGCCGGCGTCGTTCTGTCGTAATGGGCGGCAGCGCGTGGGAGTCGCCTCGGAACCCATCGGCCAACCGTCCCCGGCCGGTGGGTGGCCCTCAAATCCGCTCAATGAAAAAAGAGACCCATGGAAAGCCAGTCACATATCGCGTACAACAGACGGCCATCGAGTCACGCCCAGGCAAATCGTTCGCTGGGCCAAGGGCCGTGCAGTGCATCGACATACGGCGCTCCAAAGCTGAGCGCTGCAGTCTGGCTTTAGTTCGCTGGGCCAAGGGCGGTGCAGTGCATCGACATACGGCGCTCCAAAGCTGAGCGCTGCAGTCTGGCTTTAGTTCGCTGGGCCAAGGGCGGTGCAGTGCATCGACATACGGCGCTCCAAAGCTGAGCGCTGCAGTCTGGCTTTAGTTCGCTGGGCCAAGGGCCGTGCAGTGCATCGACATACGGCGCTCCAAAGCTGAGCGCTGCAGTCTGGCTTTAGTTCGCTGGGCCAAGGGCCGTACAGTGCATCGACATACGGCGCTCCAAAGCTGAGCGCTGCAGTCTGGCTTTAGTTCGCTGGGCCAAGGGCGGTGCAGTGCATCGACATACGGCGCTCCAAAGCTGAGCGCTGCAGTCTGGCTTTAGTTCGCTGGGCCTAGGGCCGTGCAATGCATCGACATACGGCGCTCCAAAGCTGAGCGCTGCAGTCTGGCTTTAGTTCGCTGGGCCAAGGGCCGTGCAGTGCATCGACATACGGCGCTCCAAAGCTGAGCGCTGCAGTCTGGCTTTAGTTCGCTGGGCCAAGGGCCGTGCAGTGCATCGACATACGGCGCTCCAAAGCTGAGCGCTGCAGTCTGGCTTTAGTTCGCTGGGCCAAGGGCCGTGCAGTGCATCGACATACGGCGCCCCAAAGCTGAGCGCTGCAGTCTGGCTTTAGTTCGCTGGGCCAAGGGCCGTGCAGTGCATCGACATACGGCGCTCCAAAGCTGAGCGCTGCAGTCTGGCTTTAGTTCGCTGGGCCAAGGGCCGTGCAGTGCATCGACATACGGCGCTCCAAAGCTGAGCGCTGCAGTCTGGCTTTAGTTCGCTGGGCCAAGGGCCGTGCAGTGCATCGACACACGGCGCTCCAAAGCTGAGCGCTGCAGTCTGGCTTTAGTTCGGCGTTGACAAGCAGTAACGGTCGCACAGTTTTCCAGCGGTCGCTTTCATCGTTATGGCAGTGTTCGGTGCCGCGGCGCCGGCGGCCGCTGCTGACTCAGCGCCAGCCGCGCCGCAGGGGCGGGCGGTGGTCGGACTCAGACAGCGCCACTGAATGACGCCCCGTGCTGAATGCGTTGAAAGCCAGGGTGGCACGGGTACAGCCCACGCCTTTCGGTCAGGCCGGTACACATGCTGGTGCACATGCACACGTGCATGCATGCACATGCACATGTACACAAGCATTTTGGTGTTTGTGTGATGGGCGTACTCCAGTTCACGTAAAACACGGCGCATCGCGTACTTTCTCAAAATCTCTGGAGTTGTCATCATCAACCATAGGTTCCATTTCGCGGAAGAGTTGTCATTTCTGGCTGACGGCTACGGGCAGGTGTCTGAGCGGCGCTCGAGCGGCTCCGGCCGGCGCTAGTGGCGACCGGGCGGCCCGGCGTCGGCGCTAGCGGCGTTCGGGCGGCTCCAGCCGGCGCTAGCGATGCTGGGGGCTCCGGTCGGCGCTAGCGGTGCTCGGACGGCTCCGCCCAGCGCTAGTGGCGTCCGGGCGGCCCGGCCGGCGCTAGCGGCGCTGGGGCGGCTCCGGCCGGCGTTAGCGGTGCCCGGGCAGCTCCGGCCGCGCTAGCGGTGCTGGGGCGGCTCCGGCCGGCGTTAGCGGTGTCCGGGCAGCTCCGGCCGCGCTAGCGGTGCCCGGGCGGCTCCGCCCGGCGCTAGTGGCGTCCGGGCGGCCCGCCGGCGCTAGAGGCGCTCGGACGGCTCCAGCCGGCGCTAGCGGTGTCCGGGCAGCTCCGGCCGCGCTAGCGGTGCTGGGGCGGCTCCGGCCGGCGCTAGCAGTGCTCAGACGGCTCCAGCCGGCGCTAGAGGTGCTGGGGCGGCTCCGGCCGGCGCTCGTCGCCATCAGGCGCAGCCGTGGCGTCCGTCTCAGCTGTGACCAAACGGGCCCCGGGCCCCGGTCGGCCGCCTGCGCCGGGCCGGCCCGGGTCGGCGCCACATGGCACCGATCGGCCACTGGCCGTCTTCGGCGCGCGACGAGCGTGCAAGAGAGAGAGAGAGAGGGGGGAGGAGGCACCAGCACAGCTGTGGCCGCGGCCGCACCACCGATCAATGCCGCGCACCGACACACGCGACGGCAGCCGCCGGCACGCTGGCCAGTGACCCAGGGTCAGGTCAGCTCGGTGAACAGCCGACCGGGCGGCAGGCTGATACTGCACACGGTGCGGTCTGCACCGCAGCACGGATTCGCAGCTGCCCAAGGCACTGTAACGTGGCCCGGTCAGCAGGCTGAATTATTCCATATATTAAATGAATGTCATGTCTGTAAGGCATTATGCATCATGCTATATATGTATATCTCTATACATACCCACCCCCCCACACACACACACACGCACATATATATATATATATATATATATATATATATATATATATATATCAGCATATAACTAGTGTATGATAATATAATGATGTACTACCGTGACGGAGCCGCCCCCGGTCGTCCTACCGAAAAGGAGCCGTGCGATGGCGACGACTGTTTGGGCTCCCAGACATGCTGAAAGCGAACGCTCCGTCGCAATGCGATCCAGGTCGTGCATAATGAACACAAGAGCGGCGCATCATTAAAACACGCCTAGTATTAGACACATGGATGGCATGAAACAAGTGCAGCATTGGGATTTAAGCTGATTTCCGAACCTCACTTAACACGCAGTTCAGTTCTCAGAAATCCAGTGCTGTCAGTTATAATTCACCGTGAGCGCGTTGTGCGTGTTATGACCGACCGTAACCAACTTTTGAAGCAGCCAGAATGACTCGGTCATGATAAGTCAATTAAGGAACCCACATGCGTGCGGTTGGACAGGCGTAAAACATGTAGCTAGCTCAGTTGCTGACAACAATAACAACGCAAACAATGGGAAGCCACTTTGAAAGGACATTACTTTGTACAACCTTGTAGCAAGAGACCCATGCACTGCACCACTGCTAACGAAGATTACAAAGCCAACAAAGCTTAACAACAAGAACTAGCCTAATGGCCTTGAACACGAAAATAATAGCCTGTCACGCACGCCCAAGCCCAACCATTGTACCTCCAGGTGAATGTTTGTGTCGTGGAGCCCGGGCCACGAGTGTGTTTGGTTCGTAGTGCCCACGCTTATGTCAGTTTGCGGCCCCCAATTATCTGGATATCCGCGGTTCAGCCGTCCCTTCGTTTGTCTTATTGAGGGGCGTAGAGACCCGCGGCTCTTCAAGGGCAGGCAGGCGACAACGTCATTTCTCGGTGGCACGCTCGACTCAAGATTGGGCCTAAATTATGGAAGGTTGCGGCACTACAATTTTCGATGGCTTCCTCTATCATTCGATGACGATGCACTGACTCCCGAATGGTTGCGGATCCGTGGATCAAAGGGCAGCTAGGCTGGGTACTTCCAGACGCACAAGTACATGCGGTTCATTGCATCAGAGAACCATAGCTGCTAAATTCCAGTGCCGTGCTTCCCAAAAGCACCTTCAAACCCAGCAATGCCCCGCTGCGCCTGACAATTGACCGCACCACAAAGGAGTCAGGACGTCTTACCAAATAGGGATGCACTTCAATGTGATGGGCAAAGGCAGAAGTTACCAAATATTCTGACACACCAATTCGGTGAGGATCGGTGCGTAAACACGTATTTTGGCAAGAGCAGTGCTAGCAAACGTTGTTAACGTGAAAATCAAATCTGAGACCTTTAGTCACTGGCCTTCAAGAATGGAAGAAAAAACGATTCCCTAAGCATGAATTGCTTTCTCTTTCCAATAACCTACATAGCAGCCCCAAAAACTCTGGCCATGCGCGCAAAGTGAAAGATGACTTGGGGTGATGGGATGACGAATGGGGTCTGTATGCACACTGTATGCTCCATTGGTGTTGAAACAGGCGGTGGCTATGACGAGTTCTTCTCCAAGCCCCGCAGAGACTCGGCCCCGTCGACTACCTCTCCAAGACCCGCTGACCCGTCCCCGTCGAGTCCCTCTCCAAGGCCCGCTGACCCATCCCTGTCGAGTCCCTCTCCAAGGCACGCTGACCCGTCCCCGTCGAGTCCCTCTCCAAGACCCGCCGACCTGTCCCCGTCGAGTCCCTCTCCAAGACCCGCTGATCCGTACCCGTCGAGTCTCTCTCCAAGGCCCGCTGACCCATCCCTGTCGAGTCCCTCTCCAAGACCCGCTGACCCGTCCCCGTCGAGCCCCTCTCCGAGACCCGCTGACCCAGCTCCGTCGAGTCCCTTTCCCAGACCCGCAAAGACCCGGCCCTGTCGCACACAGGGCTCCGGTCGATAGTGAATGACAAATTCGATTAAGAAGGGGAGGGGTGCTGGCGGTCGGTCGGAAGACAACCGACGGTCGCACCCCATAACGAACCGTGTGGGCTCGGTCGAGACCCACAAACGAGGGCAGGAAGCGCATTTGAGCCGAACACCAACTCCCAACTAAATGTGTATGGCCGGATCCCAGATATCTCCTGCACCCATGTATGGATCTGGGTCTTTATGGTTTAATATTTGGCTGGCTGGCCCTGGTATGGGTGTGGATATTCTTAAGCGACCTCCCTCAGGTGCTAAGACCACATAGCAATGTCGCTTCAGTCTTGCTATATTTCAGAAAACAAACCCGATGGGACTGACTGCATAATGCATGGCGTACCTTCTAGAACAACACACTGCACTTACCACGCGGAATTCACAAACACGCTGCATCCCTATTCATAACTGCCACCGCAGTGCTATTCATTTATGGAAATTGAATAATGGAGCGGCATGTGGCAGCTTCAGCCGAGTTCAGCAGACTACCGGCGGCTGATCTCGATAACTTTGCAACAGATCGCTCAACTTGTCTGCGAAACAACGACGCAAACTAAAATCCTGCACACACGCATATTTATATATTATAGCATTCATAGTCATTTAAACGAGCTTATTAACAATACATGCTTCACCTTCACCTATGTAACTCGTATATACCACAGGAACCACATAAGGATCCTATCAAAAAGCTCAACAAGCCTGATGCAAAAACCCTTGGGGGTTACCAAACAGCTGCGCCGCACAAGAACCTTGAGAATGTCTTTGGACGAGACGCCTGATCTGGAATGAACATACGTAAAAAAGTGGACGTACAACAAAGAAATCCCGAACCAGTTAAGCTGCAGTCGATCGGGGTCCACCACGATCATCTAAGGCAATGAATGGCCCGACTGTAATGCAAAAAGTCCATGACAATCGATAGCCGTATCGTGAATATCGACTGGGACAGACGTAAGCCTCCGTATCAACGGCACGCAATCACATACGCGTCCGCCATCGCGTACGGCACAGTGCAGGCCCAGCACCATATCAGGCGCGCAGGGAGCCAGAAGCACTGCCGTGACACGGTCACATCGCCGTTCACCGGGTTGCCTTTTAAGTAAGTGTACGACTTGCACGGGCCCGTTTTGAGCCCCGTCACGTACGCGCGCGCCGCCTGACGCCTGGAGCCGAGGTTACGTCGTCATTTCAGCCAGACCCATCGTCGGTCGTGTTGAGCGGGCCGACAGGGCGCACGGACCCGATCTTTCCGTCGCACGTGCGGCCCGACACGATGGACGGGCGGCGGCGGGGCTGCGGCGCCCGCCGTCACACCCACAGATGATGGGCACCGCAGATCGATAGCCGGGCTGGCAAAAGGCGTACCTCTTTTGCGCCACGTTCTGCTACGGGCAGTCGGTACGCGCCGCAGACAGGCGTGCACCCGTGGACTTGGCTGCAGTCCACTATGGACTGCACAGTCCACGACTCCGCAGCCGGTGCGCTGTTGGTGCCGGCGAGCGCGGTCGGCGCCGCGGCCGGGCGGCGCGCGCGGTGTCGGGCGAGGGACGCAGCGCCGGCTCGGCCGCCGGTGTTGCCCGGCGCACCTATGTGCCGACCGGCCACGCCCCGCTCCGTCCCGTTCCGCATGGCCAGCTGATCGGCTGGGCCCGAGCCGCTAGAGTGGTGGCTGGACAGAGCGGAGCACGCGCTCCGTTCCCGGCGGAAATGACGGTCCGATGCCCCAGATCCCCCAATCGCCCGCTGCTCAGGTCCGACGTTGTGAGGCCTCGGAAAACCCTCTGCTCGGTTGCCAACACTGGGAGATCACAATGGCCACTCAAATTTGTCTTGCAACAGCCGCATGTGGTCCAAAGAAATACGTGGCGCACAGTCGCGTGGCTGGCCCGGCCTGCAAGGAGGCAGCAGGCTCGCCCACAAACACGCCACAGTCATCGCAGCATGCCATTACCATTGGCTGCAACCGGCATCAGACGCCACTCAGCGCACAGACCCGTCTGTCGCGGACGAACTGCGCCTGCCAACGGTAATCCCCCCCCCCCCCCCCCCCCCCGGAGCTCTGCAGGCACGCAATCCGTATAATAACACGTGACGCACGCCCCGAGAGGCAGCCTTCGGGCGAAAGGCCGTTGTTGCCATGCGTACAAGTCGGAGACGAGGCCGTTGTTGCAAGGCGTACGAGTCGGAGACGAGGCCGTTGTTGCCAGGAGCACGAGTCGGAGACGAGCGCTACGCCGTGACTCAATTAGCCGCCGTGCGTAAACCAAGGTCGGCCCGGCGACGCACGGGGACGGCGTCTTGCCCGGTCGCTTGTCGAGCGGGGACGGCGGACCCGGGCGGCCCGGCCCGAAGCGGGGGGGGGGGGGGGGGGCGGCGGAGAGTGCTGCGCCAGCGGCCGGACGCTCGCCGTCCCAAATGGGACGACAGCACACGGAACAATTCTCGGACGCCACGGACAGGGCACGATAGGCGATGCTGCGGAGGACTGCAGGACGCCCCGTACAGGCGTCAGCCGGCGTCGCAGGGGAGGACTGGAGGTTCCAGGTATCAGCCAAGGTTACAGAGGGTCTACAGCATTGCCCTCTAGGTATCAGCACGTGTCGCGTGGAAGAACTACAGCGAGGCCAGGACCAATTGGTACCGATGGTACCACGCACCCCCACTTGACTTAGCTTCACTTCAATCGAATTTGTATTCACTTCACTCCACTCCACTTTACTTCAACACACGCCACTGAGCATCACTCCACTGAATATCACTCCATTCCTCTCGATATCGTTATTTTCCACTACGATTTTTCAAACTCATCTCAGCTCTCCACCCTTCGCTACCCACTTTTCCTCTCCTCTCCTCTCCTCTCCTCTCCTCTCCTCTCCTCTCCTCTCCTCTCCCTCCTCTCCTCTCCTCCTCTCCTCTCCTCTCCTCTCCTCTCCTCTCCTCTCCTCTCCTCTCCTCTCCTCTCCTCTCCTCTCCTCTCCTCTCTCCTCTCCTCTCCTCTCCTCTCCTCTCCTCTCCTCTCCTCTCTTCTTCCATCCCACCCCACACCACCCTAAGTAAGATTTCTCCAATTCACCTCAGCTCTTCACTCTTCACTATCCACTCCATTCCACTCCACTCCACTCCACTCCACTCCACTCCACTCCGCTCCGCTCAGCTCAGCTCAGCTCAGCTCAGCTCAGCTCAGCTCAGCTCCACTCCACTCCACTCCACTCCACTCCACTCCACTCCACTCCACTCCACTCCACTCCACTCCACTCCACTCCACCTTATTCCATTCTCTACTCTACTCTACTCTACTCTACTCTACTCTACTCTACTCTACTCTACTCTACTCTACTCTACTCTACTCTACTCTACTCTACTCTACTCTACTCTACTCTACTCTACTCTACTCTACTCTACTCTACTTCTCAAATCCCAGATTTTTAACTCCTCAGACCAAATGTGGATATTGGAAGCGTCGGCAGCGTTGTAATTGCACTAAAAGCCCCGATAGACCTTCACTGGTCACCGAAGTGCCTTAGCCGCGGAGATTGCATGCTCGGAAGCGTGACTGCACGTCCCTTCGATGAAATGGCGCCGTCAAATTGCCGCTTCCAGAGCAACCAATGAAGCGGTTTCGATTAAACATTCACTAACACCGGCGCAATCAGCCCCGCCGTTCTAAGCGTCACGGCCACCAGCCACGGCTGCCGTGCTGGACCCGTCCTCCACGACAGCCTCTCACCTGCCACACCTGTCCCCTCGGCCGACACGTCGAGGGTACCGCTGGCAGGCAGCCCCTCCTCCACAACAGGGCAGAGTCCCGGAAGCCAGCATGGCGCCCAAGCCCGCCGGCTTGAGGTAGCCAGCAGCCGCAGGCCAGTGGTAGGCCAGGCCGGGCTGGGACACAGCCTGCTGCCGGCCCCGCTGACCCGGCGCGGTGCTCCCGCCGGCTGAGGCAGCCAGCAGCCGCAGGCCAGTGGCAGGCCAGGCCGGGCTGGGACACAGCCTGCTGCCGGCCCCGCTGACCCGGTGCGGTGCTCCCGCCGGCTGAGACAGCCAGCAGCCGCAGGCCAGTGGCAGGCCACGCCGGACCGGGACACAGCCTGCTGCCGGCCCCGCTGACCCGGCGCGGTGCTCCCGCTGGCTGAGCTTTGCGGCAGCGCCCGTCAGCAGGCCAGAGTTCATCATCAGCCATCAACTCCGCGCGCGTCACGCGTTACCTGTGACCGCCTGAGCCAACGCAACCAAGCCACTGGGTGGCCAGGCGTGTTCGGTGAGCGCGCGAGCGTGCAAACGATGGGGACTTTCGTCGTCTAGCCTGCTGCGACAATGCCGTTGCCCCAACGGACGTCCCGCCGACCGCCGTTATGGCACATCACAGAGCACGTTCAAAAAAACAGCACCGCCACAAAGGCGCATTGTGCCTTCTGAACTTCTCATTCCCGCTCTTGTCCTTAATAAATGCCACCGATTTTCATGACGAAACGAAGGGCGACGGAACTTCCAACCGATCTACAACGCCTTGAGACACGTGTGGCCATCTACACCAATGTTTGCATTGATAGCAGAATCCGTCCTTTTTGTTGCTTCAGTTCACACAAGTCAACAAGTGGTCACTACTCGCTGCAACTGGCGTACAGAAAACCACCTACACTCACCGCATTAGGACCACACGATCTGCTATAACATCATAAGTCAGTACTAGTTGTGCTGCGCTGGCACGTACTTGCTAGCTGCCATCTGCATGGCAAAACTGGCATTAGTGACCGAATAAACCGCACGCAGCGTACCGCACCGCACTGGCATTCATTTGCGTGGGCATTTTGAGCGGGCAACGCTGAGACCCAAGCGCAAACAAACCCGGCCTTGTTAAACAGGCCCTGAAAACAAGGGGGTGTTATGAAATATCTGCTCATGCTTGCTTAAGCACTGAGCCACGTCGCACTGCTGAGGAAATGACGCCGTGTATCGGATCAGCTGTGTCGCTAACTCGTGTTAAAACACGATCGGCACCAGTCCGTCACCACCATGCCCGGGGAAGTCGTACGCTACTGAGAACATGGCAAGCGGGCAAAACCGGGCAGTTCAGGCTACACTGCATCCATTTCGCCTTTCTAAGTCAATCTCAATATTTCCATGAACAGACGATATATGAAATCGACACAGATCCTAGGCGTATTCTGCACAAGTGAAAGCATGGACAACGGAAGCTTTGCTGAGGTGTCGGGTAGCACGAAGTCGTTTTTGGTTATTTTTCAGTCCACACGCATGGGAAGTGTCACATTTTCAGAACATTGGAGACTTCGTTGGCTCCCAACCCCACCCAACCCCCACCGGTTCCCGAACCCCCGCAAAGATACGCATTAAAACGCCCGTCATGGCCCACGTAAAACAATTCATTTCATCCGAACGTCTCCCGATACGGGGTCGCTCTGTTCCGAATTGATTGGTGACATTGGATTAGCCGGGACGTTCCGCACTCTGACTATGCCGCGGCCCTCAGTCATATTCCAATCCCGTGCGCTCCTGATCAGCACCGAGCACACTGGGTCAGACGTGGCCCAGCCCGTCTGCGCCGGCTCGGTTGCAGCTCTTCACAGGTCGCACGTGTGCAGTAAGCTGTTGATCGACCCCTCTCACATCCGTACCGCAGCGAGGCGCACATGGAATGTCATCCGTCGCACTTTCCTTCTCGTTTCATGGCCGTCGTTTTCGGCCATGCTGCCAGATCTCAGTCCCCGGCTTCGTGCAACGCTGCCGTCGCTGCTGCCGCGGCTTCGGCCGCTGCTGCCGGGGCTTCGGTCGCTGCCGTCGAGGCTTCGGTCGCTGCCGTCGAGGCTTCGGTCGCTGCCGCCGAGGCTTCGGTCGCTGCCGTCGAGGCTTCGGTCGCTGCCGTCGAGGCTTCGGTCGCTGCCGTCGAGGCTTCGGTCGCTGCCTTCGGGGCTTCGGTCGCTGCCGTCGAGGTTTCGGTCGCTGCCTTCGGGGCTCCGGTCGCTGCAGTCGAGGCTTCGGTCGCTGCCTTCGGGGCTTCGGTCGCTGCCGTCGAGGCTTCGGTCGCTGCCGCCGCAGCTTCGGTCCCTGCCGTCGCGGCTTCACAGGGTGACTGGTATCTGACGTTACGCTGTTCACGCTCCACGGTGACGTCACGTACCCAGGTGACCCAGACGCCACCCAGACACGGCGCAGCGGCGTACTTCCAACACAGCAGTCAGCTGCCGTATAAGACTCAGTGTTTCACCATCATGCCGTGCGCCACGGCGGACCCGCCCAGTGCAATAAACCATACGGTTTGAATCATCCTTCATCACGCTGATTTGGGCGTCGACATTTACGATAGCAATGAAAGCAAGGGTACGGTCACTAGCTGTCTGCGTCAGCCGGCTATTATTTTTGTGACACATGAAAATGGCCAGTCAGTTGATAGCATGAACACCTAAGACAATAAAATCATGGTTTCCAACTTCGTTGGCGAAAGCACCATACACGCACAGCGCTTACCAGCGTGTCTGATTGGGAGTGCCACGAGGCTCTCAATCTCAGGTCCCTACGCCGAACATCGCAGGGCGACCAATATAATTCGTGATGCGTTTAACGGTCTCGTTACCCAAATTTGTGAGCACACACTTCAAGCACACTTGACGAAGTTAAGACATATTGGCTTTGAGCGGATGACGGTGTACTTTCAAAAGGTTGAACAGTGCGTAAATCAACATTTGATCACCTCGATATACTAAAGGAAAAACATTTACCAACGATGACATACCACTCTTACTGTACAGGGGCCGTAAACCAAACCGTGCAGAAAGTGTTGTATGGAGGAAAAGAGCTGCGTAGTTAATATGAAACTTTCTACAAAAGTTTGATGGTGCAATATTTTAGGCTCGTAATAGAGTTGAGAAAACTGCACACACATCAATAACTTTTGGCAAGCACAGTTGATTACTTTTAGCCACAAGCCTTTAATTAACTCGAAGGCTGTCACCAATGCTTTAAAACGTAGTGCAACTTAATTATTGATGCAGTCATTCGCCACGTTAGCTTTGCCATCCATCGTAAGACAGATTGGCTACTTGTCCCAATTTGCATAACGCTATTTCTACCTTCACAGCACACGCGCCCAACTCTGTCAAACGACCTATACAACCTCGCCCTCAGGTGCCATACATCTCCCATACAGTATGCACATCTGGAGTGAATCGCCAGCGCACAGGCCTCAGCAGTGCCAGCCGTCCTCGAGCGCTGGCTGCCCGGCCACCCGTGTCTCGGCGGCCTCTGCAGACCTGGTCCGGGCACCCGAGTGCCGCGCGCGGCCATGAACCGGCCCGCTGAGGCTGCCAGGCGGGACCGCAACAGAACGGCAGATGCACAAACAACCAACGTCAGGTGAAGACGCATGTCGCTTACAACCTGCTATTTCGTCCCAGCAGATCTCCCCGCTAGTGACGTTCGCCAGTGTGACGAGGTCTCCTTGGCGCTCGACGTCTAGTCCAACGCGCAGTGGGTGCCGGAGCCGGATAAAGCCAGCCTCAGCACTGGCAAGTGCTAGCTACCAGTCCGGTCTACCCACCAGAGGTTCCGAAGGCCACCTCGGACCAGAAGCCCGAGAACGCCAGCAGAGGCGTCCCAATGTCGCCCCTGACACCTGACACCGACGTCGCCCCTAACACCGTGGGCGACATCGGGAGGCACCGGCGGACGCCCTCTCCATGCCAGACACATACCAGCACGGTGACTAGCGGGGAGGTGACTAACAAGAAGCATCTCACCTCGCAAGAACACTGCACCTAGCTCTAGCACCGACCCCCTCCCCCCCTCCCCTCGGGTCAGCAGCGCGGTGCGGCCATCCCGTCCCCTCTGCCAGCCCCCCGGTGGTGGCAGCCGGGGTCAGGCGGACGCGGCGGCGGTGGCTGTTACCTGATTGTCGGGCCGACGGGCGGCGGGCGCGGGCCGCGCGGCCACCGAGCCGGCCACCGGGCCGGCGGCCACGCTCGACGGCGGCGAGCCGCTGGACACAGACTCGCCCGACACGTACTTGCGCCGGATCTTGGCCAGCTCGCTCTGGCGGCGGGCATCGCGGTCGCGGCGGGCGCGCTCGTTACGGGAGGACATGGCGCGGCGCGGCCCCGGGCGGCGCGCGGCTGCCGGCCGTCTCCGCTCGGCACTGCCGCCGCCGACGACGCCGCCCGGCCGCCGCCGGCCGGCTCTAATCAATAGCTGCCGGGCGACCGTGCGCCGGGGCATCCGCCGCCCGGCCGGGCCGGCACTGGGCCACCGGGCCGCCGCCGTCTCGGCCCGGTCACGGCACACGGCGGCGGCCCGGCTGGCCGGCGGGCGACCACCGCTGGGGCGCCGGACGGTCACGGAGACGGCCTGACGTCCCGGCATGGCCGCCTGGGAGGGCCGCCGTCCCCGGCCGGTGGCTCTTGACGGCTGCTGTGTCGGGGGAGCTGGCGCTGCTGTGTCGAGGGAGCTGATGCTGCTGTGTCGGGGAAGCTGGTGCTGCTGTGTCAGGGGAGCTGGTGCCGCTGTGTCGGGGAGCTGATGCTGCTGTGTCAAGGGAGCTGGTGCTGTTGTGTCGGGGGAGCTGACGCTGCTGTGTCGGGGGAGCTGGTGCTCCTGTGTCGGAGGAGCTGGTGCTGCTGTGTCGAGGAAGCTGGTGTCGCTGTGTCGAGGGGGCTGGTGTCGCTGTGTCGAGGGAGCTGGTGCTGCAGTGTCAGGGAGCTGATGCTGCTGTGTCGAGGAGCTGGTGCTGCTGTGTCGGGGAAGCTGGTGCTGCTGTGTCAGGGGAGCTGGTGCCGCTGTGTCGGGGAGCTGATGCTGCTGTGTTGAGGGAGCTGGTGCTCGGAGGACGTCGCCCAGCTGGGGCAACGCCCAACTCAACAATGCTTGGGGAGAACAGCACGCCGCGGGGCTAATGTCTCCGACGGGTCACGCGACGGCGTCGCTGTTTCGGCTAGGTCACGTCACATCGCTAATACGCAATGGTAGGCCAAGTCCAAAGGGCCACCGTTTCAGTAGGTGACCAAGCTGTACGACCACCGCCTCCTGATGGGGCGCCCCACCGCAAGGATTACAGTCTTCATGATGGTCATAAGCCTCCCATTGTCTCCGTTGTCTCCGTGAAAGGACGTCATGTCCTAAGGATCACAGTTTCAACGGAGGGCAACGCTACAGAGCCATAATCTCGCCACCATAAGGAGCGCCGTCTCATTACGACCCCGCCTGAACCGCCGGCTCAGTGAAGGGCAATGCATCTCAGGGAACCGCTCGTCCCAAGAGATCATGCCACTGGGCCAGCATCCAGATCCCCCATAAAGTCAACGTGAGCCCCAGCTCAGCGGAGATCATAACATCACGGGCACCGGATGCCAATCGAGTGCCGGCAGTCGGCACGAAGGGCGTTGTTTCCGACTGTCACGCCGATTCAGCAGCGGCGCTGCAGCTTAGCATTGCCAGCCGTCGGCCGCCGGTCGGCCGCTGCCCCTGGCGCCACCTGTCGGCCCGCCGCTCAAACAACGCAGCGGCGCCACCGTCCGCACCGTCGCCCCGCCCCGAAATCCGCAGCTGCGGCGGGAGCGGCCAGGCGCGAGGGAGGACGGCACGACTCTATCGCCGGTCGGCCTGCCAGCCCGGCCGATCAGACGTCGAGCTTTTAACGTCGGGTCGCGGCAGCCGCACCGCGCGCTCACAAATCGTCCGGGCCTGTCGTAGCGGCAGATAAATCCTGCGGGAGTGCGACAGCCGCCAGGCGCCGGCCGACAGCCGCCAGCCGCCCGCCCCGAGAGCCGACAAGGCCCGCCGATACGGCCCAGTCGGCCGGTCCGTCAACGTCACCATCCAATCGCACGGCCGCGTACGCTGGACACAGGCCAGCGCGCTGGAATGGAAAGTACGCTGGACGGGAGAGTACGCTGGGCACAGGCCAGCGCGTTGGACTGGAGAGTACGCTGGACCAACGAGTGCGCTGGGCACAGGCCAGCGCGCTGGACGGGAGAGTACGCTGGGCACAGGCCAGCGCGCTGGACATCAGAGTACGCTGGGCACAGGCCAGCGCGCTGGATTGGAGAGTACGCTGGACCAACGAGTACGCTGGGCACAGGCCAGCGCGCTGGACGGGAGAGTACGCTGGGCACAGGCCAGCGCGCTGGACATCAGAGTACGCTGGGCACAGGCCAGCGCGCTGGATTGGAGAGTACGTTGGACCGACGAATACGCTGGGCACAGGTCAGCGCGCTGGACGGGAGAGTACGCTGGGCACAGGCCAGCGCGCTGGACATCAGAGTACGCCGGGCACAGGCCAGCGCGCTGGACGGGAGAGTACGCTGGGCACAGGCCAGCGCGCTGGACATCACAGTACGCTGGGCACAGGCCAGGAGCGCCCCCCGACGGCCGGCTCGGGGCCGAGACGTTCGGCGGCAGGCGGAGGAGCGTGCTGCGGCGGAGCGTCGCCCTGGTGCGGCATCACGCCCGCCGATGACGGTCTGAGCCGGCCGTGCTGTAAGCCCCGGCCGTGCTCGCGCAGGAGCACACCGCCCACAGCTGCCAGGCGCACTCATCAGCCAGCCGGCTTTTGCATACAGATTAGGCAGACTAATGCTGGCCAAATTGATTGCAGGGGGATTTAGGATGGCCGATTGTCTGGCCAAACTAAAAGCAAGTTCACAAGAGGATTTTAATTTAGCTATAGCCCAATAAAACGACTGGAAACGTTTTCGTATTAAGAGGAGCTTGGCAAAATAAGAGGGAAAGTTGACAAGCAGTAACCATCGCAATCAATGGCTGAATGATCTCCAGACATACTGGCGAGCATGGGCGCAACGGCAAGAAGGCTAAATTTGCAATCGTCAAAGACATGGTGAGTGTTTTCATGCGGCTGGTTCATCGCTGGTTACGGAACACGCGAGACTTACTCCAGAACACCAGTGAAATGACGCCACAGCGGTAACACTGCCGCCTGTCGCTTGATTCCAGAACACCAAGGAAATGACGCCACAGCGGTGACGCTGCCGCCTGTCGCTTGATCTATTCGCCATACGGCAGACGTGGCCTAAACATCCAGCACACCCCTCCCTAAACATCTACTCATCGCCAACGCAGTAATGACACTTAACCTCCCTCCCGATCGCCTCGCCTTGCCCTAACTCACCGACGTCATGGCGTTCCACTCGCTCGGAAGCATGTACACGGTTATCGCTCGCCAAACGACGCAATGCGGTGGCCCTTGCGATGTGCGTTGCCGATACAACAAAACAACAAAATACTGCCGCAGGCAAACCTAAACCCAAAACAACACAACCAGGGGCTCATGCATGCTTACCAGAAAACCTCTTGCTATTCTGAATAGCATGAGATATTTGTCAGGTGATCTATTTCATGTTCCATTTTCCAGTGACCCATTGCATCGTGGGCGCAATTTCTTCACACCTAGCTGGCACCTGGCTACAAGTACATATACCGCGTGACGTCATCAAAGCTGAGACGCCAATGGCGCTTGAGCGACCAGGCCTGAAAAGCGTTCATTGGTCCGCGCATGACACCACACAGCTTGCACGATTCCGATCGAAGTAGGACTGAGTGAGTGAGTAAAGGCCAATTGTTACCGCTAAAATCACTTCAGGCAAGAATACTTGCCGAGATTTTAGGAAATTTCAGACTAGTTCAGGAGCTAACAGCAGCACTGAGATTCAGGTGATTATTAATTTGTCATCCTGTCATCCCAACTTTTTGAAACCGATTTACGGTGCACAAAATTACGACCTTTGAGTCTTATAACAGTTTTATGCCTCGCTTTGGACACCAGCTGTCGTACTTCGATAGCCAACCTAAAACGAGGCTAGGCAGAGCGGAAGGGGAGGAGGGGGGGGGGGGGGGGCGCCGCGCAGAGTCGGCCGGCGTAGATGCCCAGCATCTGGTTTCCTGCCTCGTGCCGGCCCGTCCTCTGGTCCGCCCTCCCTCCCTCCCGCCCTCCTGCCCCATCGCCTCCGGCTGGCCAGCCCTCCTGCCCCACCGCCTCCGGCTGGCCCGCCCTCCTGCCCCAGCGCCCCCGACTGGCCCGCCGCCCTGTCCCACCGCCTCCGGCTGGCCCGCCCTCCTGCCCCAGCGCCCCCGGCTGGCCCGCCGCCCTGCCCCACCGCCTCCGGCTGGCCCGCTTTCCTGCCCCACCGCCTCCGGCTGGCCAGCCCTCCTGCCCCACCGCCTCCGGCTGGCCAGCCCTCCTGCCCCACCGCCTCCGGCTGGCCGGCCCTCCTGCCCCACCGCCTCCGGCTGGCCAGCCCCCCTGCCCTACCGCCTCCGGCTGGCCAGCCCTCCTGCCCCACCGCCTCCGGTTGGCCAGCCCTCCTGCCCCACCGCCTCCGGCTGGCCAGCCCTCCTGCCCTACCGCCTCCGGCTGGCCAGCCCTCCTGCCCCACCGCCTCCGGCTGGCCAGCCCTCCTGCCCCACCGCCTCCGGCTGGCCCGCCGCCCTACCCCACCGCCTCCGGCTGGCCCGCCGCCCTGCCCCAGCGCCTCCGGCAGACCCGCCGTCCGCACCAGCTCCGACGGAGCCAGCCGCTCGCCGCCGTCCGCACCAGCTCCGACGGAGCCGGCCGCTCGCCGCCGTCGGCGCGGCCAGACGGCCGCTCGCCGGCGACCCGCAGACCATCCCAGCATCCCAGGTGCCCCGTCCTGGACGGCACGGGCTCGGCCGGCCAGGTAATGAATGTGGCGGCGGACCGCGGCCTGCCGCCATAACGCCCGTCCCGGCTGCCGCTCGGCTAATGCAGCGGCCATCTCATGGGAGGTCTTTAATGAAGGTAGCCCGCCACGCCGGCAGACGGGCGCCGCTGAGGACTGTTCTCCCCACCGCACAGTCACACGGCCAGCGCTGAGGAGGACCGCCTGCTCCCATGCGGTCAGAGCGCCACTTCAGAGAGGGGCCGCACTCCTCGCTACGCCGCCAGAGGGGCAGCGGTGGGAAGAGCTGCCCTCTCCGCCAGTGGCCAGACAGACAGTGCTGAGATTTCTACACTGTGGCCGACGCTCAGGACTATGGCGGCCTGCTGACGGGCGAACAGGGCGGTTAGCAGACCAGACACGCGAGATGGCCCACCAATGACGAGCGTCCGATCTCGGCGTCATATGCTTCTATGGACGGAGCATGAATGCACCAGCCTTCCAGAAAACGCTAGTGTAATGAGTCCTAGAAAGGCCTGTATCACCATTCCTTTGACATGCTGTGCGCCACGTGAGAAATGAACGCCTTCACGCAGCTTGGACCAAGGACTTAACACATTTGCTTTCCCTTTCGTCTTCAAGAGCGGTTGCAAAGTTGTGACCATCGTCCGCTTCCTTCGCATGCACGAAAATATTATCAAATATTAGTTCCTTATGAAAATGTTATAAAGCAACATTGGTCACATGTAGACCGCGCATAAGAGCTCGCCACGGGTTGCGATAGAATGCAAATCGCGTGATGGCGTGGCGTTGTTTGTGGGCTCGGTAGCTGACGCGGTGTAAAGGTGAGGACTGGCTACTGGGTTTGTGGCATAAAGGTTGCGTCACTGCTACCCGGATTTTTTTTTCTACGCCGTTACCCAAGAACAGGTAACCAGGAGTGCCCCTCCCTCAATCCCAGCGACGCAGTAAACCGTACGTTGACACCAGAAAACATAAAATCAAGTCGCGGCACTCCCAGCTAGGAAGATGAAACAAGCGTAAAAAAACAGGCGAAGAGGTGGAGCAGACCCGAAGGAATTGTGTTATGTGATAGGTGGGGAAAAATCATAGATGAAAAGGCTTAAAGAAGCCATTAGCCAAAGTCAGCTAATGACAGCCCGCTATAACCGCCCAATAATCTACAACCACTCAATTCACCGTGTTAGTAAGGGCTATACAGTCACACAAGTCGGAGGGGGCAATTACCTGGTCATTTTTGTGCTGGGTTTTGAGCTGGATGTCCAAGGAGTCCACCCAGCTAAGCAGAGCTTGTTGCTGGGAGAACTCCCGGAGCCAGCGCCGTGAATTTGGGTATATGTGCATGACTTTATATCAGAAATTGATTATGAAACATGAAGGAGGTCAAATATGAAGTGCGTTGGATATGTACAGCACAAGGATGGCAATGTCTTCAAATATGTTGGTTACGTTAATATGTGTTCACGAAATGCTTGCGGATGATGTTCTTAACGATGGTTTTTGATACAGGGATATCAGCTATTCTTGGAAAATATGAAACCATAATGTCGTTCCACAGCTTAGGGCCAAGGCAAGATGCTGTAAATAGTCTATAATTACGATAAGAGAAAGGTTGGTCTAAATGTTTTGCTCGCCTCATATCCATGTCACTGGATTCGTAGAGATTGTAACTTAAATCGAATGATGCAGGGAGCTGTGAAGTTAAAAATTTGTGCATCACAATTAACATTTGAGATTTAGCAATGTCCGATAGTTTCGAAATTGTGTATCGTTTAAAGATTGGCTCTGAGCTTTGTGGAGGATGCACATTTTCTATAAGATGCACAGCCCTTTTTTGCAAAATTACCAACCGATCTAGTTGAGAAGCGTAATTGATGCCCCAAACAAAGCAGCTGTAATTTAGATAAGGAAGAATCAAAGTGTTATAGAGTAGATGTGACGTTGTTTTATCAACAAAGTACCTAACCCTACTTATTATTCCAATATTTCTACTTACTATGCTTGCAACAAAATTAGTGTGGCTTGTAAACTTAAGAGATTTGTCAATGATTACACCAAGGTATTTAATTTCTTCTTCTCTTCAACAGGTGAATTATTAATTTGCACATTTAGTCGGAAATGCGAAGAAAGGGTTGTGTAATGCTGTGTGAATGTTTCTGATACGTTCAGGGAGAGCAAATTAGCAGCAAACCAAGAAGTCATTAGAAGCAAAAGCGTATTGACATTGTTTTGAAGTTCGACAATACTTTTATTTTTGAAAACAATCACAGTATCATCAGCGTAAGATAGACAAATCATGTTACTGCTTAATTTAGGCAAGTCATTTATGTACATTAAAAAGAGGATTGGGCCGAGAATGGATCCTTGGGGTACCCCCATTGCTACGTTTTTGATTGTTGATAGATCATTCCTGATTTTTACACCCTGAGTTCTGCCAGACAAATATGAAGAAATGATTTCATAAGATTTTCGTCGAATACCATATTTAGTAAGTTTACGTAGAAGAAGGTTAATGTTTAAAGTGTCAAAGGCTTTCTTCAAATCTAAATACAAACCTAACACATATTCCCCGTTTTCAAAAGCCTTAGTGATAGTTCCCTGCAGAAGAAGAATTGGCATGTAAGTACTTTTGTTCTTCTGAAATCCGAACTGATTTTGGCGAATTAGGTGGTTTTGGTTTACATGAAGGATGGGTCTATTATATATAAGTTTTTCGAGAATTTTGGACATAAAGGCTAATATTTCATATCTTAAGTTCCGTTCACGCATTCAGTTGTAGATTTCACATTCCCAGCGTACTTCAAATTTGGGCCATCGGGGCTTAGTGTGCGCCCGAACAAACAAACGGTTCCCATTTAACTCCGCAGGGATGCTAGTGGGACAACATGAAGGCACCTGTTTCCGGCATAAAGGTGACTTGTTTCAATTCGCAACTGCAAAAATCACCGGCGAAACTTGAGAGCCGTCAACTTTGTGAGATAGCCGCCTCACACCTCCAAACAACACGCATCATACACAAAAGTTGCGGTGCGGCGCCGTCGGCTGCGGAGGTGAGCAAATTATCCTCCTGCACCGCCAGCGTCGTTGTCCAGTGCGGCGCCGTCGGCCCGTGCGGGATGCGCGCGGGGCCCCGTCGCTCGCCGCGCATCGGCGGCCAGCCGGGGCCGGGGCCGGGGCCGGGGCCGGGGCCGGGGCCGGGGCCGGGGCCGGGGCCGGGGCCGGGGCCGGGGCCGGGGACGGGGACGGGGACGGGGACGGGGACGGGGACGGGGACGGGGACGGGGACGGGGACGGGGACGGGGCCGGGGCCGGGACGGAGGCCGGGGCCGGGGCCGGGGCTGGGGCCGGGGCCGGCGCAGGCCGCGGGATCACGGCTGGTCGGGCGGCGCTGGCCGGCGCGCCGGCGTCGACAGGTCGGCGCCGCCAATCGATACGCGCCCGGCGGAAAAAGGCGGCGACCTTGCCACGGCTGGCAGTCGGCCGGGTCGGCCGGTCGCTCGCCCCGGCCGGCGCGGCGATCGGCCGACATGGCGGCGTAGGCCGCAGCACGCTAGGCAGCACAAGGTGCCGGAACGACGCCAACGCACAGCGCACAACTGTAGTGAAGAGAAACTAATCAAAAGCGAAGTGGTAAACGGCTGTCAGAAAATAACGGGTGGATGACGCTACACACAAGCTCCCATTTTAATGACCTATTCTGGCAGTGTCGTGAAAACGACAGATGTCCTTTAAGTGATCGGCAATTCTCTTTGTATGATCAGCCAACTATATTAGCCCGCAGAGTCACGCTTACCATAGGCACGAACGGTTGTCTCGCAGATTAATATTGGCTCCCAATGCCTTTCAGAAGGTCTGTTTGGTCGTACGTGGCTTAACAGACTCTGACCGAAAAAATGCGGTTATCTTCTTAAATATCAACCAACACGTTAATATTGATCGTAAGATCTCATGCACAAAGCAGTCTGCTAATACCTTTATGACTTTTCCAAGATACGCCAGGCTCGGGAAATTTTCCAGGATTTTGACAAGCATCGAAGTAGCCAAAAGGCTACACTGGTAACATCACATCACCCGTAGGATAAGCCAGTTTTATTTTTTTAAATAGGCATAACAAGTCATAACAATTATGTTATGATTGATTGCAATGGTTTGAGTTGTGTATGTTGACCGATTAAGGGCCCACTCTTCATAAACAAGCACAAAACACTTACTGCCAAGACGTGCGATGTAAAATGGCAATGTCGACCACGCCATCCATGCGTATCCGACAGCTGCCTTGACTTAGCTTACACGGTTGTCAACATGAGTTGGTCGCTACTAGATGCCGTTACGTGAACAACCAAGACTTGCCGCACTTACGCTGCCTCTCGTACAAGGTAGGAACGACCTCCATTTGCTTGACAACCCCAAACACCGTACAACTAAACTAAATCAAAACAAATACGCATGAAACTCGGCGTTTTGAACCAGAACTGAAGGTCTGAGCCAAACCTATCTACACATTTGCACGTGGCGACAGTCCAGTTCGTTAGAGTGTCTGCCTTCTGATTCACTCGCCCGAGATAAGGTGTGTTTAAGTCGCTTCGGGAGCTCGCTTTCCACACTGACTGGAATGGCATGCGGTCGGCGGCAGCCGCCACCCTGAAGGTTAGGTGACGTCAGAGGGCAGCACGGACCGTGCCAAGCATTGGAGTATGTTCAGCTTGCGCCGCACAATGGTGTTGTTAGCCAGGAATTTCACGATCGGATGACAGCGGTCATGGCTCACGTAACAAGCACTGCTTGGCGTGGGCGCTTGTCCCAGAGAGACAAATAATCGCAGATCCCAGAGAGGTCAATAATCCCTGATCCCAGAGACAAATAATCCCTGACCCAAGGGAGACAAATAATCACAGATCCCAGAGAGGTCAATAATCCCTGATCCCAGAGAGGCATATAATAACAAATCCCACAGAGGTCAATAATCCCTGATCCCAGAGAGGCAAATAACCCCTGATCCAAGACAGACAAACAACCCCCCATCATGAAGCAAGACTATCCCAGATCCCAGAGAGGCAAATAATCACAGATCCTAGAACGGCAGATAATCCCTGATCACAGAACATATTCCCTGAAATCCATTTGAGCAAAAGGTCCGGACTAAGTCTCTTAAAGGATAAATTTCAAACAAAAAACTAAAAACTACCTAAACCAGAAAAGACAGAAAAGACGATCCATTCACCGTGATGATAATTGCACGCCAATTATCGTAAGAATGTTATCACACCCAGAAAAGTCCGCACTGTTTTGGAAAACACTGGCCAGAATTTCGCTGGCGCATGAAAACCGTGAGCGGCATCAGATGAAAGCTTGCAAGTGTTGGATGGCTGAATCCGGTAAATCTGAGGGTCATTTTGGGTCTCATCTCATGCAGCATCGCGTTATAAAGGAAGTAAGTGTACGAGGGCCCACCTGGCTTAAGCCATGGCGGCGGGACAGGACGGACGTGGATGAGATGAGGCCGGACGGGACCGGACGTGGGCAGATGGGACTGAGCTGGGCTGGGCTGGGCTGACCTGGGCTGAACTAGGCTGGGCTGGGCTGGGCTGGGCTGGGCTGGGCTGGGCTGGGCTGGGCTGGGCTGGGCTGGGCTGGGCTGGGCTGGGCTGGCTGGCTGAGCTGAGCTGAGCTGAGCTGAGCTGAGCTGAGCTGAGCTGAGCTGAGCTGAGCTGAGCTGAGCTGAGCTGAGCTGAGCTGAGCTGAGCTGAGCTGAGCTGCGATCGGGCTGGACTGTGATGGGCTGGGCTGCGATGGGCTGGGCGGCCATGGGCGGGGCTGTGAGGGACTTGGCTGCCATGGGCCGGGATCCGCTGGCCCTGTCCAGTTTACGCCGGTTCCTTCTGTTCTTCTCTGGTCCCGTCCGGTCCCGTCAAGTCCCGTCCTAAATCTGATTTTATTTGATTGAAATTGCGATCGCGTATTTGGTGTGCGAGGGCCGGTTTCCGTATGACGGCATAATTATCTGTTAGGAATGGGTTTCGGCGGTAACATGATAGCTAAGTTAGGTAGCTATGTCGCGGATAAAGCGGGCATACCGAAAATAGTGGATGGGGTACCATATGTCGGTGAGGCGCGTTACGCCCGTGACGTGGCGCGGTACGCCCGTGACGTGGCGCGGTACGCCCGTGACGTGACGTGTCACGCGCAGGGTCTGAACATGTGGCAGCGCCATAGATTTCTTTGCCGAGCTCGAGAGGAGGTCAGGGTGGCTTTGGGGCCCCAAGTATCTCCTGTACCTAGCACATACCATAGCCTTATGTCAGCTTTGCTGAGCTCGGAAAGATTCAGACGCCGGCAACGGCAGCGGATTCTCCCACCATGGTGTTGATGAATCAAGCTAATTATTTACGAGAAAATCACGTCAGGGAAATATAACTGCTCACATCAGTCGCTCACAAACTGCGGGGTCGAAATCTGGGCTGAAACGTCGTTTGCCATTCTGATGGCACTGCCTATTTGTGATGGTGAGCAAGCTGTGCACCTGTATCGCCTCGCGATCGCAGCTAGGTAGGGCTTCTAAAACATATCTCAAAATAGAACTAAACATAAAACAGCATGTAATTAATCGATGGGACGAGACTTCCTAACCCCATTTAAATACACTGAATGCATATGTACTACAAATTGACTACGATGTCTGCTTACAACGCCTACCCTTCAATCAACTAAATTGAAGGGACTTTTCCATACATTGATAGGTGGGAACTACTGAGACTGTGATGTATACTTACATTGCTGTTTCCGACGCACCCGAGACGTAAGTCCTGACATCAGTGTTCTGATTTTTTATGCATCCAGACACCCAACACAAAAAGAATGCGGACGCGCCCTTTCGGCGCATGTAACTCACACGCCATGTTCTGGCAGGTTCCATGTCTCCACGCAAGGCTCAACCCGCCACTGATTTCCTCGTAACCATACTCCAATAACCCATCCATGCATGCAGCGATACTTTCATCGTGTTTCAACCCAACAACTTTGCTTGTATTCGCATCGTATTTATTTCAACCTTCATGGCCCGATTGCCTACAGCGGCTGCTTCCAGAAGTCCGATAAATGGCTCTAAATCACCTACTACCGCTTCTTGTCGCCGTTTCCTTCAAACCCATCAGGCCCGCCAGCATTGCCCGTACAATTACAACAGCAGACCTACGTAAGTTTCTAACCGCACCCGTTCCCAAATCTGTGCAGCGCCGCTACAAGCAGCGAAGGCTTGCGCTCCCACACGAACCGTACCGAAGACGTGCCTCGCATCCAACCCGCTGCTGTTTGGTCCGCCAGCTCCGAGGCGAAACGTGGCGACGCTCCCAGTGGCCGCCCGGCAGAAAAACATCGAAGCACGCAACGACACTATTAGGAGGGGATATGGCTCCTAATGGCTGTACAAACAGCGCCCAGGCCGGCCCCCGGCCGCGGCGCAGCAGCTGGGCTCATGCAATGAGGCAGGAGCCGCGTCCGACGGCACGACTGCGGGGGTCCCCGGCCCAGCGGCACTAAGCTGACTGGGATTCAGTCGGTCATTAGAACTCTGACCCAATGTTGCGCACGGACGGTGTGGGATTAGAGTTCCCGTTCGGCACGGTTTGCTGCGAATGGCTCGGTCCCACCTTATCAGCCACGTAGTTGGACGGACGAAGTTACGTGTGCCACAGATAATGTGGTAATGTGGCCGTTCCTCCATCAGTCGACTCTCCCAGCCAGTTGCCAACTGCTTATCAAAGACGAGCTGATCCAAGTCCAGCCACATAGGTATGGTTTCTGAGATGCCAGATGTTTGCCACGCACTGGTAAGTGTCTGATGCTCCAGCAGACGCTGCAGCGACGCCCAAGTTCAGCAGCAACACGATAAGAAAAGTCAGATAACGAGGGCACTGCTGTCTTGCAGCAAAGAAACCCAGTCAGACGGTGACATAACTCTATCAACGGCAGGGTCCGGTCTAATCAGCGATAGATATTGCCACCATACCGTCTGCAGCCAATGTTGGCGGTTTCGGGCTTTTTGGTGATCCTCTGACGTGACCCGCGGCCACCATCTTCATAACAGGAAGGTCGACCATGATGCATTCATCGGTGAAGATATCCTGTCCACCGGTCCCACAGGCTCAAAGCATGTGGTTGTCTAAAACTGATCTTGGTCGATTTCCTAACTTTTTAGTGAGCTTTGACCCGACCCCCGGGTCACCATTTTGTGGAGAAGAGAGGTTATCGACCATGGCACATCGAGTGGTAAAAGTTTGGTGCCGATTAGTTTCACTGGCTCGAAGCATGGGGTTGTCTGTAAACTGACTTTGGCCTGCTTAGGAACTTTTTGGTGATTTTTTATGTGACCCAAGGTCACGATCTTCTGGAAAGGCTAAGCTTTCGACCATGGCGTATCGAACGGCAAACACTTTGTGTCGACCGGTCCTTCGGCTCGGAAAACGAGGTTATCTGCAGTCGATTTTCGTGGCTCTGGACGCTTGATGTAATCTCTGACTTGACCCAAGGTCACCATTTTCTGGAAAATAGGCAAATAACCACGCGGTATCGAATGGTGAAGGTTGGGTGCCCATAGGTCACAAAATGAGGTCGTCAACAGATTTAGCCCGTTTAGTCCCCGCCCTTCCCATCGGATACCGTCTGGTTTCGATGGGAACCAGTTTCAGGTCACCCGTGCAAGACATTTAATTGGCTGCGTTATATTATATTACCACACGGAGGCGGGCCATCTTCTGCGCGCCGGCCGGCCGCCGCCGTCGCCCGCCCCTCCTCCCAGAGCCGGCCGTCACCGGCGCCCGAGTGGCTACCGTCGGGACCACGCGGCCACAGTGTCAGTGCCCACTGTCAGAAATACCCGCTGTTTCTGTTAACCTCGCCACGAAATCTCCAGCGATGTACACGAATGCATACAATAGCGACCTTAACGTACCTGTAGTAATTACAACGCGCTTTTTCGTTCTACACCACATGGTTTCTTCTTTTTATCTTTCCCCTTCACCCGCCCCATGCGTTGAGAGAAACATCCCATCAGCATAGGTTTCGCGTCTCTTCCTTGTCTGCCATATTGGGTTGTAGGTGAGCCAGCGAAACCTGGGCTCATGCGCATCATAGGCCACTTTTTGTTTTCGTAAGCAGTTGGTTCAGGACAGATGGGCAATCCGGTGACGCCGCGAACACTGTCGCAGCCCCACGCCACGCGACAGCCAATCACGCGCCAGAGAGCCCGGAGAGCGGAGACGCCTCCGCGGCAGCCCCGAGAAAGGCGGGACATTCCCTCCCATTACGTGGCCGTCTGTGAGGGGTACCGGCAAATGCCTCCGGGGGCGTCTCCCGCCCGCCTGCGGCGCCAACCTTGTCCACAATGGTGTCTCCGCCTGCGGAGACACCATTGTGGACAAGGTTGGCGTGCTATGCGGCGTATACAATGGTGTGCAGTGAGAGCGCGGCGGAAAGGAGGCTCGACGACGGTTTTGCGATTAGAGTGTGGGTGGGGGCAACTGAGGCATCGTGAATGGGTGATGGTCATACATTTGAAATGGTTTGTTGGACGGTAGAAATCAATATGACGTGTGGATGTCGGGCACTTCTTGCTTTGTGTGGATCATGATTGATTGGTTTGTGTACGGAGAGCTTCGCGGGTTTATTTTTGCTGGTATAATATCCGGAGTACAAATTTCATCACGGTTGAATGCCCCAACAAAGTGCAAAAAATCCAACACTGAATTTGTGGGCGAGGGCGGCGACAGCCCTCCTTGGTGCATTGAAAACCGTAAGTGCAACAATGATGAGTGAGCTTTACGATGTTTCCAGAAGTGCTTGCGACCACCACATGGACCATGGGGTCCTTGCTAGTCTGAAATGGGGCCCTGTGTAAACTGAGTGGGCTCAATCTGATAATCAGGACCAATTTTTGGGTGTCCTAAAGAAAACCATGGGGACCCCGCGAGGAAACAAGGCTTCTAGCACTTTGTAGCCCCCCAGTTCCTCGGAGAAATCGTGATGGAAGGGGAGTACTGTCAATCGCCACAGAAGGCAACTCCCACACCGGAGCAAGGCCGCTGCCACATAGTACGCTGTCGACGATTGTGGACCGGCAGCGCACGGTGGCTCGCGCCGGCGCCGGCTCCGTGTCCTGAAGCCGGCGAGCGCCGGGCCCCGCCCGCAGCCCCTGGACGCGGCGCACCCGTCGACGGCCCGCACGCGTGCCACGACGGACGCACGTTCACCGACGATAACGTAAGAAGGGCAGCACCATCAGCCTCACATTGCGTCCGACTGCCGCTTGCTACCAGGTCGACCTCTGACCACAAGGCGTGGCGATGTGCTGCGGCGCGTATTTCGCAAGCGCGCCGCTCAGACAGGTGACCGCGGAGCCCAAAAACTACAGACAACGCCCCACACAGGTGCCCGTGCAGGCGCTAAATGAGCACTACTTAGCCCTCCGGTAATGGCACACAGTGCGGGAGGATGGCACCCGCATGGCGTACCCCCGGGTACGGTCCTGCTGTGCCACCCCACCCTCCTCCCTCCCCACCGGCCTGACGCCGCGGTGTACGTCGTTCACAGAAACTCATCGCGATCGCAAAATTAGCCGCCCACGGAGGATTTGTAGGACCCACTGCGCAAGTCTCCGATGGCCGGTCGCTCGGCGCGGTTCAGCCGACTGTGCTGGAGTGTACGGCGCTGGCGAGCCACACGCCCAGCTGTCGGCAGAGGCGGCGGTCTGCCTGTCTTGAGAGGGCCCCCTCGTGCCCGCCGTCACTGGCCGGGACAGTCCACTGCGGGGACGGTTACTGGCCGTGACGGTCCATGGCGCCCACGGGCTGGCCGTGCCTGCGGTCACACTCACGTTCATGGCGCGGAAATCCTGCGGCGTCAGCTTCTCCTGGAACTCCTGCTCGATCCGCGCCGTGGCCGGCGTCGAGCCCAGTAACCCATCCAGCATGTCCTTGAAGTTGAACTTCTTCATGGTAGCCGTCCGCTACTGCCCAGTTGCTATCACACGTGTTGGTCTCTGGAGGCTGCCGCGTTGCACACCACCATCGCCTGCAGGCATGTGTACATGCCCTGGGTACGTTCTTCAGCTGCAAACCCCTGCATCTGGACGTCAGCAGCACAAATGGGCCATGATGCAGGCAACTTGCATGAATTGAAAAATTCTGCAGTGTCACTCTCACCCACAACCAAGATGCCTGAAATGCCTGTGATAAAAAGGGGGCCTTATGAAGCCAATTAAAAAATAACTTTGTATACAGCACATGAAAGGAATCAAAGTGATGGGCATCCAGGGTGCAGGATTCAACTTTGGCATACCACTTGTTGTTGAGTTTGAGCTACAGCTGCAGAAATGAGGATGTGTTGCAATGTGAGATGGAAGGTGATTAAACTGAGCTCTCACATTTTCATAGAGGTGTGGCATTACATCCAGTCTTCTATTCTTAATGTGCTGAGCTATTGCCAGACCATGTTCTGGTTAACTATGCCCAAAATGACAAAAACAGTTAAAATGATTAAACAGTATCACATTATAATGGGAATTGCTGCACCCTCATAGGCATTCCCAAATATTTAGAGCTGCTCAAAGTTTTTAATGGCCCTTGCCACCACTTTAAAGCTTGCATATTTACTCTTTGTACATTGATCTGTGGGTTGATGCATTCCCTACTATACACCATTTTTAATTGCTTGTATTGAGTTAATGTATGATGCTTGTTGATAATGTGGTCTTTATTCATGTCAAAATATATCATAAGAAGTACTTAAGTACAGCCTGATATTGCCATATGTTTATCTGGTACGAATGTCTTACCTTAAATGTTAACTTCTATTTGAAAGATTATAAAGTGCAAAAACATAGTGCAATATATAATGGAGGAATATAATAAATTTAACAAACAAAATACAATAACATAATGAATATCATGAATATAATGCAAGAATCAACATTTTGATAAATTTCAAGTCCAGCCAACTGGTAGCATGACTAAATTGGTAGGTGTCACAACCACAGTCATAATCTGTCCTTATGATATGTGTCTATCATGAGCATTCTGATGGACTGTGACCCTTCCTTAAACTTGAGAATCATTCTATAGGCATAAGTGTATCAACTATGATCTTAAATAATAACTAATTTCAAATGTTGCACAGGAGGTAGTTTTTACTTTTACCTTAAATATGTGTGTGATTACATTATAAACTCTATGAAAAATAGGTCAATCCAAAAGATGGTAGACAAAGACTCATTATGTTGACCACTTCTAAATGTGTAGCAATGGCACATGCAGAAACAAAATGTATCTTAAGCAATATATATGTCATGGCTACATGCATACCAACATCCCATTTGTCATAAATGTGAGAACATTGGAAGAAAATGAGTACTTTTATCAAAGCTATCATCTGGCTGAATACTAGCACCAATTTCTACAGAACTGTCTCATGCCAAATGTTTTCGGTATTCTTCAAGTACTTCACCTTTTTTAGAAGAAGAAAAATCTCCACCGCGAGCGTTTTACGCGCAGTGCGGCACGGGCTCAACCAGCTCGCGTTAGCAGGATTGCCCGACTTTGAAATCATTCAATCCAAACGACATCTTTAGCACCAAAAATAAAGAGCAGGCAATTAACATTATACACTACGTCGTTTCGATCACTGCTACTCGCAATGCTCGCATGATTGCCTATCATCTTCAAGAAATAACCATCTGATAATATAATAATTTCGGCCACAAACAGGCCATATGATTTTTAACACGCAGATTTATAGCATGCACTAAAAGGGCAACATAAGCACCAAATTACGTACATTCGGGCAATTAAGAAAAGTATCCCAGTTCTTCACATTCGTGTCTCGAATTGATATTTCCAAACAGACAGCACAGAGAAAAACCCAACAATGTCGGCGGAACTGAAGCATTTCCAGCAGTCTTAAAAAACGGACCAAGCCACGGGAACCAAACACCGAAGCCAAGCCAACGTTTTCGGTACGGTACATTGACGTCTATTAGCGCAGTGCATCTCATACACGAGTCCGGATAATGTGATTCACACTTATTAGGACCAAACACATCGTGACGACATTGTCGCTTAAACTACAACACTTGGATTCAATTAATATGACTACTCCGTTTGTCGTGACATGCTGCCATCATGTCGTGCAGAGGGACTGTCGTAGTACCCTCTTAAAGTAGTGCACCTCTTGTACAATTCCAACGAGCAAGGCTTGAAATCGCTCTGACATCCAGAGACATACTCTGCCGAGATAATATGCCAACAGCCACCCTAAGGAAACGGATCAAGCCTCGGGAAACGAAGACTGAAGCAAGGCCAGCGTTTTCGGTACGGTACATATACGTCTGTTAGCGTAGTGCACCTCACACACGAGTCCGGATAATGCGATTCACACCCTTAGAACTGAACACGTCGTGCTGACAATGTCGATGGAACTGCAAGACTTCGGTCCGATGAATAAGACTCATGCATTGCCGTGAGATGCTGCAATCATGTCGTGCAGAGGGGCTGTCGTAGCACCCTCTTAAAGTAGTGCACCTCTTGTACAATTGCAACGAGCAAGGCTTGAAATCGCTCTGACATCCAGAGACATACTCTGCCGAGATATTATGCCAACAGCCACCCTAAGGAAACGGATCAAGCCCCGGGAAACGAGGACTGAAGCAAGGCCAGCGTTTCAGTACGGTACATATACGTCTATTAGCGTAGTGCACCTTACACACGAGTCCGGATCATGCGATTCACACTTATTAGGACCAAACACATCTTGCTGACGATGTCGGTGGATATGCCAGACCACGGTCCGATGAATAAGACTCATGCATTGCCGTCAGATGTTGCCATCATTGGCGGACGGACTGCAGTAGCACCCTCTTCAAGTAGTACACCTCTGGTATAATTCCAATTGGCGGGACCTAAAAACCGCTTTGACATCCAAAGACACACTCTACCGAGATAATATGCCAATAAAAATCCCAAGGATACGGACCAAGCCTTGGAACCGAAGACTGAAGCTAGGCCAGCTTTTTCGGTACGGCACATATGCGTCTATTAGCGCAGTGCACCTCATGCACGAGTCCGGATCAGGCGATTCACACTTATGGAAATTAAACACATCGTGCTGACAATGACGGTGGAACTGCGAAACTTCGGTCCGATGAATAAGACTGATGCATTGCCGTGAGATGCTGCCGTCATGTGCGGACAGGCTGTAGTAGCAGCCTCTTAAAGTAGTACACCTCTTGTATAATTCCGATTGGCGAGACCTAAAAACCACTCTGAAAGGCAAAGACACATCCCGCCGAGATAACATCCCGACACGAACCCTGAGGAACAAAGCCAAGCCCCGGGAACCGAGGACCGAAACAAAGGCAACGGTTTAGGTACGGTACATATACGTTTAGTCGTGCGGTGCACCTGAAACAAGAGCCCCTACAACGCGATTCACACTAAACACATTGTGCCGACAATGTCGGTTGAGCTGCAATACTTTGATTCAATGAATAAGACTCATGCACTGTCGTGGGATGTCACCATCATGTGCGGACAGACTGTAGTAGCACCTTAAAGTAGTGCGCCTCTTGCATAATTCGTTGACGAGACCTAAAAACCGCTTTGTCATCCAAAGACACACTGTACCGAAATAACGTGTCAACAGCAATTCTAAGGGAACGGACCAAGCCCCGAAAACCGAAGACCGGAGCGAGGCCAACGTTTTCGGTACGGAACATATATATTTATAAGCGCAGCGTACCTTATACCATCGTCAGCAAGATGTGTTTAGTCCTAATAAGTGTGAATCGCATGATCCGGACTCGTGTGTGAGGTGCACTACGCTAACGGACGTATATGTACCGTACCGAAAACGCTGGCCTTGCTTCAGTCTTCGTTTCCCGGGGCTTGGTCCGTTTGCTTAGCGTGGCTGTTGGCATATTATCTCGGCAGAGTACGTCTTTGGATGTCAGAGTGGTTTCTAGGTCTCGCCAATTGGAATTATACAAGAGGTGTACTACTTGAAGAGGGTGCTACTGCAGTCCGTCCGCCAATGATGGCAACATCTGACGGCAATGCATGGGTCTTATTCATCGGACCGAAGTCTTGCATATCCACCGACATCATCAGCAAGATGTGTTTGGTCCTAATAAGTGTGAATCGCATGATCCGGACTCGTGTATGAGGTGCACTACGATAACAGACGTATATGTACCGTACCGAAAACGTTGGCCTTGCTTCAGTCTTCGTTTCCCGGGGCTTGGTCCGTTTTCTTAGGGTGGCTGTTGGCATATCATCTCGGCAGAGTATGTCTCTGGATGTCAGAGCGATTTCCGGCCTTGCTCGTTGGAATTGTACAAGAGGTGCACTACTTTAAGAGGGTGCTACGACAGTCCCTCTGCACGACATGATGGCATCTCACGGCAATGCATGAGTCTTATTCATCGGACCGACGTCTTGCATTTCCATTGACATTGTCAGCACGACGTGTTTAGTTCTAATAAGTGTGA
Source organism: Pollicipes pollicipes (assembly GCF_011947565.3). Classification (NCBI taxonomy): domain Eukaryota; kingdom Metazoa; phylum Arthropoda; class Thecostraca; order Pollicipedomorpha; family Pollicipedidae; genus Pollicipes; species Pollicipes pollicipes. Next base: position 48,707,874 of record NW_023596746.1, read on the forward strand.
ATCGCATTGTCCGAACTCGTGCGTGAGGTGCACTACGCTAACAGACGTATATGTACCGTACCAAAAACGCTGGCCTTGCTTCAGCCTTCGTTTCCCGGGGCTTGGTCCGTTTGCTTAGGGTGGCTGTTGGCATATTATCTCGGCAGAGTACGTCTTTGGATGTCAGAGCGGTTTCTAGGTCTCGCCAATTGGAATTATACAAGAGGTGTACTACTTGAAGAGTGTGCTACTGCGGTCCGTCCGCCAATGACGGCAACATCTGACGATAATGCATGAGTCTTATTCATCGGACCAAAGTCTTTCATATCCACCGACATCGTCAGCAAGATGTGCTTAGTCCTAATAAGTGTGAATCGCATGATCCGGACTCGCGTGAGGTGCACTACGCTAACAGACGTATATGTACCGTACCGAAGACGCTGGCCTTGCTTCAGTCTTCGTTTCCCGGGGCTTGGTCCGTTTGCTTAGCGTGGCTGTTGGCATATTATCTCGGCAGAGAACGTCTTTGGATGTCAGAGTGGTTTCTAGGTCTCGCCAATTGGAATTATACAAGAGGTGTACTACTTGAAGAGGGTGCTACTGCAGTCCGTCCGCCAATGATGGCAACATCTGACGGCAATGCATGAGTCTTATTCATCGGACCGTGGTCTGGCATATCCACCGACATCGTCAGCAAGATGTGTTTGGTCCTATTAAGTGTGAATCGCATGATCCGGACTCGTGTATAAGGTGCACTACGCTAATAGACGTATATGTACCGTACCGAAAACGCTGGCCTTGCTTCAGTCCTCGTTTCCCGGGGCGTGATCCGTTTCCTTAGGGTGGCTGTTGGCATAATATCTCGGCAGAGTATGTCTCTTGATGTCAGAGCGATTTGGAGCCTTGCTCGTTGGAATTGTGCAAGAGGTGCACTACTTTAAGAGGGTGCTACGACAGTCCCTCTGCACGACATGATTGCAGCATCTCACGGCAATGCATGAGTCTTATTCATCGGACCGAAGTCTTGCAGTTCCATCGACATTGTCAGCACGACGTGTTCAGTTCTAAAGGTGTGAATTGCATTATCCGGACTCGTGTGTGAGGTGCACTACGCCAACAGACGTATATGTACCGTACCGAAAACGCTGGCCTTGCTTCAGTCTTCGTTTCCCGAGGCTTGATCCGTTTCCTTAGGGTGGCTGTTGGCATATTATCTCGGCAGAGTATGTCTCTAGATGTCAGAGCGATTTCAAGCCTTGCTCGTTGGAATTGTACAGGAGGTGCACTACTTTAAGAGGGTACTACGACAGTCCCTCTGCACATGATTGCAGCATGTCACGGCAACGGGGTAGTGATATTAATTGAACCCAAGTGTAGTTTAAGCGACAATGTCGACACGATGTGCTTGGTCCTAATAAGTATGAATCACGTTATCCGGACTCGTGTATGAGATGCACTGCGCTAATAGACGTCAATGTACCGCACCGAAAACGTTGGCTTGGCTTCGGTGTTTGGTTCCCGTGGCTTGGTCCGTTTTTTAAGACTGCTGGAAAGCTTCAGCTCCGCCGACATTGTTGGGTTTTTCTCTGTGCTGTCTGTTTGGAAACATCAATTCGAGACACGAATGTGAAGAACTGGGATGCTTTTCTTGATTGCTCGAATGTACGTAATTTGGTGCTTATATTGCCCTTTTAGTACATGCTATAAATCGTCAGCTGTCTGCGTGTTAAAAATCATATGACCTGTTTGTGGCAGAAATTATTATATTATCAGATGGTTATTTCTTGAAGATGATAGGCAATCATGCAAGCATTGTGAGTAGCAGCGGTCGAAACGATGTAGTGAATGATGTTAATTGCCTGCTCATTACTTTTGGTGCTAAAGATGTTTGGATTGTATGATTTCAAAGTCGGGCAATCCTGCTAACGCGAGCTGCTTGAGCCCGTGCCGCACTGCGCGTAAAACGCTCGCGGTGGAGATTTTTCTTCTTCTAAAAAAGGTGAAGTACTTGAAGAAAACCATGTTTTCAACCTTGTAACATACAGATGAAAACCATTCCTGAGATCATGTTATGTGTTGGGCTTGTAAGTGGCAATGGTGCAGCCTGCAATATTGTCATGATAAGAACAAAATTACATGACACCCGGTGATACGAAAGAATCACGGCAAAGCCTGTCCCAACAAAATGATAGCAGCACACACAGCATATCTATCACATGCACATCATATACACATCAGGGTGTGTGTGCATCACCTTTCAATGTATGTAACGAAAACTTGTTCTGTTTGGCAAAACCTTACAAACACGTGGAATGACTTCCACAAAATGAGCAAGAATTGTCCTTAAGGTGGGAAGCCATTAAGGTAACAGCAGCTGCACGTACCCACCGAAGGCACCGTACCCACCGTACCCACTAGCACGTGCAGTTGCACCTGCACACCCTCTTCTTGGCTCCCTAAAGCAGTTCAACGCTGGTGTAAGGTGAGTGGGAAGCGATAACTGCAAACGAACAGCACACCAACCACCGTCCTTCCAGACGGAACAGAACCCTTAATAATCGCGTGCACAACTGTGCGATCACGGGCATTGGGCAATCCCTCTCGGTAGACAGTGATGTTATTGCACCGTGATACGTAAATGGCGCTAAAGATACCAAACACCTGTGAAGCAAAACATAGGTAAATTCAAACTTTATGCATTCTTCTCACCAGTAACATAATTCTACAACAATACATACTTACAGGAGGCGGGTAACGCACAGAAATGGCCAGTGCAGCGGTGTAGTTTTTTATTCAGTTGAGGGGCATCAACCTCCTCAACTTGAGCTTAAGTGCCCCCAGTTTTGGAAGAAAGTGAGCCAAACGTGGGAAGAAGCCTGTTTGTTGACATATTTGGGGCAGGCCGTGAAATTTTTTACTGTTCAGCCCGCCTCCCCCCCCCCCCCTCTTCCTCATTTCGTGAAATTGCGACCCTGGGCACAGGAGCATGTTTTTTTCTCAGGTCCTAAGGGCCACGAAGGGTCCTTGGCGATCAGCGATTATCAGAGTACCTAAAGGGTCGACCGGAAGTCATCCGCGTGCCCGGTGTCTTAAATGTCAGTCAAAGGGCCTGTTGCGCCGGTTGGGGAACACGCTGAGTCATCGGGCCCCTTTTCAGTCAGATTTCCGTGGCTCCGTAGCAGCCTAGATCCAGGGGCTCCTTTCCCAAACAGCGACAGGACTGGGGCTCGCAATTGTCACCGAAGGCCCCTTGCACTGGTCAGGGCTCCTGCAACAACCAGGGTCCTCCGTGTCTGTCAGAGACCCACACCGCCTAAATAGGGTTTATCTGTCGCCAGGGGGCCCTGAGTTGGCCAGGAACACATTTTCTGAACAGGAGCAGGACGCGACCCTGAATGTCAGAAGGGCCTCTTGCGTTGGTAGTGGCTTTGGGATTAAGAAAGAAGATAGAAATGACCATGGAAATATTTACAGTGAGACGATGGAATGGTCCTGTTTACTCAGGGACACGGTAAACCAAACTGTGGTGGCTGTGCCAGTTTTGGTGCCCTTTGTTCGCTCTAGAGATCCAGGGGTGTCAATTTTTGTAAATTATTGGGGGGGGGGGCCGAACCGAAAGCCCGACGACCTACCGCCTCTCATTTTTTTCTCACCGAATTTGCCCCTTTATTTTGATTAAAGCCATATATGTTTTTAATCTCTGTATGATTTATAAATCTCTTTAATTTAAACAGCATAGAAGTCACGCAGGGTTGGATGCAGCGAGCAAGCAGCCACTGCAGGCCCGCGTTTTTTTCTGATTGGCACGTGAAGGCTTTTTAGAGGCTACCTTAGCGCACCGATGGCGCTTTTCTATGGCGGCCATGGGACATGGCCGCCATAGAAAAGCATTTTGGCATTGCATTGGCATTGGACATTGGCAAAGCATTTTGGCATGCATTTGGCAAAATGCAAAAGCATTTTGGCAAAAGCGTTCTATGGCAAACATTTTGGTTGTGGGGGACAGGGGCGGGGTTAGCCGTGAAGGACTCAGGCCATCTCCATATTCCAGGGCCTTTTACTTTAACCTCACAAACCATTGCGTGTCTCATGGCACTAGGTACGTGAAGTTTATTGCATCGTTTATCCGCTCAGGTATTATGATTTGTATCTCGTGGTGAGAGCAACAACGACATTTTGTTACGAGAGCGGTGCGAGACACCACTACGCAGGAAGATCAAAGAAGATAGTCCTTGTGTTAGGATCATCTTTTGCCGACCTTTCTTTATAGCACTCCAGCCAAAAGCATTGAGGGGCCAAGCCAACATTGGGAGGTTCAACGCAACATTGGGGGGGCCAGGGCCCTCGCAAAAGAATGCAAATCGACACCTGTGAAGGCATCATTTTACGTCAGCGAGACGAAAAATGATGCGTCAATCAAAACTACTACGTCGATCCAGGGCCAGGTGCCCCGGTCAGAGGGCCTCCCGCGGGAGGGACGGGACCGATGCATGATGTATCCCCCTGAGGGCTTCCGGATCGACCAGGAGACCGGGCTCATGTGTCGCCAGAATGGCAGACGGTAGGCACCCCGAGCTGGGGCGGAGGGCCTTCAAACCCTGACCGCGAAAGATGATGTTCTGTAGTGTTCTCTACACGAGGTCACATGCTCGGGAAAGGTAAGGAGTCTCCTATATGTGCAATAGGGTGGATCGAAACGTGGCGAACAAACTGTATGGACATGACCAATACATGTTTGACTGCAGACGTCTATGCTCGTTTAAATCGAGTAGTCAAAAATCTGCATCAATTTTGAGTATGCGCGCTCGCGACCTTTACAAGCAAAAGCACCGGTATCCGGGATTGCGAACTCCCTCCACCTGTGCGCCCCTCGGGCGTGAGTGAACGGTCACTTGTCTTGGTTAAGCGTTTTAAAATCCATTTTTATACCTCAAGAACTAAACTGGGTGTGTATCTCACTTGTGTAATTCCGAGGTTTAATTCCTGAACGTCGGTGTTACCGAATAAAATTAGGTGCAAAAGTGTGATGGTTTTCTGAGTCAGACGGGGCTGATGTGTTGGGCAAAACCTCGAAATCAGAATATTCTGCTTGTTTCGGCAAAATGAAACAAGAAAGCTTAGTTCGCTGGCCAAAAATCGCTGCCGTGGTGGTCCAAACTTATTCGACATTGCTGCTGATTTGTTTTATACCGTTTGCTTTGGCCGCAAGTATCGTGGTTACGGACCCTGACGTCGGTCAGAGCGGTGTTTCAAGTTGAAGGGCGCAATGCAGTAAAGTGAGTATGGAGTTTGGTGGACCCAAAACTGTGAAGAGGCCCCGATTCTAAAGAGATTGAAACAACCTTCGGTGAATGGACTACGTAAAAATAAGACAAAACATCGAGGATCACCGTATGTTTGTGTGGGGTCACTGGACGCTGAACAAATCTAAACGACCAGGGGTCAAGAGGCAGAAAATTGTCCCGAGGCTGCCCAGGTTCAGAGACTGTAAACGAACCCGAGAATGGAAAGGGCCATTAAGAACGCCAAATTGTCGGTATCGACTGCTCAGTTGGTTAACACGCGCCCGAGTGACCGGCTAGATACCCTTCGCCCGGGTGGGGGTCAATTTGACTCCCCTGAGATCTCGGAAACTAAGAAAGCTAGAAACACCAAATTGATAAGGTGTGCTGATCTGTACGTGAACTCACTTAGGTCAAAGTTTTAGGTTCCTAGGTTATGACCTTCGGGCCAAATAAAGTCAAACAAGGTCAAATTCCACAATGGTCTCAAAAGTGTCCCCGTAACATAGATAACCGTTTCTAAGCAAAAGTTCATATACTCAGTTAATGTCAGTGTCCTTGTTTGACCTTTTGAAGGTCATTGTAACCAAAATGATAAAAGACCGCCCTGGGTTTAGCATTGGAATAAGCGAGAAAGGCTACGCCAGGCAGTGTGTTCATAAAAAATGTTGCCCTGGGTCGTTTTAGGTCAATGACCTATGCTGACCTTTAAGAAGTCCATGGAAGATGTAGAATGCGGTTCCTGCTATCAATAAACTCGAAATGAGCACCAGAAGCTATGTCATACAGCAGGCCCTAGAGTAATAAAGCAGGTTGGTTTTGGCCTTGGTTTGACCTTTATACCCGACCTTAGGTGAACGTAATTTGCTCATTCAATATTTGTGTTGCCTGAGAAAGCATCTCAGAGATGTATGGCTTCGTCTAACACTCTGTTGTTACATCAGATTGAACGATTCCCTACAAATTGTCTTCGCTGAAGCCATGGGCTGGCTTTGACCTGCCATACGTCAGCGACCTTGCAAGGTACATATAAATTGTTTAATGCCAAGCGATCCGCTATTCAATTGTCTACAGCTACGTAAAATTTGGCGGGGTTGCGCCGCGCCGTTCGAAAACCATTCTGGAAAAACCTTCGGGGGGTCAATTTGACCCCCACTCGAAGGCGTGTTAACGCGCCTAACTTTCGAGTCAACCAGTTGTAACAGGGGGGGGGGGGGGGGGGGGGCGCGGGTTGAGCCGTGTTAGACGCTCGCTTTTATAAAGGTCAGATGACGTTAGAGAGTAGGACAAATTGTAATATGCATTGTGGTACGTTAAACTTTTGCCAGAAATCCTCTGTTATTGACCGGAAAATTCCCTATTGGGTGGTGAGTTTGGGGCTCACGCAACAAACGCTGCTTAGGGAGTGCGCTTATTTTAAAAGTCCAGTTAATAAAAAGGTAATGAATCGAACTTGGAAAAACGCTGGTAGCCTTTTCATCGATGAATGGGCTCTTTCAGGTTGTAGCTCTAATGGCTCTAAACATGGGGCGGACAATGAAAGCCAATGTGGTCAAAGATCCGCAACAAGGTGAAAAGCGGCAGACAACAAAGAATCGCAAAACGCTCAAGCTCCAGGAATATTAGAGACGCCGAATCGCTTAAGTCATTCCTAAAAGTCAAGAGGTCCAGAGCATTTCAGATCATTTTAGACTTAAGCTAACGAGGCACGAGAAACCTGGTCTGGTCTGACCTCTCGGACCTCTGGCTGGCCACTCTTTCACTGAGAAAGCGTCTTGTGGCAAAAGCGTCTGGGCGACTCAAAGCGACTTTGCCCAACGCCCACGCGCAAACATGAAAGAATGCTCCGGTATCAGCAACTTAGATGTCAACAGTATTGCTGTGTCAAACCTATACACCTCTGTAACACGAACGGCAAGCAGAAGAAAAGTTTTTGACGTGTTGCTGACAAGACAAGTTGAAGACAAGTTTATGCAGTAGCATTTCCCGGCGCGACAAGAAATTCTACCGGTGTTTTGCACCATCTGGCATCAGCCTGTGTAGCTTCGCCACCGGCAGTCAGCCCACATGTACGCACATGGGCAAGAGTTGCAGGGAACTTCCGGAAACGACGTCTGGGCTAATTCACTGTCAACGATTGAGATTCTCTTATCATCTTTTTGATCGGTGGAGGTTAAGGCTTAAGGCTAACCTCTTTAGAATAGCATAAGTTAAAATATGTTCTATGAATCATTGAGTCATACGCCATTGTCATGTCCATGCTATCTGGGCTACCACGCCCTCTACTCATCTGCGAAACACGTTTATTTGCCTGCAGCAACAAAGACAGCACGGCTTTATTTCTGCTAAAACACAACAACGCAACTACTTAAAATAAGATATTACGTAACTAAAAGAAACAACTCCTAGTTATGCCTTTCCAGAGCATGGGCTGAGGTTAACGGTGTCGGAAAATGGGAGGCTCTTCCTGCGACGCCTACGCGCTTGAAGCGGCCTGGGCCGCCGCGTATGCCGGGGCGCCGTAGAAGAGATCGCAGGCAGTGGCGCTGTCAGACTTTTTACTAGGCTGGGGGATACAAAACGGGTTGCAACGCGGAAAAAGGGTGTACAGATCCAAATTCCCCACCAATCTAACTATATTTCCGAATGATTTCGGAAGCGTCCCAGTGTTAAGTCGATTAGGAAAGTTGCGCTCCCGCTCCACTGCCCGTAGCGACGCCTGTGATCTCAGTGTAAACATATCGCATGAACACAAGAGTGAGGCGGGCCAAAGAACGGCTACAACTTGCTGCGCATCAAGCCGCGGCCCTGGCCTGCCAGCGTGCGCCGCTTGCCCATCTCGCTCATCAGCCCATCCATCAACGCCTGCGGCAGGGCCGGCAAATGTGCGTTGGCCGACACGCTGGCGGCCGGCACGGAGGGCGCCGGGAACTGGGTCAGCAGTTCCTCCACTACAGCAATCTCCAGGCGCAGGTCCTCTTCGGCCATCAGCCGGTGGTTGCCGCGCTTCTTCAGGTAGAGGCGCACGTCCTCGTGCGGAACGGCGTCCAGCAGCTGGAGGCAGTTCTCCCAGTGGATGGATTGGTCCTGTGGAGATGGGAGAGGGCGCGGTAAGACACGTTGTTGCATCATACGCGACGTAGGTGATTGCTGGGTCGGAAGAAATACATAACAGTCCGGTCGGGGTCCGGTTATCTGCAGCCGCTTTCTCATTTGATTCGGCAGCCGCGGAGACATCATTTCCCACTCATTCATAGCTGCACATGATCGAGACGTGCGTAAGACGTGCAAGGGTGACGGCTGTGTGTTCTGCTTCTTGACCGATTCCAGCGATCTACCACAGCGCCACGCCGCTACCAGCAACTGGCCGAGCACGCCGGCAGGGATGCGCCTGATCACCACAGCGATCTACCACAGCGCCACGCCGCTACCAGCAACTGGCCGAGCACGCCGGCAGGGATGCGCCTGATCACCTCAGCGATCTACCACAGCGCTACGCCGCTACCAGCAACTGGCCGAGCGCGCCGGCAGGGATGCGCCTGATCACCTCAGCGATCTACCACAGCGCCACGCTGCTACCAGCAACTGGCCGAGCACGCCGGCAGGGATGCGCCTGATCACCTGCATAGCGTGGATGATGCGGACTGGACACTTGACGTCGAGCGGCTCTTTCATGTTGATGCGGAACTCCTTCATCTCCGCCAGGAAGCGCTTCGAGGCAGTGACCTCCACACCCCAGTTGCTGCCGAATCGTATGGTTTCGCCTGCCCTCACGCGATCAGCCGTCTGCAAAGCGCCACGTGCCCATGGTCAGAGCGTAATGCATGATATGTAACGCACGGGGCAGCGGAACCGGCCATGTGTGCCTTCGTCGCTGAGAGGGGATATATGATTTGATAGTGGATGAACTTTTCAGGTAAGAAATGTCTCGTATCTGCAGCAGATGCTAACTGTACTACACTACAACAACAACAAAAAGATAAACGTCCGATATTATCTTCACAGCTGGCCACCATCTAAAAATGTCAACGGCTTCCATGACACGCGACCAGCGTACCTCTTTGTCCAGTGCTTGCAGGAGCCGTTCAAACAGGTCGTCGTCTAGGCCGTGGTTGACGGCGGGCGCTAGCATCACCATGCTGTGGACGCGCCCTGGGTACTTGGCCGCCAGCAGGAGCGACATCCACGCTGTGAAGGACGTCAACGGTTGGACGGAAGTCATGATAAGCACATGGTGCATCACACCTGAGGTCATGTCATCTACAGGCATAGCTGGTCCTCTGTGGTGAGTCTCAGGCGTCATGCCGAATGGGCTATCCAGGTGGAGAGAACAGCAACGGCATTCATATGAGTACAGAACAACTTAATGAATGTAAACTATGTGCACCTTCTTTATATGGCGCTTTCTAAAAACGTGACTTAACTGTGTAACATTGCTGAAATTGTTGACAGCCTCCTCAAAATGCAAAACTTAGCATATTGTTTCCATCGTTCAGCCCATGAATGACGTCATCGTGCCAGCCGCCGGCCGCCTGCAGCTGCGCCGGACAGTGCCCCCACTGACCTCCGTTACTCGGGCCGACCAGTATCTGCGGTCCGTCCGTCAGATGCTCCACCACATAGCAGGCGTCCTCGTACCACTCGGTGAACGACACCTCCGAGTCAGTACGCGACTCGCCTATGCCCTCCGGGTCGTACCTGTGGGTTGAAGATACCGCCGGTAAAGGCGAAAGGCTATTGTTTGTGGTGTGGATTATCATGTAGATTTGTAAGAGGGCGGAATGCAATGCTTTGCAGCTCTGAAGCTAGGAACAAAGGGCATTGGGGCACTCAGATAAAATGCCGCTAAGATACGCGCTGGAGGCAGATGGGAAATACCCCACCTTGCAACGCTGGAAGGGAGCAAGCAAAACGCGGCGGTATGACTTGTGAAGTGGGGCACAAGTGTACTTTGTGTGTCACGTAACAGGTGCTTATCTATGAGTGTCAAGCACGTCACAAGTGCACCAGAATGGTGTGTTTGTCTTGTTAGATTGACCGCAATACATCACGACCTTTCGCGATGAAGCTACGCTATTTTGACGACGGAATATAGATTTGGAACAAAACTGCAAAATTTTTGAACGACGGTGGAGTTTTGATGAAGTGACGAAACGATGTTCAGCCTGCTCCTAGTATCAGGCACCACTTACTTTATGAACGAGTATCCGTTCTTTAGGCAGTACTCCTCAAGAACGTTGGCTTTGGCAATATACATCCTGGAGAAGTAGCCGGGCACGTAAATGATGCCCGGCCGCTTCGTGCCTTCGATCTTGCAGTAGGCCAGACGGCGGAAGCCACTTCTGCGCTTGGACTTGCCCAAGTTGGCGAACTGGGTCTCTACCAGGTTATGTTTGCGGAAGCAGCTGGGTAACTTCATCTCGTTGTTCGCCGTTGGCAGCGGCATGACCCCTGAGGTGGCGGTGGTTGTTTCATACACCCATTGTTTTGGGGGGCGGGGGGGGGGGTAGACTGGGCGCCCAAATATGTTGAGCCATATCACTCTACTCATCCCATGATTGAAACAGATAGTCACACTTCACTGTGGCTTTTTTGCGAAGGCTTACCTCAGGAATGCCAGGGCGTGTTGGTGTGTTGTATCGGCGTCGGCGGCAGCAGTGTTAGGCAGCGAATCCTGCGATGGTCCGAGCTGAAGCCCGTCCGCTGCTGCAGCACCGCGCACCTGTTTGAGCTGCGACCCGTGACCTCGTCCAGGCGGCTTTATACACGGCTCCGTCAGCTATCTTATCACGCTGAGAGCGGTGGCAGATCAGCGATTTGGCGTCGATGGTGGCCCTCCTTGGCCAATGCATAGTGCCCTTGGGCTCCCCCACTTCTCTCAAGAGGATGGTTCCATGATAATCAAGCTTGTGGACGCCTGCAGTCGTAATCGCACAACAACAGTGTAGGGTACACGCGCCTTACAAGATGTCCGGTAGATTTTCCCGAGAGTGGCTGCAATCAAGCTCGTTGTCGCACTCTTTTCGTGGCCGATATCAAACCGCTGAGAGAGCGGTAAACAGAGATAGGTATGAAGTCAAGGACAGTGCATTGCTTATACCACATGGTATCTTTGCCTGTTGATCGCGTTTGTTGTAAGCAGGCGCAAAACGTGTCTTTTCTACCACCGCCGGAATTTGGAACATTCTGAATTATCACCTGAGGTGAAATATATCAGAAACCTTTGCAAATTAACTTTAAATATGATAACCCCCACTAGACAAAGGTAAAGAAAATGTAACGCGTCATAACACATCGAACCTTTTTGATTAGCGCGTTTCGCACTAAAATATCGTTTGCTAGCCATGTCAAAAGTCCTGGTGGTGGGGACAAAAGTTTTAAGGCACGAGTGGCCGGAGTAGCGGGTTAAGGCCGATGAGCACGACGGTTTTGTATGGTTGGTTTGTATGGTATGGTTTGTATGGTTGTATGGCACCCATTAGCAACCACCCTCCACCGCATTGTTATCAGATTGCAAACCTTTTTTATTGTTGCAAGCTACGTTATCTAAGATGAGAGCTGATGTACTGTTTCATATCACAGTTATGGTCTGCGTCTATAACTTCAGTGTCTGAAATGGAGTTTCATAGCTTTCCATAACTCCCAAAATTCAGATTTCTAAACCTCAGATTTATAAAGGAGTGTCCGCGTACCCAGCACTGAAGTGTGTGCATGCTCGGCTCAGGAGTGTCTGCGTACCCAGCACTGAAGTGGGTGCATGCTCGGTACGTTCGGCACTGGAGTGGCCACGTGTCCGGCACAGGAGAGGCGGTGTTCCCAGCCCTTGGTAAATGTTAATCCCCTACAATGTTGTCCTGAAATCAATTCAGCACAGGATCATGTCCATGAATCATGGTGATGATCTATTAATATAGAATGCAACATACCATTTAAAGAAGTGGCAATCACCCTATAAAATAGCAAGCTTAACCCTCGCTCTGGAAGGGGGTATCCTCCCTAATACTTTTCAGGATTCCCTACCGGTGTGTCGTGCAACCGTGCCAAAACCTCTGGCAGCCTCTGAGCATCTACTGCGCGTATTTTGGCCCAAAAACTTGTCTCTAGCATTCCTGATTTTTGAGAGGCGTTGTTTTTTAGGAACACTGCGCGGCAATCAAAGGATGGCGCAGGAGGCAGTGATGCTTGGATGCATGGAGTGTCCAATTCGCTCTGAAAGTGATGATAATGTTAAGTGGCTTCTCTAATAGTGCTCTAACTTGCTTGCAGATTAAGTAAACCTATAAGACTGTGTGCCATTTCAGGAACGACCTACTTCTGTTTGAAAGGTGCCCGGCTGAAAAAAGCGTTTTTTCTGTCTCGACGTAGGTCCTTTCCAGCCAAAGGCAAACTCTTGCTGGGTTCGAGACGACTCTTCTCTGAGCCTAACATGGCGCCTGTCGGACCCAAGATGGGCCCTCTTCGCTTCTTTGTTTATAACTAAGCGAGTTACTTACATATATCCGAAGGCCCCTTCCGGGCTAACCAAAATTTCAGATGGGCAGCAAATAGTTTCGCCACACTTGAAAAGATGCGAAGGCAGTTAATCCCACGTTTCCCTCTACTCCCTAAAAACGCCGCCTCTTTATTTGAATGACATGGAATGAGCCAGCTCCCCCTCCCCCCCCCATCTCTCAGTAAAATTTCATAAAGAAGACCCTGCAATAGCTATTTGCATTTATTGCCCTAACCCAGCCCAATGGAAACACATGCAGAGTTTTCCCATTATGTATTTAATTTCGGCTGATCAGCCTGGATCAGGTCTGCCGACAGTCTCGCTCTAGGCAGAGCTCTTCATATCACGCCCGACCGACTCGAAGGTGCCCGCCAGGCTGCGGCCCTAATAAATACATGGCGTGGTTGTCCCTGTGCCGACGACTGCAGCTGGCGGTCGAAAGACCCGAACGTGTTCTCCTCATCAGCTGCACCTGGCCGTGTGATCAAAGTTGCCCGGGCCGAACTGTGCAGAACACAACCACGAAATGCTCTAACGGGCTCATCCAGTCTGTATTTTCTTCGAAATTGCTCGAGTCGCTGTAATGTCACAAGAAATATTGGTGCCAACCGTGTGCAACGTCCCAAATCTTACGACGCCTCAGAAGGGCCAATTAGAACGCTGCGGAATGACCCAAGGATGAGATGTGGGTAGCTGCTGTGTGCATAAAAGCCCTGATAAAACGACTATCAGTTATTTCATTTCTTGTCATAAAGTGAAATTTGTAGTTATGACACGTTATATGTGATTACAAACTTCAACTCTCGCTCTGATTTGCCGTTTTTCATGACGCGGGGGGGGGGCTGGGAAAGAGGGGGTTCATGTGATTCCCGAGCGTTTCCAAAGCAATAAAAATAGAGCTCACAAGAAAACACTAGCGGATTGGTCTTCACGAGATTCCGAGATCGGAACTAGTTTTATAATGTTAGGAAATAATTAAGGTGATAACGGCAATTCATAGGCCAGTTTTCCAGAAAATCAAACTTTTTGACTTTACAATATCATACCCACAAGAAGCATGCCCCATGTGGTGTATGTGATGTGATGAGTACATTTATGTATGTTTTTATGTGTTTTAAGTACACATTTATAATATGTAGCCCCTTGAATGTAACAATGTCGGCATGCCGGCGTGCTCCGCGGCACCGCCGGTTGCCGCCCACTGACCGCGCCGGCAGGGACCGTCGTGCAGTGTTCCTAAAAAACCGCCTCTTCTCCGAAACCAGAAAAGCTAGAAGCCCGCTGGGCTGCCGAAAATTTGGGTGTGATTGCACAATATGCCGGAGAGGTAGCCTTAAAAACCATCGGGGGGGGGGGGGGGGGAGCTGCATCACCCTCCCCCTCCCCATCAGGGCGAGTGTTCAGGTTTCTGTCAGAGCCAAAATGCAAACGTTAGCCTGAAGAAGTGTTTCTGCCCGTGGAATTCGAACCCATAAACATCTTATCACGAATGCGGCATCATCTCACTGTGCCACGCTGCCCGTCATGACTGGTACCGAATTCGAGAAGTCTGGCGGCGTGCTATGTAAGTAAATTTTATCGCTTGAAAAATCTTTAGATTCTGGGCATTGGGTGACAAAATGACATGTAGGATGACCATGGACAATAAAGCAAGACTCCCTACTAACCGGTCACCAAAAATGAATTTAAAATAACCAGAATGCACAATTCTACCAGACTGGTGTTCCTTGGCTGGGAAACGATCTGCCAGATCGTTCCCCGGCCAAGGACTGGCCTGGGGACGAACCTGGGGCGAAGGCCTGGCCCTCAAAGGACGGCCAAAGAGGCTCGTCGCGCCTGTCGGAGGTCACCGGGACTTAAAAGGCGTCTACGTAGGTCCGAGACCACCAATGCTGAGCAGTTGGCTCTGAGTTGGTTTGGTCCCTGAGGTCCCGGTTGCGAAGCAGGGACAAGGCCTGTGTTCGCAATCGTTACTGAAGTCCTCCTGCGTTGGCCGGAGCCCCCAAAACAAGATGGCTCCTTGTGTCAAGGCACAGGGTGCTTTATGGGGAGGTTGTGTCGGCGAGAGCCTCCTAGTCCGTTGAGACCCTCTTGTCTGCCATAGAATGGAGATACGAGAAATTTTGATGGAACAGTCAACAATGGCCAGGGGAGGATCCAGAGGGGGACGGGAGCGGGACGGGATCATGCTATCTCCTTGGGCCCCGAAGGGGGCCATTGGCTTCAAGGGGCCCATAGCCGGGCGAATAAGTGCAGATTTTAACAACAACAGCAACAAAAAAAACCGGCAAAATTGAACACCTCTGGATTTCCAAGCCACCAGGAATAGCTGCAAGCGAAAGTGAAGGGTCCACGAGGCGTAACAAATATTCAGTCATTGAAAAAGTTGTGAATTGGGAATTCTAAGCCTCATTACGCTGCCTAGGGGCCCTATGCTGTTTCCGGGGGACCTATACGCCCACTTGCAGGGTCATTCCGATCGCTAAGAAGCCTTCCACATTGCCCTTGGTTTCTTTGTACTTGCTCGGAGGGCCCTGTGTTGTTGTTGAGCCCTTCCTGCTAGTGTGCCAGGGCACTCTTGTCAACCAAGGGCTCTTCCACGGATTCTTTCCATTCACCAGAAAGGCTCTGTGGAATATAGCCGGGGCCCCATATCTTATCTTGCCGGAGAACTTTCGGTTGCTCATGGGGTGGGTCTTTTACGTGGACCTCAGTTAGCCTACCGACGCACTCGCGATATGCTCAGCGGCACTCTTCATTGGTCTAGGGCGTTTCCAATTCTCTGTCACTTGCTTAGGGCCCCACACTCTTGTCGGGGGCCCATCTGATAGCCTACTTGGGCACACTCGGTCGTTCGGGGACCCTCCACACTGGATCGTGGGCACTTCTTATCTGAATTGGGGGGGGGGGGGGGGGGACCTACGCTCTTGTGGGGCCTATCTGATAACTTGCTCTGGCACATTCGATCGTTCGAGGCACTCTTCACTGGGTCTTAGGCACGTCCGTTTTGAATGGGGGCCCCGCACACTTGTCGGCCCCTCCCTCTGTTCGCATCCTTTGCCACAATGTACTATTCGGGGGCGCTGCACATTGTGTCTTAGTGATTAAAGTAAGAGGCCTTGCGCTCCTATCGGGGACATTCGATAACCTGCTCGGGTACATTCTATCGTTCGGGGGCGCTGCACACTGGATAATGGATGCTTCTTATTTGAAAGAAGGGCCTTATGTTTTTGTCGGGGCCCCTCCTGATTAGATGCCCGCACCCATTCGATCGTTGGGACCTCTACATCTGGTTTTGGATACTTCCTATTTGACTGGAGGTCCCTCCGCTCTTTTCGGGGCCCCATCTGTTAACCTGCTCTGGCGCGCTCGATTATTCGGGGCCCTCTACGTCATGCCGTGGGTATTTCATATTCGAACGGAAGGCCCTACGCTCTTGGCGGTGGCCCCATTTGTTAAATTACTCGGGCACACCCAATTATTCGGGGACCCTCCACATTGTGTACCATGTACTATCTGAATGGAGGGCTCCGCCCACTTGTCGGGAACCCATCTGTTCGCCTCCTCGGTCACGCTGGAGCGTTCGGGACCGCTGTATATTAGGCCTTGGTGTTTGAATTCGGACCCCTACACTTCTGTCGGGGCCATCTGATAATCCGCTCGGGCACACTCGATCAGTCGGGGGCCCCCTACATTGGGTCTTGGGTACTTCCTATTAAAACGGAGGGCCTTACGCTCTTGACGGGGACCCCATGTGTAAACCTGCTATGGCACACTCGATCATTCGGAGGCCCCCTACATTGGGTCTTGGGTGCTTCCTATTTGAATGAAGGTTCTTGTTCTACGTTCTTGTTGGGAGCCCTATCTGTTCACCTGCTCGAGCACACTCGATCATTCGAAGGCCCCTAACATTGGCCCTTGGGTGCTTCCCATTTCAATGGAGGGCCCTACGCTCTTGATTGGGGCCTTATATGTCAACCTGCCCGGACACACTCGATCGTTGGGAGCCCTACACATTGTGTCGTGAGTATTTCTTGTTTGAATGGATGACCTTGTGTTCTTGACAGACCCCATCCATTACGCTGCTCGAGCCGGTGGCGGATGCAGAGGATGACTGAAGGCACGGGACCATGCCCTACGGACAATGCCGAGAGGACCTAAAGGCTCCGAAGGGACCCATAACCGACCGAACGGACGCAGTTTTCTAAGAACAAGCACAACCGAACTGGACGCCTTTGGGGCTACAGACGACCAAGAACAATTGCTAGTAAAAGTAAAAGTTCATAAGCAAACGAAGTTCATTCTTCGTTGGTTGAGAAGGCACTGCTTGGAGGAAATATTGGGGCTCATTACGCTGTCTAAATGCATTACGATGGTGATTGCCCTGGCCCTAGATGTCCATTTGCCAGGTCAATCTGATCGCTACGGAGCTTTCCACGTTTCCCTTGACCTCTTTGCATTTTCTGGTAGGGTTTAACTCTGTCGTTGGGAAGCTATCTGATTCCATGCCTGGACACTCTTGGTCGTTGCAGGATTTCCTCCACGGATTCTTCCCATTCGCCCGAAAGGCTCTATACGCCAGCTCCGGGGCCCCACGTGCCAGGATACACTCAGTTGCTCAGGGGCCCTTCATATTAGTCTCGGTTTTTCGACTTCCTTGGAGGGCTTTGCGCTGTTGCTGGGGCGCTTATAAGGTAAGGTACCGAGACACTCGATGCTCAGGGGTCCTCTACTTTGATCAAGGGCTCTTTCCCTTTGATCTTATTTGCGGAGGACTCTACTCCCATCGAGGTTCGTTTTGTTAGCCTGGCCGTGCACTCTTGATAGCACAAGGGCATTAACTCATGGTCTTGGATAGCTGCTTTTGCTCAGAGGGTACTGTGCTCTGTCCGGAACCTCATATGTCAGCCTGCCGGGGCACTACCGATTGTTTAGGGGCGCTACGATCGTCACGTTAGCCTTGGGTTCTTTTTTCTTGCTCTGAAGACCCTATACTTATTGACGGGGGCCATTTTGTTGGACTCCTGCGACACCCATGATCTCTCAGGTTCCCTACCTGTTAGTCTCGGTGCCGTTGCCTTAGAGCAGCAGTCGGATGTGCGCCGATGAACTTTTACGCGCGATTGTCGAACGTAATTTACGTGCTGCCGACGTCGTATGTGTCATTTCGATTGGCTTTTGAGTGTGGGACACTTATTATACTAGTGCATTACGTTCTTGACGTATTTGGATGCCACGATATTTTGTGCTATTTTATAAAAAAGCAAATATTCCGCATTTGTCATCAGCCATCAGATGATTACATCGTCCAGCTGGCTAGCCGTAGAAAAACTGGGAATGAAATCCGCGCTTGGTTTTGCTGATTGTCACCAGCCAACTCGAGTTCATTTTGCCTGTTGTTTCGAAATGTTTAGCCTCAAAATTACAGGATTTAACAGAATTTGTAAGACATAAATGAACTTCTATGTACTTGCATATGTAGCACACCTAGCTTTATAGGACTGCGCACAGTAAGGTAGGTTCCGTGTATATATATATATATTATATATATATATATATATATACACGGAACCAACATATATATATACAGATATAGATATATATTTATATATATATATATATATATATATATCATCTATATATGTTCGATCTAGATTCGTCCTAGATGTAGATATATGTCAGATCGAGCGAGCTTAGATATCGCGAGAGAGCGCGCGAGCGCGGCGCGCGCGGCGCGAGCGAGAGAGCGCGAGCGGCGCGACGAGCGCGCGCAGCGACGCGCGGCGCCGCAGCGCGCGCGAGAGCGCGCGCGAGCGCGCGAGCGCGCGCAGGCGACGAGCGCGCGCGCGACGCGCGAGCGACGCGCGCGCGCGCGGCGAGCGGCAGCCGGCGCGCCGCGCGCGCTCGCTCTCTCGCGCATCGTCGCTGCGCTGCGAGGCTCTTATATCTTTCTCTCTATCTCATCCTTCTCTCTCTATATATATATATAAATGCTATTTGTCTTAAAAAGTACTGACCGGAATGCAAGGACATTTTTGGAGCGGGCCCAAGCTCTAGGGGGCCCCACAATGTTGCGTGCCCCCCTTGACGAAATCCTGGATCCGCCCCTGTCAATGAGACAATAGAAGGGTCTGACCAGTCACGGACTCTAGTGCCGAACAGGGGCTCTTCAGGGCCCCTGAATTTAGTTTATGTTGGTGACTGTCTATGCCCTTCCACCCGTAATGGGATGTTTAAGTCCTGATGTCTGGTCGGTTTACTATGCCGGATTTTAACTGGTATCCATGGTAATAACTCAGCCTTCTAGTGCTAAATCGGCCGTTTCGTCATGCAACTTGAGTTGATGACAATGATGGATATTTTGGTGATGGAATTGGCCATTCTTGTTGTCCAATTAATTTTATTCCATACAGTTATCTTATGTGCGATGATAACATCACATAAATCAACCTGTTGGAAGCCAATATGTTATCTTACAGAATTGCGGCAAATCCCGACACTGCATATGAATCATGGGCTCCAACGATCCTATTTCGTCCCGAACGGTCGAACCCCAAATGACTTGAAAGTTTTGGGTAAATCCTTCGCAGAATGAAATCCCGACACAGCGGGACGGCCTGGACCAATAAAATCCTATTTTTGGCAGTGGCGGTTGTTTCCATGGCAACCAGTCGCGAGACTTCGAATTGCTGGGCTGACGGCCGTTTGATTCCGACATCTGGCTCCGCGCGTGTGAGAGGTGCTACGTTACGCGACTTCGTCACGCCGCTTCCAGGCTCTTCCTCAGGGACTAGTTTACATCTTTCGAAAGCATGGTAAGACTATGAAGAGATGTGTGTCAGCTTGTTATGTTTTGGAATTATGTCGTAGGATGTTTAATAAGTCCCAGTAAAAAGGTGCGCGTACGTGAAGCCGCTTACTGCTGTAATTCAAAGGAAGTGATAAAAGTCATGGATGGTTTACTTGGATAAAAATTGATCTGCGTAAAGCGTCTGGTTAACAATAAAATTTGTGGGTCATGACGTACATTGCTACCTCATCTTAAAAATGAGCATTGTACATCAATCGTTTTTAAGGCAGAGCATATCGTAATTGATCATTAAACGGATCATCTTAACTCTTACCTTGGAACTTAAATAACTACGATAGCGAACGTCCGATCGCCGCAAGCACGCGGCAACCGCGACCCCGACGCCATTACTACGCGTGATCACGACATTCAACATTACCGCATATCAAAAACTATAAAAATGCCCGGGGCCAAGGTAACAGGAACCCAATGAAATATGGTTATTGCGTATCCAAGCAGTATTCCACACTAGATTGGTCGGCATGGTGGGCAGATATGACGTCTCTGGGTGGGGAATGAAAAGCAAAATGATAATATGGCGGCAAAGCAAAACTTAATGCGGTACATGTATATGACATGAAACATGTATGCCAATGGGACACGGTTGAAGGGAATAGGGTAGGGAGGTTAGGCTAGTGTGGCATGTTCTGGACTATTCTGGCCTGTCTGTTTCATAAACCTACCTACACGCGTTAAGAAATGTATTTCATTGCGTTGTTATCGTTACCTTGCCCCCGTGTATCTTTATGGTTCTTGATAAGCAGAAACGGCGCTGGGGAGTCGATGTAGTTGAGTGCGGCGCTCGGGACCTCGCCATCGTAGTTATTAAAATCCGGAGGTAGGAGCATGAGTCTGCCTGTTTAATGATCATTTATGACATGTTCCTGCCTTAAACATGATGAATGATGTACAATGTTTTTTCTAACAGTAGGTACCAATGCATTCCTACACCAAATTGTTGAACCCAAAATGCCCCGCGTTCACGTGGTGAGAATATCTACTGTCCTCAAATATCACGTCTGCATGGGGCTAGGTTGCGGCTTGTCGCCAAAATTGTGCACTCGGTTCCGTGCACGGCGGTCCAAGACTGGCTATTACTTCCTTGTCATTCTTCAAGCAGTCTTGGACGAGATCTGAACTTTATGTCAATGACGCGTGCACTTTCTTTTCCAGCGCGAGTGTATCTCAATCCACGTCGGGCAGGCGGGCGTTCAGATCGGCAACGCATGCTGGGAGTTATACTGCCTGGAGCATGGCATTCAGCCAGATGGCCAGATGCCCTCTGATAAGACTGTCGGCGGAGGTGACGACAGCTTTAACACTTTCTTCAGCGAAACTGGCGCAGGGAAACACGTGCCTCGAGCTGTCTTCGTGGACCTGGAGCCTACCGTTGTGGGTGAGTGGTCGTCACTGTCAGATCAGACGACATGTGAACGATCATCTTCCCCGGACTTGATATGGTTTTTGACAATCTCAAATTCGTATGCTACAAAAAATGATAATACGCTGACATCTTTATATTTATGATCGCTGTCGAACGATGTATTTGGTGATGAGACCTTTACCCGATACAATCACCACCACCTCCGTTTTAAGCATTTACGACGGTTTACGATAGCACCGTTGTCCGACTTCAAATGTATTCACGTGGCGTCTACAAACTTAGTTTTACGTTTGCTCCGGGCCATTGTGGCTCGAGTGAGCCCAAGGTTAAATTCCGAAGCTCATGGTGCATTCAATGGGGTTGTTGGGTCTGAGTCTTCTGTTTCGCAGGCTGTTATGCTTCAGTGAACTACCGGTGCAATGAATCGGACTAAGGAGCGCGCAATCGGCAGTGATTACGCAGGATTTGGACTCGTGATCGCCGGGGGTGACGTTATTGAGGAACCAAAACCACCTGAGTTAAATGTTTGAATACACTTAAATATTTTGATACCTTTGCTGAATGCTCAGCAAAATTTCACGCCACTTTCAGGTTTCCTGTACCTCGTTGACCTTTGTCTTGATAGGTTCTGCCCCCTTCCGCAATTTTTTTCCGATGTAGGGGTAAAGTGGTGCGTGGCAGCCCTCGTTACCGTGGATATGTAAACAAAATTTAGTCCAGTTTGAGACCAATCACTGTCCGTGTCGTGTCCGGTTGCAAAAATATTAGGTCATTCTCGAAGGCTTGCTTCTGGGGAATCGACTGGTTTCCGAGTCGTGCCGGGTGTGTAGTGCATGAAGTCGTGCTTTTGGGCCGAACTTCAGACCGCGGCTGCAGCAGGCCCGTTTAGGCGGTTTGGTAACCTCTGGTCTCGGTCGAGCTGGTTCACTGAGCTCGTACGACCTATAAAGCTCCATGCGACTCTGTAGTTTTCATCTGAGGATGTAAGCATCTTTACAGTCATGAACTGTGCAAAACCAGCATTTGTACACGCCAAGGAAATCCGGGTCATGCCAGGCTGCATGACATGGCGAGCAATGGAGATACATAGGGTAGGATAGATTTTACCACGTAAGCGGGGCACCATTACCATTGTGTAGATCGGGTCAAGTCATCATTTTGGCTTCATTGAAACCCGAATGCGGCACTTCCAGCGTGGGAGTTCAAGCCAGCCCTGCATTCGCCAAGCGAGCATTGAGCAGTCTGATACATTTTCACAAGCCAGGAAACCTCGGGTTATGCGATGTTATATGGGTGTTCGCCGATGAGTCGTTTTGTACCCAGGACGCAGGTAGGCCGTTGCGCTATTTTTGTGCAGTTCCATTGCGCAGTTCTGGGCGTAGTGGCAAGTGAATTCCTGGATTTTCATAATTGACACCCCTTGAAGGTCATTTTTGGTGTCCCTGGAGGTCGGCTACAAACAACACCCCCGAAGACTGACACCACTGGGAGGTTTATGAGACAGCCGCACCATTGCGTCTTGTTCACTCACTTGACGGATGATACGGTGTAAATTGGCCCCCTGATAGGCGCGATAACACCGACGTACAGAAGCGTTTAGTACGCATAATGCCCCGGTTTAATTATGCGTGGAGCCCGGGATCTGATTTGAAAATAGCTAAAAATAGTACTTTGGTGAATGCCGTTGTAACCGTTTTGAAGTGTTCTCGTACGCCTAACTACTGTAAGGGAGAAAGTGTTACCCTTTCGGCCTAGTTTTGCAAGCGGCTATATTTTCAGAGCGGAGTGTAAAATAAGTGAGCTGTTGGAAATGTACTGCTTGTTTACCGCGCCGTGGGTGTTTGTATTCCTTAGATTATATGGATTTACCACCGACTGCAAGTTAATCAATTAAAAAGAGCTCAAGGCTTGGCGAATTGGAATTAGAGAATATTGCTACTTCAGTGAAAGTTGGCGAGCTCACGTAAATTGAAATTTGGCGTAAATAGAGTGGTAGGCTGAAAACCAAGCCAACGTTGTGGGGCTACATTGCCGCCAAGCATTTTGGACCGGAGATATAACATATAGTTTTACAAATAGTGCTGGGAACAGTCATAGGCTGAACTGGACATGCTCCTTTCTCCAGATGAGGTTCGGACTGGGACATACCGCCAGCTATTCCACCCTGAGCAGCTGATCACGGGCAAGGAGGATGCAGCCAACAACTATGCCCGTGGCCACTATACGATTGGCAAGGAACTGGTCGACTTGGTTCTAGATAGAATCAGGAAACTGGCGGACCAGTGCACAGGTACGTGACTCAGCAATCATGTGCTCCCGGTGCTGCAAAGTCTGGGTGGTAACGTCCCGGACGGAGTATGCTGCCCGGACTTTAAAAGCGGATCGACGAGTATTTGTGGCGCGAGTAATGCGATCCTTGCGGATGAAATCGGACGTTAGCCCGCAGCTGCTGGAGAAAGGTTAACGCATGTCGTTGTCCACCAGTTATTACACCGCCAGTTTATGCTCGAAATGTGCTTAAATGCAGGGTTCCACTAAGGGGAATAGGTGCAGTACTGGTCGCAGTTTAGTAAATTTCAAGTGATCATTTATAATCCATCTGAGAAGTCAGCCACTTTCTCCCGCCTTCGTCTTCCCCGTCCTCTTTATTTTTGAATTGCCCGACATATGTCCTGACACAGCGTGGCTCGGCGCGCTAGGTCTGAAAACTGGGAACATTGCTGGGCCGGGTCTTTGAGATGCTCCGTTGTGATAGGTTTCTGCGGTTATGGTCAGCAAAAGGAGAATGTTAATTTTCGTTACCGATTATTTTGGTTTGATTTATCAGCTGACTACAGTTAATGTGGGGCGTAGGAGCGAAGGCGGCTCCGAATATCCAAAGACGGGGCAGTCTTTGGATTTTGCGTCAGGAAGCATCAGTTTTCTTCCAATTACTTCTGAGCGGTCTAAGCACTCGTGCCATAATGAGCTCCGTTCCCGCGTTTCCACTGATGCTTAACTCACCACACTTCTGCAGTAAAAGTATGCGCAGCCAGAACTACATATGTGTGTATATATATATATATATATATATATATATATATATATATATATATATATATATATATATATATAAATACGCTTATGCTGCGGACTCTTTCCCCAGATGTCCGGCCTGACTGGCCACAGAATAGTATATGACCCAGTCGTTTTCCTGATGCGTTTGGATGAAAACTGCTCACACTGAGGGTTGACGTCACAACGCCCAAATGCGTTGCGGCTTTTACGCACAACAGCCTGGCCGCCGTTAAACCTACCGTGGTTATTGTCATCCCGCCACAAGTTATGGCGGGACCCCCATGATAGTGGGCATGTGGCGACAAGGTGGAACAGTTGCGTAACTGCAGCATTCAGATATATTCGTACCGAAAAAGGGACTGGCTGTACTTTGCTTTTGCGGCCGGACGCCGACGTACAAGGTGTTGTGTGATGTGTTCATGAAGTTGGCGATTTATTCAGCGACAAGTTCTGATTTGTCTGAAAACGCGTCAGACGGTGAATGATGGCACGAGGCCATCAAAAATAACATTTATCTTGCAATATCACGTGACCTTCAACCTCAAAGGACAGAAAACTCCACATCACCAAAAACTTACCGGCCAATGTCAAATTTTCAGGCATCAGTGTTCGCCGCGTAAGAAACTAGAGGCCATAAAAACTCAAGACATTTCAAGGCCAAATTCGCGCTCAAGGGATGACGAGCTCCATATCACCAAAATGTTATCCCTTTTTGTAACATTTCTGTCATGATATTCACCAGCGCCTGAACTAGCGCCCGTCAAAAAGGCATGGTCTTCCAACGTTCCTCTCTAGCACTCGCCCGGGTGGCCGGTTGGGTACCCTTCGCTCGGGCGGGGATCAGGTTGACCCCCCCCCCCCCCCCTGGGATCTCAGGAAATAAGAGAACTAGAGACACTACATTTATATGGTGTGTTGGTCCGTACGTGAATTGACTTGAGTCAATAGTCAAAATTGACTAGAGTCAATTTTTGATATTTCTAGGCATTGACCTTGGGGTCAAGCAAAGTCATACTCCATGTTGGTCTTCAAAGTGCCCCCAGAACCTAAATATCTTCTGAGCAAAAGATCACATGCTCATTTAATGTCAGTGACCACGTTTGACCTTTTAAAAGTCATGGTAGCCAAGATCATACAAAACTTATGGGTTTTGCATTTTAATAAGCGACAAAGGTGACGCCAGATAGCATGTCCCTAAGAACAAGATGCTGAGCTGGGTCATTTTAGGTCAGTAACCTATTCTGACCTTCAAGGAGTCCACGGAAGATGCACAATGTGGTTCCTATTATCAATAAATTTGAAATGAGTGCCACGAACCACCGCATACAGCAAACCCTAGAGTAATAAAAAAGATTGGTTTTCAACTGGGTGTGACCTTTATACCTGGCCTTAGGTCAATGAAATTTGCTCATTCAATGGTTGTGTTGCTTAGGAAAATATTTCAGAGACATACAGCTTGGTCTAGCTCTCAGTTGTCGTGTCAGATTGAACGATTCCCTAGGAATTGGCATCGCTGAGTCCATGGCCTGACTGACTTGCCGTAGGTCAGTGACATGAGGTACATCTTAATTTTGGTGCTAAACGATCCGCAGTTTAATTGTCAACATCTGTGCAAAGTGTGGCGCGGCTGTGCCGCGCCGTTCGGAAACCTTTCCGGAAAAGCCCTTTGCAGGTCAATTTGACCGCCATCGGAGCGCGTGTTCGAGTCGAGCTCTGGCCCAGATGACTGGAAACTGCATATCTCCGAGAATTACCGGCTAGTTCTAGCCTTCCAAGCATTAGGGTATCCCCATCGCATAAACTACGCTACCTTCAGAGGGCAGGACTTTTTGACGGACGCTTGTTCCTACGCTTTTGAATATTCTCATGCTTAAAATCCGCCGGTAAATGTTTGGTGGTAAGAAGTTCCCTTCATTTGACCTTGAAGGTCACATATATTGCAGAAGTTATTTTATGTCATTGTGCTTAATTGGACCTTACGAGTTCTCAGAGAAATCTGAACCCGTAGCTGGAAAAATCGCCAAATTTATGGAAGCGTGTGACGCCCCAGTGGACATCGTTCCGCAAAAGTTTTGTTCCAAGTTAGTCATGCGGGCGGTAACCAAATTCTGACAACATTCAACCTTCAGTACACAAGAATGCATCGGCCAGATGACGCGTTCAGGAAAGCGCTGGTTGTATCGAAGGTCCGTTATTGTGAGGATAAGAATGCCCAATTCACAATGCCGAAAGACCATGGCCCGCCCTTGCTTGTAGCAAAGCGAATAGTCGAGTTTCATCTTTCGGAAAAAGGTAGGCGCTGGAAGCGTAGCAGATCATGATACGCTGTCGGCCCTCTCACTTTCAATGAGGGTGTACCAAATTGGAGCAGCCGTATTTCAAAGGGAAGACGTGGTTAATGCCCCCGCCGGTGGCGTCATTTGTGTTGACACCGACGACAGTGCAAATTGGGGGGGGGGGGGGGGACACATGACTAGAGGGAATGTTTCACATGTGAAAATATTAAAGCAAGCATCGGATATGATGAAACAAGCTCACTTTTAACGAATGGCATACTTTGAAGCAGAAGAGACTGCCTTAGACGAGACAGTTTCCCTGTTGAGTGAATATGCTCCTCGATATGCCAATGTTTGACTACGCTATCGCACCTTGCGCAGCGTTGTTTGAGACCCAATTGACGGTCGTTGTATCTGGAGATCGTGCTCACGAACATTAGATATGAACAACTCGACTATTCTATTGGTATCGGCCTTGATCACTGCATGGCTCATGGAATGACAGGATTTCAGCGACGTTATTATAATGCCATGAATGCCAAGGTGACATTGAAGTACTCTCCCCGAAATACTCTTCGTTTTCGCGGGCGTGTAGCGCAAAATTAGAGGGCTTTAGGTCATCATGGCGGGATTATGACCTGCACCAAACGGTCTTCAAGACGGTTGTTTCATTTCAAAATCCCATAAAAATGTGAGACACTCCCTTTAACGAGAACATAATTGCAAATGCTCAGCTGTAGGCCATCCATCCGCGGATGGTACTTAGGCTCTATGCAAAAATGACCTAGCGGCCATAAAGGCAATGGTCCTTCAGCAAAAAAGTCCCTTGCGGGGCACCTATCCAGATGGCTGTGACATGGCGCCATCACTGTGGAAGAATTGCGTGAGCCGTTGCCCTGCCGTTGTCTGCGCGTAAGCATTGCTCGTAAGAACGACAATGAGCTGAAAATGTGGCGGAATCTTCCATCTAAGCTTAAGCGCCCGAGTGGCAAAAGGAATTACTTGTGCAAGTCGAGGTTTCCTTGGGTTTGCACGCAGAAACGCATGGCTTACGAACTTAATTGTAAACTGAAAAAACCAGAGATATCGTCTAGGTCGTATAGTCTAGTCCATGACCCCGTTTCGTCGGAGATATACTGAACACTTGTAAGACTCAAACAATAGAATAGGGAATAGCCTTTCCGTCGACCATTTTTTGACAAGACACTCGTAGAGGTATAGACCTTACATCCCTTCTGGACATTAAAGTCATTACAGAGCGCGGAGTCATCTAAGCAGGAAAATAAGTGAATCCACTCTTGTAGGAAGTCGGCGACCAGACCTAGGCGTACAGGGCTCATGGCCGGTAATGCGAATGTGGTAAGAGCCTTAGCGCGTGGTGCGTGCTAACGTGGAACCTTCTGCATGTAAAGGTGATGTGTGTTGCCTGTTAAAATCGCTTGCATTCATGCATGGTGCGTGATGGACTGTTTATTTTAGCACGTTTGCATGTACAAGTTTGTAATCCCTAGTTAGATATTCACTATCGCAATGATGACTGGCAGTTACCTCTTGTTTAATCCTCTGAATGCTGATAACTTGTACAAATTATGGCTCGCTATTTTGGGAAAAAAACTGAAAAATCGTGTGGGATCGGCAGGCAATTTTGAATTTAATGCTCGTAATAGTTTTTACGAGGACATGCAGCCGAAACAGTAACACCTGCATTTCCTTTCCCTTGGTTATTCTGTGAGGAATAGTGCTAAAAGTACTGTCTTGTGTTATGATGGGGAGACATTGTAGCCCATCCGTGAGCTACCAGTATGGCTTCAAGCAGTCCCCAGGTACTCCGCCAAGTAAAGCTAAATTAGTAACCTAGGCGGCAATTTAACGGTACCTCATGGTAATCATCAGCAAATTCCTAACTGTTAACGGCATGGCATCCACAAACCTTGCCGGACCGTAGTCAACATACCAGGCCTCGATCAGCAGCGGAAAATGCCACCTTTTGTGTACAAAAGATAGGACCTCTGCGCAGGCAAAGCAATTCCTGTCGATCACAGCGCGCACCATCTAGCGGCAATATCGTGCACTGGCGGATGAAATCCGCAAACCCGACCAACCACTGCCGCCACTCAGTAGAACAAGACAACGAACTGACAGCGCGTAACACTCACGGGACAGGACGCCCGGGTCTGGCCGCACACTGTCACGGCCCCAGGTAAAGATGAGAGTGTAGGCTATTGAATGGTGTGTGTGCACAGTGCACCGTAATTGGCGAGCGAAAATGCCTCCCATTCACCCTGCTCGTCGGGCCAAGGGGGATGAGGTCGGAGACCTCATAACCTTGAAAATACCTCGCCGTTACTAGCTCCTCGAAGTCGGTCTGTTATGTAGTAAACTGTGTTTCCAGGTAGATTTTGTTTAGGTGGAGTACGGTGCAGCAAGTATGTGGTCCACGTAATAGTAATGATAAATATCCAGTCAGTGTTCGGATGGATTGCCAATGTCATGCACTTCATGTGAAGGCATCAGACCGAAAAACGTGCCCCTTGGTAAAAGTCCCTGGCCGTATCCGTGTTAAACAAACTACAGGAATTGTCATGTTATAGATCATTTGCTGAAATTATGTTCATGCAATGTTAACAAAGAGCGTGCACTTTTTCAAACGAGTTTTTATGATCAGATGAATGTTAAGATGTGGCTAGCCCAGCATCTTTGGACCAGCTGACGTTTCTATCTCATTCGGGCCAAACGATGCGCACGTTATAGTGCTCGTGCTCTGGCATGCTACACTGCGAGGCGAGCATATTTTCCGTTGCTGCAAGGCGTTGCTGCTGCAGCTCAGCGGCAGTTTTGTGTTATAGTTACGACCTGTTTTTACAGGGCTGCAAGGGTTTCTGATCTTCCATTCCTTTGGAGGAGGTACTGGATCGGGGTTCACCTCGCTACTGATGGAGCGTCTCAGCGTCGACTACGGCAAAAAGTCGAAGCTTGAGTTCGCCATATACCCAGCGCCGCAGGTGGCCACGGCCGTAGTGGAACCCTACAACTCCATCTTGACCACCCACACAACCCTGGAGCACTCCGACTGCGCGTTTATGGTGGACAATGAAGCCATCTACGACATCTGCCGCCGCAACCTGGACATAGAGCGTCCCACGTATACTAACCTGAACCGCCTGATTGGCCAGATCGTATCCTCCATCACTGCTTCGCTTCGCTTTGACGGTGCGTTAAACGTCGACTTGACGGAATTCCAGACAAATCTGGTACCATACCCGCGCATTCACTTCCCATTGGCTACTTACGCCCCTGTGATCTCTGCCGAGAAGGCCTACCATGAACAGCTGTCAGTTGCCGAGATCACGAACGCCTGCTTCGAACCGGCCAACCAGATGGTCAAATGCGACCCGCGTCACGGCAAGTACATGGCCTGCTGTATGCTGTACCGCGGCGACGTTGTGCCCAAGGACGTTAACGCTGCCATCGCCACCATCAAGACGAAGCGAACCATCCAGTTTGTGGACTGGTGCCCCACCGGTTTCAAGGTAGGCATCAACTACCAGCCGCCGACGGTAGTGCCCGGCGGTGATCTGGCCAAGGTGCAGCGCGCCGTGTGCATGCTCTCCAACACCACCGCCATCGCCGAGGCCTGGGCCCGGCTCGACCACAAGTTTGATTTGATGTACGCTAAGCGCGCCTTTGTGCACTGGTACGTCGGCGAGGGTATGGAGGAGGGTGAGTTCTCAGAGGCCCGCGAAGATTTAGCCGCCTTGGAGAAAGATTATGAAGAGGTTGGCATTGACTCCGTGGAGGGCGAGGGAGAGGAAAATGAGGAGTACTAATGTCGGCCGTTGCGCTGTCTCCTTACATCGGTGGACTACACACCCATGTCGGGAAACTTCGCATGTCTCGTACGAGGCAGCCGTTTTGGTTTGTGGGTACACATTTCGCAGCCTGTGCGGCGTGCTGTTGCTTGTCATGGCTTTCTTTTGAAATAGTTCAACAATACACGGTCGCATTGTTCACAAGTCGTATTAGCATGAAAACGGTACACAAACATCTTGAGAGCGCACATGGTCTTGCTTGGGAAACAGGTTAGTCGTGGAGGTGTAACAACACTGGGATACACTTCACTACCGTCCTCTCATTGCGTGTATGGAGCGGATTCGGGACCATCGGCGCCTGCGCAATGCAAGGCTTGGTGCTGACGTTATCTGAGTACACTTGACAACCATGCCCGCGGTGTTCTTCCCACCTAAGGCACTGCACTGCTCTTACAAACATCGACTCCTGTCAAGAGCTATCCAAATACGGGTCACATTTTGAGCGCTTCGGCTACTTGGGCCGAAGCGCTTCACTCAAATGGAGTGTGCGCGCAATCTGAGAAACTAGGTGTACATAACTAAAACGATTGATGCACATGCAGGATAACAACGGTAACATCCTGGGACGGCACTCGGCTGAAAGCGCCGATAAATAACATAACACTTCACTGGTCCGCGGCAGCACTTGCGCAACTCTGGCACGCCTGGATTTGGGCTCACGTTCAGCGAGTCCCGTGTGTATCACATGCTCGTATTCTGCACCTGCGCACGGGCTGCTGAGTGAAAGAACGTTTGCTTTGCTAGACCTGGGCCTAGTTTGTAGGTAGCTGCTGTTCGCGTTGACTGGGCCGCGAACGCTGGAGGTAATACTTAATTTCCGGCGACGTATGAGATCCAGTCAGACGTCATGGAGACCCGATGGTAGATACCTGGGAAAAGGCCAGGGTCAATGGCAAGGTCGCAAACCGTGATGTGACCGCGTGCCCGCTGATGCAAAGCGTGCGTGTTTTTAGTTTGCGAGGTCACTGACACTAAATCAGTTCAAGCGTGCAAGTTGCGCTACGCTGTCAGCATTCACCGGTTGATATGAGGTCAAAGATGATCATAACACGAAGACTACCTGCTTTGATCCTTCTGTGTAGTGGCGTCTCGCACCACTCTCAACAAAAGGTCATGGTTGCTCTCGCCACAAGATAAAATCGTAACAGCTGAGCGGATAAACGATGCAATAAACCTCGCACACCTAGCGCCGTAAGACACGCAATTGCTTTTCAGGTCAAAGTGAAAGGCTATGGAATATGGGGATAAAATGAGTCCATGGCTAACCCCGTCCCCGTCCCCCACAACCTAAGTGTGTGGCGTCTCCCGTGGCCGTCATAGAAGAGCGCCGCCGGCGCCGTAAGGTGGCCTCTAAAGGGGCGCCTTCACGTGCAAGACTTCTAAATTATACAAAGATTAAAAACATCTTGCGTTTAATCAAATTCAAGTTTGATAAGTCCGGTGAGAAAAAAATGTGGGGGATGGGTTGTCGGGCTTTCGGTTCGGACCCCCATAATTTACCAAAATTGACATCCCTGGGTAACATATAAGGCTATACCCGGCTACACAATTTGGAGTGTAACGATGGAATTCAAATGTCCTTTGCTTAACGCTCTTCTTGCGATGGCTGACACAAAAATGCCGATAATACGCTGTATAAGTTTAGTCATGTCGGTCCTTCGCCCAATAGGAGCCAAGTCGAGGCATAGGAGTGGGGCGGACAGGGACGTTCAGCCGAGGGGCTCACTCTCTTCGTTGCAGGGGCCTTGTTTCTCATTCGGGAATGGTCCTAGGCTTAAGGTCCCATGTGGGTGCCCCGAAGGTTCGTTTTTTAGGAGCCCTGTGCGCGTCTTAAATCGCCAAAGTACCTAGTGAAGCCCTCGGGGGGGGGGGGGGGAGGAGGGAGGGCCACAAGCCCTCAAAGTCCCTCTCCCCCTGGCCACGGCACGGTACACGTTCGATTTGTGAAGCCGTCCTTACTCTCGATATGGTTAGCACCAGGGTTTCCAGAAGCAAGCGGATTCCTGCTAGACTGACACTGGCGCGCTGTATCGTTGCACTGCTCACCTGGCTGCTTGCCCTGCGCACACGAGTAGCCGGCCGACACTATGCCCATCAGGTACCACCGTCCATCGTTCTCGATCATCAGAGGACCGCCACTGTCGCCCTGTGGAGTCAGCCACGGACCTCAGTGGCTGAAGAGTCGTCAGTGGGCAAGCATGTTGATGGGCACGAGTTGGCCTAGCACGCTGATGAGAGCCCTCCTCAGGGGCCTATTGGGCAAACTGACAGGCCCGAGGTGGGCTGGCTTATATAGGCCCGAATTAAGTTAACCACTTTCGGGACTTACGCCCTTTTTCAACAATTGTACTTTAAGGAAACTCATTTCACATGTAGTATAGTAGTCAGTCGTGCCCGCGCTCACCTGGCACGAGTCTTTGCCGCCGTTGATGTAGCCGGCGCACATCATCTCGTCGTGGATGATGACATTGATGCCCTTTTGCCGGTGCCACTGTTCACACATGTGGCGGTTGATGACCGGCACATCCACCACCTGAAGCTCCTTTGGTCTCACGCGCGAGCCTGCAAAACAGAAAAGGGTTTTACTTTTAAAACTTACGCACATGTGTTGAGCACATGTTGCGATATTCCACCGGTCCCTGGGCAGGGTTTTCCACACGAACATGTCCACTGAGCGGGTATGTGGCTGGACCCTAGATCTGCCCTTTACCTGATATACGTAAACCTCGTTTTGCGGGGTACCTTGGCTGAAAGGGGTGCAACACACAATTTCACGCCAACATGGAAGCACTGCATATTTACCCGTGTGCTCAAAGATGCCAGAGTTTTGTGATATCAAAATTGGCGTTCAACGCTACGCGGGCTGAAAGCTTTGCCACCACGAATGCTGAGAGACTAAGTGGGAGAAGCAAATGCATATCGATGCTCAAGGGCTAACATACTGGACCTGAGATACAGTCGTTTTCACCACATCACGTTCTGTCGTATAATAATAACATTTGCTTGGGAAATGATGTTTGGTACGCTCTGTCATTACCACAAGCAGAGCAGGCGATCCCGAGTGCCAACTCACCTGGTCGGAGAGCGCCCCAGCCGGCCGCCCAACCGTAGTAGCCCTCAAATTCGTCTCCCTTTTCGGGCAGGCAAATGGGCTGGATGTGGGGGACGTATGGCACGGGCCGATCTAGCCTGTGAGCAGTGCAGCCTGCGTCAAACTTTCGCCGAGAAGATAGCGAAGGGCCTCCCTCCGCCACACGCAATGCTAGAGGCTAAGAGTGTCGGTGGGTTTTAAGACTCAGTTGGGAGGCCATGAGAACCGGTGGCCCGCAGTCCTGGGCCGCGCACTGGCTCTACCCCGGGCCGCTATCACACCGCTATTGCACGGGTGACGGGGGCATTGTGTTTGTCCTCAGACCATGCGATGTGACAGGCCAAAAATGATATAGAATACAATGAGCTGCTTGCAACGGCAACGACGACAGATTGGCATCAAAGTCGGTCACAGAGCGGTCGCAGACTCCGGTGCCACCTATCGACAGCACTTGAACCTGCACTGGACGCCCCGCCCGCCGCCGACGGTGGCGGGCCCACTCACGTGAGCACGGCCACGTCGTAGCGGTCGGCCTGCGGCGTGAACTGGAAGCGCGGGTGCACGTTGATGGCGCGCACACCGAACTTGTAGGCCGGCAGTGGCTCGCGGTTGGAGTTGAGCACGTAGTCGCCCAGTGTGATGGTGATCTGGCCGGGCCGCGCCCTGTCCCGACAGGGTCACGTCAGACCAGCATGCAGAGAACGCGTCGCGCTACTGCACACCAGCCTCAGTCGTCCCGGGACGCGACAGTTGCCGCGGTCCATATTGCCTGGCTGCGATACGTGCGGCTGGATTGCACAGACTTCTGGCCAATCTCACACCATGACTGAGTGTACTGAGTGGCGCCGTCGGCGTTGGAGGCACGCCGCGAGCTCGATCGCCAGATGCCCCGGTCACCGGTAGCGGCCGCCCCGGCCCAACTTACCTGGCCACGCAGTGTCCGGCTGTGAGCACGTGCTGCTGGTTAATCAGGGATCCTCCGCAACGGCTGGTGCCGATCAGGATGTACGCCTGTGACATCGCGGGGTGTCAGACGACGCGCGGCCTCCCGTGCACCCATCGCCCCACTTGGGGGACCTGTGATCGCTGAACACTTGGAAACAGCATTTATGTTTAGAGAACGCTGGCTACCGCATGCTACCGCAAGGGTGGGCTGCAGCGATTTAAGATATAATATTTGTACAACGCAAAACAAGTGATCACTGCATCACTGTGCTTTTTCCTTTGTTACAACGCCTGAAGCTTAGAGATGATATAGGCGAGTTGAAGTGCAGCTGCACCAAAATGTCGGATAGATTAACAAATTCAGTTTCGGCCTGGATATCAGCAGTTTGCTGTACCTTACGATTAACTTATGGCCGGATTCGTATTTATACGAACAATGATCATTATAGTCAGGTAATGACATGTCTCTGCAACTTATCGGAGCAGCGATAGAAAGGCATGACCGTGCCACCCAGGGCACAGGACGCTTACCTGCCAGGGGAAGGTGCCGAATCCTGCCTGGTTTCCACCAACGATGCGGCGCGTGATGCCTATCCGGGAGGTGTCGGACAGTCCGCACCCTGCTCAGGCACGCACGCACCAGCAGGTTAGGGAACACATCATGACGTGCCATCGTCAGCCCCTATCTCCACATCTTCACTTTCCACCTGAATGAAACT
Source organism: Pollicipes pollicipes (assembly GCF_011947565.3). NCBI lineage: Eukaryota > Metazoa > Arthropoda > Thecostraca > Pollicipedomorpha > Pollicipedidae > Pollicipes > Pollicipes pollicipes. The sequence goes on from NW_023596746.1 coordinate 48,742,818, forward strand.
GTATGATTTGAATAAAGTAATGGTGATAAATTCATTTGCTGAGGTAGTCATAACAATAACAATATGTTTCAATTTTGGGCAGAAAAAACATTGCTAGTCATGAAGTGACATGTGGGCAAATCTTCACGCTTTCTGTCGACGCCCTCCCCAAGAGAGTCTGCCCTGTACAGGGCCGCCATTGGCCAGCAAGCAGTGACGTCAGCCGTCCGAATGCTGGCCCGCCACTGGTCGACAGCAGGCCGTCTGCAGCCTGTACCAGTCCGTATACTGTGCGTCTCTGAAGTCTGATGGTGCGTTCTGGCTATACCCGGTCGGTCCACATGCACCAAACGGTGCGCACGCGATGTCTGTGACGTCATAGTCCAGGGTGACGTCATCAGTCGTTGGTGCCAGTGAGAGCGCAGTGGCGTCTACTAGACTACACCTAGAATAATCAGCGCCTGCGGCCCGTTAGTGGTGGACGTGTCGGCCAACAAGCACATCGTCAAGCGACACCGGCCACGGCACGGTGACGATCGCAGAAAGGCGCAGGCTATGCCAGCAGTGCTGTGGCAGCCGGGGCATGCTTGCCCTCAGAAGCCCGTAGATTGGCATGATTCAGGGTGCAGCGATGGTGATTGAAAACATGCATGACATTGAGCCCGTCTCAATGCCATGTTTGACCCCTGAATTTGCTCTGGCCATAGCCTGTGACCTTTCTGACGATTGCCATTCCGAGATGTGATCGGGTTCAAGCACATGGAACATCCTACGATAACACCATTCACCGTGCATGGGTTTGCTTGCAAGCAACTCAATAAACAAAGCACAAATAAGCGGTGAACATGGCAGCGTGCAACAATGGGCTGCAGCTTTGTGTACAATTGTCAAGTCAAACACGTCTTAGTCTCTGGAGGCACGGTTGCCGAGTCTGAAGAACACTGCAGTAGCTATCACATGTTAGTATTTACGGTCGTTTCACTTTTAGCACCTTGCGCGTCATTTTCGTTGCTTTAGCCCTGTCCAGCTAAGATAGATGCTGGCTTGTCTTCGGATTATGTAATCAATTTAGATCACACCGCATTAATGCAAGGGATAGGCTAGCCTTTGATTGAAGCAAACTGCACCTAGGCTACTGCCAGCACGCCTTCTTTCATTGGCCTGCTCATATCAATGTAGGGAAGTTAAGCTAAGGGATACGCGATCTGGTCGGCCAAGCTCATGAAAATACGCGTCGGACTGGTTCCTGAGACTACTGAGAACTTTCTGATGCCTTTCTGGGGTTTGGGACTGCTGAAATTGGATCACGAGGCCCTCCTAGCTACGTCGGGCTACCGCGGTCCAATGTTCAAACACAGCTCGTTCAGCCAGCACACAAAGCGGGTCCCGAAGCCACCCACTGGGCCCACTCTGCGCCACGTTTCGTCACCCTGGCGCGCGAGCACACGGTTCACCGTCGCCTGCCCGGGCGGAGCTGCCGGCCGTACTTGCCCGACCTGAGCCGGTGTCCGCCCTGTGGCACGCCCGCCAGCCCAGGCAGCAAGCGGCGCGCGCGGCGGCGCCAGCCGACTCGACCCGGCCGCTCACCTGGGTCGTTGCGCACAGGGCCGTAGTCGACCTGCGGGGGCGGCGGATTGAACGACTTGGCGGCGCGCCGTCCGCGCTCGCAGCAGCCGAACATGAAGCCGCCGCAGCCGCCGCGCACCGTGCCGCCCGACATCCAGCACAGCATGAAGAACTCACACGAGCCGCAGGCAGCGCGGCTGCCCAGGAAGCGGTGGTCCACCGCCGGCCGGTACTGGTGCACCACTGTCGGCAGAGGATGTTCACAGTCAGGGGCGGCCGCTGGGACGCGTGCGTCAGTTGGGCCGCCAGGGGTCGACCAGCGACCAACCGGAGTGCGCTTTGTCGCGGCTTTGAGTGATGCCGGATGCACGTTTGTTCCGTACGCATCCAAAACCGTCATCCTAAATTGCAATGCGTCCGATGAGATTCGCGCTACTCAAAATCCATGGCTTTTCATGTTAATAAGGCAACATGACGATGTTCTCCAACAAATTAGGTGTAGTTAAATAACCGCTAAAGGACTTGAAGAAGCGCGCGCAGGCAACGTAACAAGACCGTTCGGGCAATGGCATATCTAACGTTTTCATCTACGCTGTAGAGAGATTGTAAGCCACTTTGCAAGACATAATATTTGGCTCTCCAACGGAAAGTCGTCCATTAATGTGTAAGACCGCGCTGATGGAATGGATCATGTCTCCTACTAGTCTTAAATACGACGTAAGTGGAGTCAACCTGTTAGACACTTCGTGTGCGATTAGCGAGGCTTTGCTATGCAAAGATGATGCAGTTGTGGTGCGATAACATTAAGCGCTAGCGATGATGGAACGAAGTTGAATATGGTTCAAGACATGGAGACCACATGCCGGGGCCGTTTTTCAGCTACATCAGGACATTGTGCATGTCAGGTTTGTGGTTCCATGATAAAATAGGTACCACCAGCGCAGTGGCGGAGTTATAGGCCACGGGTTCGATTCCCCGCGGTGCCCGGTTTTTCTGCCGGGTGAGAGGCGGGCGACGCCATGTAGCCTCAGGTACTTTGTGCATCGTTATGCATCAAAGAGATCAACAGCGTTCAATGGCGAGTTAGTGTCCTTTTCTCGTCGATGCTTCCTGCGCTAAAGTCGCTTTCACCTTCAGATGGCGCACACGACCGCTACCCAACTATTCGTGAACTTCAAATGTATCCATAAACATGGCATTAGGTGATTGTGGCATACAGTGACGCAAACTACCTTTTGATACCAACATTGTGCTCATGTTCCCCCACCACACGATAAATCCTGTTGAGAATAACTGACGCATTCACGTCATTGTGGACAACGCGCCTCACGATTTCAACCAGGAGCTGGTCTGGACGCAGTGGAATAACGCGAGCGGAAGCCTTCCGCCGCACGAGAAATCGAAGGGGTCGGACCTCGCAACCTAGCTTGCATCGTACTCGCACAGTGGCATTAACGCAGCTGTGTTGATGGGCGACTTTTCTATGTGGTAAGGTGAGCCTTGTAACCCTTAAGCATGCATGCAAACACCTCATAAAGGCACCCGTGCAGCTTTCATGAAATGCGTCGTCGATAAATGCTGCTGGACACTGAAATTTGCAGAAAATGAGCGTGGTAAGTGGCAACGAAGATAACAGACTTGTGAAATGCATAAATTTGGACCGGCCAGTGAGAGAAGCCGAAAGTCCACCGGTATAGAATTGAGGCCCTCACGGGCCACGACGTTCTTCGTAACAAAACGAAAACCGTTCAATATGCAGGGTGTTGAGTGCGACATAATGGTATGATTTCCTCACTGAGCTGGGATTTCCATCCAACTTTGGGAGAAAAGTGGGTCAGACTTGAAGAGAAACCGGTTTTATGTGTATTTTGCGATCAGGTTTAGACATTTTTCCGGCTCAGCCTCAACTGGTCTCGCGTAATTACACCAGTGTTGAGGCAAATCCATCGCACAAAACTAATCATGATGGCGCAATATTCGCTAAGACCCCTTTCGCCAGGCGAATCCAGTCTTATCTTGTATCAATTCGGCCTGATCCACTGCGTTATGTTGTTTTATATCAGACGTCAACGCTCCGTGCGGGATGTAACCCAAGCTTCTGTGGCAATTCGTACAGCCAGTCTTGTTTCCAAGTCATCGTTCCACCTCGTTAATCCAGACAACTCGGCCGTCGTCAACACTGGATACTCACGTATGACGTTTAATTAAACTGCACAAAATGGCTCGTTGACGGAAACGGAGGTCACAGCGACAAGCGACGCCTTTCAAATGTAGTGCCGACTCGGAGCAGCTGCACTCGGCGCGGAAAGTGTGTTGACATCGCGGTAACAACCGCCAGCTGCGCACGTTACACACGTCGGCGTCACACGAGTGACCCACTCCGTTCCTGCCGGCTGCTCGCGCGCAGTCACTGGGCGTGCGAACTTTCTCGGCCTGCGCCTGTTCGGATGGCTGGCGTCAGGCCGGCGCCGCGCTGGCTTGCCGCCGGGGTTGGTCGGGACACGTGCGCGCGCTGCAGCCGTCCATCACCACAGCTGATCAAAAGGGCCCTAGCGTGGGTGGGGAGGGGGACTCAGCTGTCGTCGGCCGGCGCTGGCCACGTTACACAACGGGTGAAAGTGAGCTGCGAGTACCGCGGCTCTGCGAGGCCGCTGTCGCCTGACGTCGCCACCCCCGCCGCCGCGGCACGCTTGCTTCACGCCGCGGTCCCGGGTAACCTGACATGACTGACGCGGCAGGCGGCGCCCCTCGCGCCCCCGGGTCGTCCCCAGCCCCCATCGCCCACGACTGTCATTTCCCTGACCGAACCTCCCGACCCTTGGCGGATGGACTTTTGAGAGCGGTGGCGGTGACACGGTGCCGTCTCCCCGGCAGGTTTCTACACAGCTCTCTGGCATCGCGCAGCCTCGGTGACACGGTGCCGCCTCCCCGGCAGGTTTGTACGCAGCTCCTTGGCATCGCGCAGCCTCGGCGACACGGTGCCGCCTCCCCGGCAGGTTTGTACGCGGCTCCTTGGCATTGCGTTGCCTTGGTGGTCGTTGCTGGCAATCTCAGCTGGCACTGTTTCACCCTTTCGCATCGCTGGCACTTCATAACAACCGGATTTTCATAAAGATTTGAGGAGAGTAACTTTTTTTACTTCTTTGGGCTGGAGGTCTCTTGCATTTTAAAACATATCTCTATGAACGTTAGCCGGTTGACCTCCTATCTATGGGCTTACATCGCCCTCTCCTCCAGGCTCCTGTCCGTCTCTCCACACACTAGAGGATCTCTCATTCTGTCCGGCGCTCCCGTCCGTTTCCCATCGTGCCCTGCACGTATGCAGATTGCAATATGTAGATTTGATCTTCAGTCTCCACGCGTCTGCCGGGTACGGTCTTCTCCAGGCCCCGCGCGGAGCGGTGTCGCCGCGCTCTCGGGTGTGACGCCGCCACCACCGCTGACACAGTTCGGCCGCCTTGCCTCATCGGCCGGCATGACGGCCCTGAGACGACGTGCCCTGACCGTCGACGCCGGCACTGTGATGCAAGCGACAGGTGCGCGTCGCAGCGCCCGCCCGACCCTCGCGGCGGTCACCGGGCGCGTGCCCGAAGCGACCGCCGCGGCGTCCGACCCGACCCTCGCTGCGATCACCCGCGCGTGCCCTAGCAAACCGCCCGCGGCGTTCCGCCCAGACCCTCGCGCGGTCCCGGCGCGTGCCCGAAGCGAACCGCCGCGGCGTCCGCCGACCCTCGGCGGCGGGTCACACCGGGCGCGTGCCCGGACGCGGCCGCCGCGGCTCCACCCGACCCTCGCGGCGGTCACCGGGCGCGTGCCCGGGACGCGGCCGCCGCGGCGTCCGCCCGACCCTCGCGGCGGTCACCGGGCGCGTGCCCGAAGCGACCGCCGCGGCGTCCGCCCGACCCTCGCGGCGGTCACCGGGCGCGTGCCCAGAACGCGGCCGCCGCGGCGTCCGCCCGACCCTCGCGGCGGTCACCGGGCGCGTGCCCGAAGCGACCGCCGCGGCGTCCGCCCGACCCTCGCGGCGGTCACCGGGCGCGTGCCCGGGACGCGGCCGCCGCGGCGTCCACCCGACCCTCGCGGCGGTCACCGGGCGCGTGCCCAGGACGCGGCCGCCGCGGCGTCCGCCCGACCCTCGCGGCGGTCACCGGGCGCGTGCCCGGGACGCGGCCGCCGCGGCGTCCACCCGACCCTCGCGGCGGTCACCGGCGCGTGCCCAGGACGCGGCCGCTGCGGCGTCCGCCCGACCCTCGCGGCGGTCACCGGGCGCGTGCCCGAAGCGACCGCCGCGGCGTCCGCCCGACCCCGCGGCGGTCACCGGCGCGTGCCCAGAACGCGGGCCGCCGCGGCGTCCCCGACCCTCGCGGCGGTCACCGGGCGCGTGCCCGAAGCGACCGCCGGCGGCGTCCACCCGACCCTCGCGCGGTCACCGGGCGCGTGCCCAGGACGCGGCCGCCGCGGCGTCCGCCCGACCCTCGCGGCGGTCACCGGCGCGTGCCCGAAGCGACCGCCGCGGCGTCCACCCGACCCTCGCGGCGGTCACCGGGCGCGTGCCCAGGACGCGGCCGCCGCGGCGTCCACCCGACCCTCGCGGCGGTCACCGGGCGCGTGCCCTGGACGCGGCCGCCGCGGCGTCCGCGTCCAGCCGGTGCCAGGCTCCGTTACCGATCGGGGCACCACTTCTGGCATTGCACAACGGCGGAAGCGCATTGGCAGCGGTTGGGTAACCGATGACTTGACCAGTATGCGCGGTTTTCGCTGACATGCAAAGGAAAACGACCCTTATCTGTAAATGGCCTTGGGCAAGCGACGTTGGTACCGTATTGATTTCGGTTGCTGCAGGGCTGATGCATGATAAATGAGCTCCGAAAATGTTGAGACAGACGACAATTTGATTGCATTCTTGAAAGCCAGGAGGCTCGGCTTCCCTTTGACGTCCCCCATTTCCAACCGGCCTTTCCCTGTCCCGCCTCTCTGTTTCCACCTGGTACCAAGCCCGAGCCATCAGCGAGTGCCGTTCCCGAGCGCCCGCCTCCGTCCGGCTTCGGGTACGAATCCGCCGCGGTGCCGGCCTATCGCGTTTGGCAGCGGCGCCCGCGGGATTGGCAACACCCGGAACATGGACGGCAGGCGCCGGGTCGGATCTGCGGCCGCGTTGGGCAACGCTGGCGGTCGCCGGCCGGGTCCCTTGTTGTGAAACATGCTCACTCGTTCCGCGTCGAGCTGGCGCGCACCGGGCTCACGCGCCGAGTCCAAGCGGTGTCGGTAACTCTTGTTTAGCGGCACTCAGTTTGGCCACCCGCGAGAGTTGGCAAAACAACGCCGCAGCGGCCACTAGCGCAAGCGTGCGGTGACTGGCTTCATAGGAATTAGGCGACACGCCTCAGCGCCGGTGGCGATGAACGCCTGAGTGATGCTGAAGCAACGCTTCACCAGCCGCACGGCGTAACGGCCAGCGGTGTCGGTAGAGTGACACACACCATTCACAGTTACGTGACAATCATCAGCGCCCTCTGGGCGACAGCACAGCTATCGCGATGACTGGTTTGTCCGCCCTGATCGGGTTGCAATCCCATCGATGCGTCGTTGGGACGGCAAACAGATCAGAACTATCATGCTATAGGCTGAATCTTTCTCTTGGACTAGCCTCACAAATCCTTTACCGTCAACCAATGGGTTCGTTGTACATTTTCTGCATATTTCTAATGATGCACAGGACGTGATGTAAATCAATACAATGGTTATCCAATGCTAGTTTCAACGCTCATTTGACAAAACGCGAGGAAAGGTGGGTGATCTTTATAAAAACAGTCTGTTCCTTTGTCATGTCGAACGCTGTATATCCCTGGAAGAATGATGGATATTATGGATATTATATTATATATATGTACATACATATACATACATATATATATATATATATATATATATATATATATATATATATACATATACATCTGCTCCGTACAATCCAACAAGCCATTACTGGGTCGTTTCCAGGCCGTAGGACTCGCAATCCTGTGCCGCGAAAACGAACTGGCTTGGATGCATGCCGCCTGGCCTCGAGATCTCGGAATCTGGTCCAAAGGGCGGATTTGAATATCGAATTCAAACACACAAGGGACTAGATTTGAATCCCGGCTTTGGCCTGAGCGCCATGCCTGCGGTTTAAGTGGGTGCCCTCTGCATTGGTGAGTCGACGCGCATGATCGGCGCTCTAACGATGCCCACTGCAGCGTGTGTGGGGATGTGATGCGACGGGCTTAGAACAGCACGAGCCGTTGCGCTCGAACCCCGAACTTCTGGTTTCCCTGACGCGCGGCTTAACCACTTCACTACCCTAACCTTAGCCCCAGAGTCCATTTGTGCGTATAAGCATTGGGCACATATAAACGGGTAAAGAAGGCTCTTTGCCTTTCTTGGCTTTAAAAGCGGTCCTTGTTGCCTTTCCCTCCTGGATACAGAAATGCGTAGCCGCTGCACTGGCTGGCTGATCAGCCTACTGGCCGTGACGAGGTCTGGCGGCCGCATCACGCCAGGCAGGCAGGGTCAGAGAGCACGCAAACGTTCGTCTGAACCGGACGTCACGGCCAGCCCGCCACGTCGGCGAAGTGCCAGGTCGATTGCACAGTCTAGTGTTCCCCACTTTTAAGATCGCCAGTGCTTTTGGTTGTGGTCGTTGTGGTGTACTAAGCTATTGAGTGAGGACGGAAGAAAAGCGCCGGAGCAAAGAGGCATATCGCGAGGAGG
>NW_023596746.1:48752196-48825211 GCF_011947565.3 Pollicipes pollicipes
GCAGAGAACGCGTCGCGCTACTGCACACCAGCCTCAGTCGTCCCGGGACGCGACAGTTGCCGCGGTCCATATTGCCTGGCTGCGATACGTGCGGCTGGATTGCACAGACTTCTGGCCAATCTCACACCATGACTGAGTGTACTGAGTGGCGCCGTCGGCGTTGGAGGCACGCCGCGAGCTCGATCGCCAGATGCCCCGGTCACCGGTAGCGGCCGCCCCGGCCCAACTTACCTGGCCACGCAGTGTCCGGCTGTGAGCACGTGCTGCTGGTTAATCAGGGATCCTCCGCAACGGCTGGTGCCGATCAGGATGTACGCCTGTGACATCGCGGGGTGTCAGACGACGCGCGGCCTCCCGTGCACCCATCGCCCCACTTGTGATCGCTGAACACTTGGAAACAGCATTTATGTTTAGAGAACGCTGGCTACCGCATGCTACCGCAAGGGTGGGCTGCAGCGATTTAAGATATAATGTTTGTACAACGCAAAACAAGTGATCACTGCATCACTGTGCTTTTTCCTTTGTTACAACGCCTGAAGCTTAGAGATGATATAGGCGAGTTGAAGTGCAGCTGCACCAAAATGTCGGATAGATTAACAAATTCAGTTTCGGCCTGGATATCAGCAGTTTGCTGTACCTTACGATTAACTTATGGCCGGATTCGTATTTATACGAACAATGATCATTATAGTCAGGTAATGACATGTCTCTGCAACTTATCGGAGCAGCGATAGAAAGGCATGACCGTGCCACCCAGGGCGCAGGACGCTTACCTGCCAGGGGAAGGTGCCGAATCCTGCCTGGTTTCCACCAACGATGCGGCGCGTGATGCCTATCCGGGAGGTGTCGGACAGTCCGCACCCTGCTCAGGCACGCACGCACCAGCAGGTTAGGGAATACATCATGACGTGCCATCGTCAGCCCCTATCTCCACATCTTCACTTTCCACCTGAATGAAACTGTATGATTTGAATAAAGTAATGGTGATAAATTCATTTGCTGAGGTAGTCATAACAATAACAATATGTTTCAATTTTGGGCAGAAAAAACATTGCTAGTCATGAAGTGACATGTGGGCAAATCTTCACGCTTTCTGTCGACGCCCTCCCCAAGAGAGTCTGCCCTGTACAGGGCCGCCATTGGCCAGCAAGCAGTGACGTCAGCCGTCCGAACGCTGGCCCGCCACTGGTCGACAGCAGGCCGTCTGCAGCCTGTACCAGTCCGTATACTGTGCGTCTCTGAAGTCTGATGGTGCGTTCTGGCTATACCCGGTCGGTCCACATGCACCAAACGGTGCGCGCGCGATGTCTGTGACGTCATAGTCCAGGGTGACGTCATCAGTCGTTGGTGCCAGTGAGAGCGCAGTGGCGTCTACTAGACTACACCTAGAATAATCAGCGCCTGCGGCCCGTTAGTGGTGGACGTGTCGGCCAACAAGCACATCGTCAAGCGACACCGGCCACGGCACGGTGACGATCGCAGAAAGGCGCAGGCTATGCCAGCAGTGCTGTGGCAGCCGGGGCATGCTTGCCCTCAGAAGCCCGTAGATTGGCATGATTCAGGGTGCAGCGATGGTGATTGAAAACATGCATGACATTGAGCCCGTCTCAATGCCATGTTGGACCCCTGAATTTGCTCTGGCCATAGCCTGTGACCTTTCTGACGATTGCCATTCCGAGATGTGATCGGGTTCAAGCACATGGAACATCCTACGATAACACCATTCACCGTGCATGGGTTTGCTTGCAAGCAACTCAATAAACAAAGCACAAATAAGCGGTGAACATGGCAGCGTGCAACAATGGGCTGCAGCTTTGTGTACAATTGTCAAGTCAAACACGTCTTAGTCTCTGGAGGCACAGTTGCCGAGTCTGAAGAACACTGCAGTAGCTATCACATGTTAGTATTTACGGTCGTCTCACTTTTAGCACCTTGCGCGTCATTTTCGTTGCTTTAGCCCTGTCCAGCTAAGATAGATGCTGGCTTGTCTTCGGATTATGTAATCAATTTAGATCACACCGCATTAATGCAAGGGATAGGCTAGCCTTTGATTGAAGCAAACTGCACCTAGGCTACTGCCAGCACGCCTTCTTTCATTGGCCTGCTCATATCAATGTAGGGCAGTTAAGCTAAGGGATACGCGATCTGGTCGGCCAAGCTCATGAAAATACGCGTCGGACTGGTTCCTGAGACTACTGAGAACTTTCTGATGCCTTTCTGGGGTTTGGGACTGCTGAAATTGGATCACGAGGCCCTCCTAGCTACGTCGGGCTACCGCGGTCCAATGTTCAAACACAGCTCGTTCAGCCAGCACACAAAGCGGGTCCCGAAGCCACCCACTGGGCCCACTCTGCGCCACGTTTCGTCACCCTGGCGCGCGAGCACACGGTTCACCGTCGCCTGCCCGGGCGGAGCTGCCGGCCGTACTTGCCCGACCTGAGCCGGTGTCCGCCCTGTGGCACGCCCGCCAGCCCAGGCAGCAAGCGGCGCGCGCGGCGGCGCCAGCCGACTCGACCCGGCCGCTCACCTGGGTCGTTGCGCACAGGGCCGTAGTCGACCTGCGGGGGCGGCGGATTGAACGACTTGGCGGCGCGCCGTCCGCGCTCGCAGCAGCCGAACATGAAGCCGCCGCAGCCGCCGCGCACCGTGCCGCCCGACATCCAGCACAGCATGAAGAACTCACACGAGCCGCAGGCAGCGCGGCTGCCCAGGAAGCGGTGGTCCACCGCCGGCCGGTACTGGTGCACCACTGTCGGCAGAGGATGTTCACAGTCAGGGGCGGCCGCTGGGACGCGTGCGTCAGTTGGGCCGCCAGGGGTCGACCAGCGACCAACCGGAGTGCGCTTTGTCGCGGCTTTGAGTGATGCCGGATGCACGTTTGTTCCGTACGCATCCAAAACCGTCATCCTAAATTGCAATGCGTCCGATGAGATTCGCGCTACTCAAAATCCATGGCTTTTCATGTTAATAAGGCAACATGACGATGTTCTCCAACAAATTAGGTGTAGTTAAATAACCGCTAAAGGACTTGAAGAAGCGCGCGCAGGCAACGTAACAAGACCGTTCGGGCAATGGCATATCTAACGTTTTCATCTACGCTGTAGAGAGATTGTAAGCCACTTTGCAAGACATAATATTTGGCTCTCCAACGGAAAGTCGTCCATTAATGTGTAAGACCGCGCTGATGGAATGGATCATGTCTCCTACTAGTCTTAAATACGACGTAAGTGGAGTCAACCTGTTAGACACTTCGTGTGCGATTAGCGAGGCTTTGCTATGCAAAGATGATGCAGTTGTGGTGCGATAACATTAAGCGCTAGCGATGATGGAACGAAGTTGAATATGGTTCAAGACATGGAGACCACATGCCGGGGCCGTTTTTCAGCTACATCAGGACATTGTGCATGTCAGGTTTGTGGTTCCATGATAAAATAGGTACCACCAGCGCAGTGGCGGAGTTATAGGCCACGGGTTCGATTCCCCGCGGTGCCCGGTTTTTCTGCCGGGTGAGAGGCGGGCGACGCCATGTAGCCTCAGGTACTTTGTGCATCGTTATGCATCAAAGAGATCAACAGCGTTCAATGGCGAGTTAGTGTCCTTTTCTGTCGATGCTTCCTGCGCTAAAGTCGCTTTCACCTTCAGATGGCGCACACGACCGCTACCCAACTATTCGTGAACTTCAAATGTATCCATAAACATGGCATTAGGTGATTGTGGCATACAGTGACGCAAACTACCTTTTGATACCAACATTGTGCTCATGTTCCCCCACCACACGATAAATCCTGTTGAGAATAACTGACGCATTCACGTCATTGTGGACAACGCGCCTCACGATTTCAACCAGGAGCTGGTCTGGACGCAGTGGAATAACGCGAGCGGAAGCCTTCCGCCGCACGAGAAATCGAAGGGGTCGGACCTCGCAACCTAGCTTGCATCGTACTCGCACAGTGGCATTAACGCAGCTGTGTTGATGGGCGACTTTTCTATGTGGTAAGGTGAGCCTTGTAACCCTTAAGCATGCATGCAAACACCTCATAAAGGCACCCGTGCAGCTTTCATGAAATGCGTCGTCGATAAATGCTGCTGGACACTGAAATTTGCAGAAAATGAGCGTGGTAAGTGGCAACGAAGATAACAGACTTGTGAAATGCATAAATTTGGACCGGCCAGTGAGAGAAGCCGAAAGTCCACCGGTATAGAATTGAGGCCCTCACGGGCCACGACGTTCTTCGTAACAAAACGAAAACCGTTCAATATGCAGGGTGTTGAGTGCGACATAATGGTATGATTTCCTCACTGAGCTGGGATTTCCATCCAACTTTGGGAGAAAAGTGGGTCAGACTTGAAGAGAAACCGGTTTTATGTGTATTTTGCGATCAGGTTTAGACATTTTTCCGGCTCAGCCTCAACTGGTCTCGCGTAATTACACCAGTGTTGAGGCAAATCCATCGCACAAAACTAATCATGATGGCGCAATATTCGCTAAGACCCCTTTCGCCAGGCGAATCCAGTCTTATCTTGTATCAATTCGGCCTGATCCACTGCGTTATGTTGTTTTATATCAGACGTCAACGCTCCGTGCGGGATGTAACCCAAGCTTCTGTGGCAATTCGTACAGCCACAGTCTTGTTTCCAAGTCATCGTTCCACCTCGTTAATCCAGACAACTCGGCCGTCGTCAACACTGGATACTCACGTATGACGTTTAATTAAACTGCACAAAATGGCTCGTTGACGGAAACGGAGGTCACAGCGACAAGCGACGCCTTTCAAATGTAGTGCCGACTCGGAGCAGCTGCACTCGGCGCGGAAAGTGTGTTGACATCGCGGTAACAACCGCCAGCTGCGCACGTTACACACGTCGGCGTCACACGAGTGACCCACTCCGTTCCTGCCGGCTGCTCGCGCGCAGTCACTGGGCGTGCGAACTTTCTCGGCCTGCGCCTGTTCGGATGGCTGGCGTCAGGCCGGCGCCGCGCTGGCTTGCCGCCGGGGTTGGTCGGGACACGTGCGCGCGCTGCAGCCGTCCATCACCACAGCTGATCAAAAGGGCCCTAGCGTGGGTGGGGAGGGGGACTCAGCTGTCGTCGGCCGGCGCTGGCCACGTTACACAACGGGTGAAAGTGAGCTGCGAGTACCGCGGCTCTGCGAGGCCGCTGTCGCCTGACGTCGCCACCCCCGCCGCCGCGGCACGCTTGCTTCACGCCGCGGTCCCGGGTAACCTGACATGACTGACGCGGCAGGCGGCGCCCCTCGCGCCCCCGGGTCGTCCCCAGCCCCCATCGCCACGACTGTCATTTCCCTGACCGAACCTCCCGACCCTTGGCGGATGGACTTTTGAGAGCGGTGGCGGTGACACGGTGCCGTCTCCCCGGCAGGTTTCTACACAGCTCTCTGGCATCGCGCAGCCTCGGTTCCGACAGGTTTGTACGCAGCTCCTTGGCATCACACAGCCTCAGTGACGCGGTGCCGTCTCCCCGGCAGGTTTGTACGCAGCTCTCTGGCATCGCGCAGCCTCAGTGACGCGGTGCCGCCTCCCCGGCAGGTTTCTACACAGCTCTCTGGCATCGCGCAGCCTCAGTGACGCGGTGCCGTCTCCCCGGCAGGTTTGTACGCAGCTCTCTGGCATCGCGCAGCCTCGGTGACACGGTGCCGCCTCCCCGGCAGGTTTGTACGCAGCTCTCTGGCATCGCGCAGCCTCGGTGACACGGTGCCGCCTCCCCGGCAGGTTTGTACGCAGCTCTCTGGCATCGCGCAGCCTCGGTGACACGGTGCCGCCTCCCCGCAGGTTTGAACGCAGCTCTCTGCACGCGCAGCCTCGGTGACACGGTGCCTGCCTCCCCCAGGTTTGTACGCAGCTCCTTGGCATCACACAGCCTCAGTGACGCGGTGCCGTCTCCCCGGCAGGTTGGTAGTACCAGCGCTCTGGCATCGCCAGCCTCGGTGACACGGTGCCGCTCCCCGGCAGTTTGTACGCAGCTCCTTGGCATCACACAGCCTCAGTGACGCGGTGCCTCTCCCCGGCAGGTTTGTACGCAGCCTCTGGCATCGCGCAGCCTCGGCGACACGGTGCCGTCTCCCCGGCAGGTTTGTACGCAGCTCTCTGGCATCGCGCAGGCCTCGGTGACACGGTGCCGTCTCCCCTCGCAGGTTTGTACGCAGCTCTCTGGCATCGCGCAGCCTCGGTGACACGTGCCGCCTCCCCGGCAGGTTTGTACGCGGCTCTCTGGCATCGCGCAGCCTCGGTGACACGTGCCTCCTCCCGGCAGGTTTGTACGCAGCTCTCTGGCATCGCGGCAGCCTCGGTGACACGGTGCCGCCTCCCCGGCAGGTTTGTACGCAGCTCTCTGGCATCACACAGCCCTCAGTGACGCGTGCCGTCTCCCCGGCAGGTTTGTACGCGGCTCTCTGGCAGCGCGCATCCAGGTTTGTACGCGGCTCCTTGGCATTGCGTTGCCTTGGTGGTCGTTGCTGGCAATCTCAGCTGGCACTGTTTCACCCTTTCGCATCGCTGGCACTTCATAACAACCGGATTTTCATAAAGATTTGAGGAGAGTAACTTTTTTTACTTCTTTGGGCTGGAGGTCTCTTGCATTTTAAAACATATCTCTATGAACGTTAGCCGGTTGACCTCCTATCTATGGGCTTACATCGCCCTCTCCTCCAGGCTCCTGTCCGTCTCTCCACACACTAGAGGATCTCTCATTCTGTCCGTCCGGCGCTCCCGTCCGTTTTCCCATCGGCCCTGCACGTATGCAGATTGCAATATGTAGATTTGATCTTCAGTCTCCACGCGTCCTGCCGGGTACGGTCTTCTCCAGGCCCCGCGCGGAGCGGTGTCGCCGCGCTCTCGGGTGTGACGCCGCCACCACCGCTGACACAGTTCGGCCGCCTTGCCTCATCGGCCGGCATGACGGCCCTGAGACGACGTGCCCTGACCGTCGACGCCGGCACTGTGATGCAAGCGACAGTGCGTCGCAGCCCGGCCCGACCCTCGCGGCGGTCACCGGCGCTGCCCGAAGCGACCGCCCGCGGCGTCCGCCGACCCTCGCGGCGGTCACCGGGCGCGTGCCCAGACGCGGCCGCCGCGGCGTCCGCCCGACCCTCGCGGCGGTCACCGGGCGCGTGCCCGGACGCGCCGCCGCGGCGTCCGCCCGACCCTCGCGGCGGTCACCGGCGCGTGCCCAGGACGCGGCCGCCGCGGCGTCCGCCAGACCCTCGCGGCGGTCACCGGGCGACGTGACCAGGACGCTGACCGCCGCGGCGTCCGCCGACCCTCGCGGCGGTCACCTGGCGCGTGCCCGGGGACGCTGCCGCCGCGGCGTCACCCCAAAACCGACCCTCGCGGCGGTTCACCGGGCGCGTGCCCCAGGACGGGCCGCTGCGGCGTCCGCCCGACCATCGCGGGCGTCCACCGGGCGAGTGCCCGAAGCGGCCGCACCGATGCGTCCGCAGAACCTCGCGGCGGTCACCGGGCGCGTGACCAGGAACGCGGCCGACCGAGGGCGTCCCGACCGACCCTCGCGGCGTCACCGGGGCGTGCCCGAAGCGACCGCCGCGGCGTCCACCCGACCCTCGCGGCGGTCACCGGGCGCGTGCCAGGGACGCGGCCGCAGAGGGCGTCCGCCCCGACCCTCGCGGCGGTCACCGGGCGCGTGCCCGAAGCGACCGCCGCGGCGTCCGCCCCGACCCTCGCGGCGGTCCCGGGCGCGTGCCCGGGACGCGGCCGCCGCGGCGTCCACCCGACCCTCGCGGCGGTCACCGGGCGCGTGCCCTGGACGCGGCCGCCGCGGCGTCCGCGTCCAGCCGGTGCCAGGCTCCGTTACCGATCGGGGCACCACTTCTGGCATTGCACAACGGCGGAAGCGCATTGGCAGCGGTTGGGTAACCGATGACTTGACCAGTATGCGCGGTTTTCGCTGACATGCAAAGGAAAACGACCCTTATCTGTAAATGGCCTTGGGCAAGCGACGTTGGTACCGTATTGATTTCGGTTGCTGCAGGGCTGATGCATGATAAATGAGCTCCGAAAATGTTGAGACAGACGACAATTTGATTGCATTCTTGAAAGCCAGGAGGCTCGGCTTCCCTTTGACGTCCCCCATTTCCAACCGGCCTTTCCCTGTCCCGCCTCTCTGTTTCCACCTGGTACCAAGCCCGAGCCATCAGCGAGTGCCGTTCCCGAGCGCCCGCCTCCGTCCGGCTTCGGGTACGAATCCGCCGCGGTGCCGGCCTATCGCGTTTGGCAGCGGCGCCCGCGGGATTGGCAACACCCGGAACATGGACGGCAGGCGCCGGGTCGGATCTGCGGCCGCGTTGGGCAACGCTGGCGGTCGCCGGCCGGGTCCCTTGTTGTGAAACATGCTCACTCGTTCCGCGTCGAGCTGGCGCGCACCGGGCTCACGCGCCGAGTCCAAGCGGTGTCGGTAACTCTTGTTTAGCGGCACTCAGTTTGGCCACCCGCGAGAGTTGGCAAAACAACGCCGCAGCGGCCACTAGCGCAAGCGTGCGGTGACTGGCTTCATAGGAATTAGGCGACACGCCTCAGCGCCGGTGGCGATGAACGCCTGAGTGATGCTGAAGCAACGCTTCACCAGCCGCACGGCGTAACGGCCAGCGGTGTCGGTAGAGTGACACACACCATTCACAGTTACGTGACAATCATCAGCGCCCTCTGGGCGACAGCACAGCTATCGCGATGACTGGTTTGTCCGCCCTGATCGGGTTGCAATCCCATCGATGCGTCGTTGGGACGGCAAACAGATCAGAACTAACATGCTATAGGCTGAATCTTTCTCTTGGACTAGCCTCACAAATCCTTTACCGTCAACCAATGGGTTCGTTGTACATTTTCTGCATATTTCTAATGATGCACAGGACGTGATGTAAATCAATACAATGGTTATCCAATGCTAGTTTCAACGCTCATTTGACAAAACGCGAGGAAAGGTGGGTGATCTTTATAAAAACAGTCTGTTCCTTTGTCATGTCGAACGCTGTATATCCCTGGAAGAATGATGGATATTATGGATATTATATATATGTACATACATATACATACATATATATATATATATATATATATATATATATATATACATATACATCTGCTCCGTACAATCCAACAAGCCATTACTGGGTCGTTTCCAGGCCGTAGGACTCGCAATCCTGTGCCGCGAAAACGAACTGGCTTGGATGCATGCCGCCTGGCCTCGAGATCTCGGAATCTGGTCCAAAGGGCGGATTTGAATATCGAATTCAAACACACAAGGGACTAGATTTGAATCCCGGCTTTGGCCTGAGCGCCATGCCTGCGGTTTAAGTGGGTGCCCTCTGCATTGGTGAGTCGACGCGCATGATCGGCGCTCTAACGATGCCCACTGCAGCGTGTGTGGGGATGTGATGCGACGGGCTTAGAACAGCACGAGCCGTTGCGCTCGAACCCCGAACTTCTGGTTTCCCTGACGCGCGGCTTAACCACTTCACTACCCTAACCTTAGCCCCAGAGTCCATTTGTGCGTATAAGCATTGGGCACATATAAACGGGTAAAGAAGGCTCTTTGCCTTTCTTGGCTTTAAAAGCCGTCCTTGTTGCCTTTCCCTCCTAGATACAGAAATGCGTAGCCGCTGCACTGGCTGGCTGATCAGCCTACTGGCCGTGACGAGGTCTGGCGGCCGCATCACGCCAGGCAGGCAGGGTCAGAGAGCACGCAAACGTTCGTCTGAACCGGACGTCACGGCCAGCCCGCCACGTCGGCGAAGTGCCAGGTCGATTGCATAGTCTAGTGTTCCCCATTTTTAAGATCGCCAGTGCTTTTGGTTGTGGTCGTTGTGGTGTACTAAGCTATTGAGTGAGGACGGAAGAAAAGCGCCGGAGCAAAGAGGCATATCGCGAGGAGGATGCTTACAGCAAGCGTCACGATAGGGAGCACGGCGAGCGGTGGGCATCACGGCGCAGCGCGTCACTGCACTCACCTGGCGGGGCGCGTCGGTAGGGCTGGGCGCCGTCCTGGCCCCAGGTGCGGCGCACCGGGCGCAGGTTGAAGCCGCTGGCTGGCACGCCGTACCGCTCCAGGAGCGAGGCGTCGCCGTCCAGACTGTCCTGCAGCGCGCCGAACAGCACGTTCATCACGGCGATGCTGCGCGTCATGTTGACGTCGTCGCCGCGCCAGCTGGAGATGTTGGAAAAGAGCGTCGTCAGGTTGGTGGCGTCGTGCAGCATGAAGTCCATGGCGACGTCGAAGAGGGTGACGTTGTAGGCGGCCAGCTCGTACTCGAGCGCCGAGAGCGAGTCGTCGGCCGGTGCCGGCGGCGCGTCGGTCCGACCCAGGTCCCACGCGTCGGCGTACAGCTGCACATAGCTGTCGTCGCCCCCGGCGTTCTCCGGCTCGGGCTGGAGCGTCACGGCTGCTGACGGCACCGCCGGGACCACCCGCGCCACCTGCCGCCGGGCGCTGACCTCCGGCCGGCGCGGCTCGCCGGCGGCCGGCCGCTGCTGCCGCTCCTGTCGCGGCACGCCAACCACGAGCCGCTGCTGGCGCGGCGCGCTAGGCTCAGGCTGGTGCGGCGCCGGAATCTCGAGGCGCTCCTGGCGCGGCGGCGGCGTCGTAGCCGGCGGGTGCGCCCACTCGGCGCGGGCCGGCGCGGGGCCGGCGGCGTCGGCCGGACGCCGCCGCTCAGCCGGCCGCGGCGCCAGCGGCGCGCTCAGGTCGATTGTCTCTTCGGCGTAGTGCGGGAACTGGTAGCTGGAGGGCCCGTCACCAACGGCCTGGTCCAGCGGTGCCGCCAGCGTCGTCGGCGGCGGCCGCAGCGAATCTACCGACACCACACTGGGCAGCACGCGCGCTTCCTGCACGCCTTCGGTGGGCGCGGGCGAGCTAGTGGGTCGCACCAGATGCAGCTCCTGCTGCAGCTGCAACTGCTGGCCACTGGCCAGCGGCAGCAGCGCCATCAGCAGGCACGCGAACATGGCGGAGGACGGCTCACGCAGACTGCGGCAGACGGGAGACGTCAGCACCCGCGTCACACTGACGTCATGTGATCAGAACAGGGCCAGACGGCGATACTTGCGACGCTAATCAATTAAACCACAAAGCACAAACAGTGCAAATGACCTGGGACGTTAACTATTTAATACGAGCTGCCAGGAAATATCAAAAGATATAACTGATGTGACCTTTAATCCATATCTTTACTCGTAAGATTACTGATATAGGCCGCCAGTAACGTCGGTTAAAATCAGGGCGGCAGTTTCAATCGCAACACTTTCCTGCGAAGACCAAACATTATCATTGCGTCCAATGTATGTAAGAACAGCAGAAGCAAGCGCCCGCAATGCCTGCGCGCAGCTCGCATTGTTTGCTCAAATGGGGCAGCAGCATCACCGGATATGGATCTGAGCAGTCGGCTGGGATGAGGTGACGAAAAGTGGCTGGAACGGGCTTCGGCGCTGCACATAACATTTGACCCAGTTAATCGACCCACGCACGCCGGTGGTGAAAGTGCAGGCGACACTCGCTCCATCGCTGTAACGCTTCATGGTGATAGATAACATCTGCAGCATTGTCTGGGTCCCGGCGTCCGGTTATCAGCGACACTTTACGGAGCGGGCGCGTCTTGGCCGGGCTGCGAGCGGGGTCCGGCAGTGGCTGCTGGCTTCAACGTCTGAATACCTTGTCGCGAGCTGCACACCGACAATGCTTGTGGGACCCGCCGCCGTGGCGAATGGTGCTGCTTGTCTGCGACTACGTGACGGTCTTTCACCACTTTTAACGAGCGCGTGGCTCGTGGTGGCAGAGTTGGGTGCTCCTTATCAGCACTGCTCAGTCCCTCAGGAACCCTCATCCATGTTTTCACCGCATTAGAATTAATTTTCCGTCCCCTTAGCTTAGTCGGCAAAACACCGCCCAGTTGCCCATTAGGGCTGCAAACTATGTGGGCTCGTGTACCAGAAATAGCACTCGGTTGTTTGGCTCGCCTGAACAGCCATCCGGCCACTCAGCACGGGAATCAGGCTGGCACGGGTGGCTACGTCATGACGTTGCGTGGCACAAAACAGATCCGTCGGTTTGCATTGTGCAACGGGCCGAGGCAAACATAATCGTTGCATTCGGGTTGCCACTGGAAAAGTCACGCTTTTCGCAGCAGCCCGTGCGTTGACAAGGACGTAGTCCCACAGACGTCCCCACAAAACGTGAAATAACACAGCTACCCAAAAATTGACGCCTCTCGGGGATCCTTCCAGCGGCCGTAAATATGTGGTCTGTTTTAAATACTGAGACTAGATGCCGAGAATTCTCTCAGGACCATCCATAAATACTGAATTCAGGGAGGATGTGACACCGAACAGTGCTAAATATCATTCGCCTAACGCCGGTCAACACCTACCTACGGCGTCGGCACCAGACTCGCAACCGTCTACTTGAGACCTTTACGATCCAAAATAATTCCTAACAATCTCCAGACCTGTGATCCAAGCACATGGATTTCCTCAGAAGCTACACCAGGACCATCTCGTGAGCGCCACGTCACGTCACATCTCGTCGGGCAGAGACGCTCGGGTATGGCATGTCTGTATGTTCGGTCACCTGCCGTGCCAACACGGGCGCTCATAGTGCCCTAAGTGGCCCGCGAGCTCGACGGCCGACCCAGCCACGCTACCCCGCGCCAGTGTATAATGACATGACGCCTAGCGACGTCGGCCGACAGCCTGGAGCCACCCGCTTTCCGCCCGGTCATGCCGAGCATTCAGTTTTTGCACCACGCGGTCTGGCTGTGGCATACCGCTTGCCGTTGATCATGTCAACGCCTATAAAACCTGGAGGCGTTCACTTGGCAACACGGCCGAAGCCCCGACGCACGACGCGGAGCTCTGCAGCATTCAGTCCCGGCAGGGATCACTCTTTTTGTGTCGCGCCTTTGGGTTTTTTCGGACTTGACACTTAAATTGAGCCACTCACCCGGAGAGTGAGTAAATAAGCCGAGCGCGGAGCCCTCAGTGGGCAACAAAGCTGGCGACCACCTCACAGTCAGCCTGACAAACTCCAGCTAGTCCGCTGTTCATGACCTCTGCAGTGGCGATGGCCTCCGCTGGCTCAAGCCAATGGGAGCGACGGTAACACGTGCAGCACGGCGCGTCTGCTACTCCTCCGGTCTGCCGATGTGCGCGTGATATGGCTGCTGGCCCGACGAAGGGCGGGCCGGGCCAGCCGCAGGGCCTTGTAGTGCCAGACGGCACGCTAGGCGGCGTTATGACCACGTCAGCGGAGGCAATCAGCACAGTCCAGGTGCTTTGATGCCAACGAAAGCTGAACACGTCAGTGGCGTGGCGACTCGTATCAGAGGAGTGCCTAGTTCTGGTTTCATTGCATCAGGTAATTTAACTATATATGCTGCCAGAAGCGACCATCGTAAGGCCGTGATGATAGTTGGGTCTGGGGGCGCGTCGACTGCAGCGGCTATTTTGCGCCCAGCAGCCGGCACTGTAACAACTGCAAAACATCAATACCACTTCGTTAACCGCTGTCGCTCGTAGTCAGCCGCTCGGATTAATGCTTCCACAAAGACTCGAGGATAGGCACACCTTTCCTCCATATATAACAGTCAGGTTAGCATTTACTTATTACAAATTGATGTATTTCACTCCATTGAACACCGGGTTCTATGATTATGGCTTGCTACGAATATCTCATCCCAACATTCTATGAATCTAAAGTTACAGCCTACGAGATTGTTTTACACGCATATTGTTGCATGTCGTTAGCGGGACCCATGAATCTTAAGTTGCGGCCTACGTGATTGTTTTACACGGATATTGTTGCATGTCGTTAGCAGGACCCATGAATCTTAAGTTGCGGCCTACGTGATTGTTTTACACGGATATTGTTGGATGTCGTTAGCGGGACCCATGAATCTTAAGTTGCGGCCTACGTGATTGTTTTACACGGATATTGTTGGATGTCGTTAGCAGGACCCATGAATCTCAAGTTGCGGCCTACGTGAATGTTTTACACGGATATTGTTGGATGTCGTTAGCAGGACCCATGAATCTTAAGTTGCGGCATACGTGATGTTTTACACGGATATTGTTGGATGTCGTTAGCAGGACCCATGAATCTTAAGTTGCGGCATACGTGAATGTTTTACACGGATATTGTTGGATGTCGTTAGCTGGACCCATGAATCTTAAGTTGCGGCCTACGTGATTGTTTTACACGGATATTGTTGTATGTCGTTAGCAGGACCCATGAATCTTAAGTTGCGGCATACGTGAATGTTTTACACGGATATTGTTGGATGTCGTTAGCAGGACCCATGAATCTTAAGTTGCGGCATACGTGAATGTTTTACACGGATATTGTTGGATGTCGTTAGCAGGACCCATGAATCTCAAGTTGCGGCATACGTGAATGTTTTACACGGATATTGTTGTATGTCGTTAGCAGGACCCATGAATCTTAAGTTGCGGCATACGTGAATGTTTTACACGGATATTGTTGGATGTCGTTAGCGGGACCCATGAATCTTAAGTTGCGGCCTACGTGATTGTTTTACACGGATATTGTTGTATGTCGTTAGCAGGACCCATGAATCTCAAGTTGCGGCATACGTGAATGTTTTACACGGATATTGTTGGATGTCGTTAGCGGGACCCATGTGGAGGCAAAGAGGTAATTCCTGGTGCAAACCCTCGTCGTTGGGGGCTAATGCGAGTCCTGGTGTAAGCCCTCGCCGTTGGGGGCTAATGCGGGTCCTAGTGTAAGCCCTCACCGTTGGGGGCTAATGTCGGCGAGGTCTATCGGCGCATCATTTATCAGGGGATCCAGCCCACAACTGGCAACACCCGCCCGCCCACAACTGGCAACAGCGGTGGTTAACATTCTGTGCTAGAAAGCTGGGGAGGGGGCAGCGGGTCGCAAATATGACCTTGAGCGTGGGGTTCATCGGACATAAACACGGCTGGAGGGAGGCAGGTGTCATCAGCCGGGAGTGGGCAGGCGGGATTCGCGGAGACACAAGCACCGTTCACACGACCGGTGGGAAGTCCCCTGTTCACACGAGCGGTGGGAAGTCCCCTGTTCACACGAGCGCAGCCCAGCCGAGGACAACACTAGCGAGGACACCGTCCGCGCGGGAGCACTTTCACTGCCTGCCCGGCGGGCGGGGCGGCCGTCTTTTCGGCTCGATCCGCTGTCGGTCACCGCGCGGCCTTCGCAAGGCCGGTCAGTGACCGCGGACGAAAACAAACGCTCCGTGCTCGCCGCCGCTGGTGCTCGTCTGCTGTGCGCACGTGCAGTCGCCCGTAATGGGCCGGCAGTGAGCAGTGCCTCCCGGGAGAGCGGTCGGAGGGGGAGGGGGGGGGGGGGACGTCTCCCTCTGCCTGCGGTGCGCGCTGTTGTGTGTAAGTGACATTGACGTTGTCTTTAGGTGTGGAGAAAACTATCAAAGGCCTTACACAGTGCTCTCTGGCATGTTTTGGGGTCATGGCCGACGATGATGACAAGAGCGACAGGAACAGAGGAGCGCTCATCCTGTCCTCGGCACGTCAGAATGGTGCCATCCCGTGCCAACTGGTGCATACCGACCCTGTCCCCATATTTTACTTGCACCATCTCGGGCTGAACCAAACAACAATATGGTTGTTTTGAAACGCTCGTGATTTGACGCCCGGCTGTGAGGCAACCTGGAGGTGACGTCACACACCTGGAGGCGACGCACGTGACCGGAGGGTAGAAGGTCGTCCGCGCCAGCTGACCGGCAGCAGGTGAGCCACATTCGCCGCGGTTCCGAGAAAGTGTCCGCAGGAAGCGGCGCTGTGTCCCGAGGTCAGTGGCTCGGACGCTAGAGGCCACCGGCGCCACCGACGCATCGCCTGTGGCCGTCTGTGAACCCCAGCCAGGGCTTTGTTCTGTGGTCCCGGCGCCTGGCATGCATGAAGCCTTAGAATTCACGGACGCCACTTGTACGTTTGATTCGTCATTACAACTGATACAAAAACTACACGTATATAGGTCATTCTGTGATGTGCAACTGAGTGTACAACACCATAATTGCCTGCACTGGCGTGACGCGTTTGGGGTAATGAAATCTTTAGAGCGGGAAATAAAAAAATCATCTTAAGCTCCCAGTTTGCTATCCCAGACCCGGGGCAAGATGCAGCAGCCATTACTGCGTGCCACTGAAGATGTAAGCACTCTCAGTGGACCGAAGATGAATTCAACATCATAATCAGGTTTTATGTAGAGGCTATTTTACACTCAGCCTTTTAAAAAACTGAGCTAATCAACATCTCAGCATGCATTATGGGCATTAATCGGAGCATCGTCCCTTTTGGTTCTAAACGCTAAGCTGCTGCAGCTCGCTTGACTTTATCCTCCAGCTGGCATCCGGCCAACAAGCAACAAAACGTGTGCTTCCGTCTGTAAGCACCAGATCGCGACGGTCAGGTATTTCTGATCGCTTTAGCCATTCAATCATGTGACAACGCCGAAATTCTTGAACAGTCTCTCTCAAAGAAAGGCAAAAACTGGTCAGACGAATCAACTTCCTGTCAGAGGTAAAAGTGGTCACAAAGCAAAAACATGTGTGGAATGCTGCTGGCATAGCATTGCCCTGTGCATTCGTATTTCGCGTACCATGGCGCTCGCCGTGCTAAACACCAGAAAGCTGGGTTCTCATGAAGGAGCTACGATTCCGGTTTCTCCTACACATATTTTGTTAATGTCCAAAGCAAACGGTTTTCGGATGCAGATCAGAAAAGCCCAAGACAATTGATAGTTTCTTTCCAGGATTTCCGCCCATGCCGGATGCTTTCACACTCAGTCTCCGCCAACCAGGCTGGCCCAGGCTGACCAAGCCCGACCAGGCTCGCCCGGTGTAATCGGGGTGACCCAGAACACCCAGACTGGCCTGGGCTGATCCAAGCCGACCTAGGCTGACCGGGCTAAGTCAGGATGATCCAGGCTGAGCAGCCTGGTCAGGCTGATCGGAATAAGCCAGGCTGACCCAGGCTGATCGGACGAAGCCAGGCTGACCCAGGTTGATTAGACGAAGCCAGGCTGACCCAGGCTGCCCGGACTCACCGGCCATTGGCGTCACCGGCTCTGACGGCCGTCACAGGTCAGGTCGGCTGCCGCCGTGGCGGGTCGGCTGTCCAGGGTCGGGTCAGCCGTCACTGGCGGCGGCGGGGTTCGGCGCTGGCACCACGCGGCCGACTGCGCGGCCGGCGTGGCACGCTCTCCAACAGGGCCGACAAGTCACGACGCGACGCCGCCGTGCGTGAAGCGACCGCAATTTTTAGAGCAAGACGGGCCGAGGAAAGCGAAATGTTGGCGGCGAGCGCGCGGCAACGGCAGCTGTGCAGGGCCTGCGCTGGGGCTGTCTGCACGCGGCCGGGCATCACGCATCACCTGGCGGCCCCGGACTGCGCCGGAACACGGACCAGCCCGTGCGAGGCAGTCGGGTGGGATTGCCCGGAGAGAAGGTGTTACTGCGGAACAACCACGTCCTGGCACCGAGAAGGGTCAGCGAACAAGCTGTGCCTAGGCCAGTGCCGGGTCGTTCACCGTCTTGGTCGGCAGCGGAGTGACCAGGTTTTGTTGGAATGCCGAGTGGCGACGAGGCTGGACATCGCTTACCCGTACAGCCGACCTGGACTGCACGCCGCGGGCGCCGGGCGAAAGCGAAAGGGACGCCCACTGCCTCCCGACTTCAAGCAAGGCGAATGTCCCAAAAACGAGACGGAGACGAGACATAGTGGAAGGGAGAGAGAGGGAGAGATAAGCAGAGTAGAGCACGAGTGGCAGCGCGGCGGCCAGGCGGTGATGCGCCGTGTCATGTACAGCGGAGCGGACCGGGCCGGCGGTACTGCGTGTCGGAGGCGCCGGCGGTTACCGTTGTGGGCTCCGTGTCGTCTACGGCCGGCGCTGGTCTTCGCGTGGGCTGACGGGCCGGGCGCAGCGGGCACGGCGGAGGGGCACTGGGCGTGCGCGCTGGGCTCGGCGGCTGCCGGCAGACTGCGGCCGGGTCGGCGCGTCGGCCGCCGGTCGGCCCCCTCCCTCTCACCGGCTCCCCCGGCCGGGGGCAAGGCCGCGGCCGCCGCGGCCGGTCACCGGCCCAGCTCCCGCCGCCGGCGCCGCCCCGGCACAGCGGCCTCCACCGACCTCAGGTGCGTCGCCGAGAGTGGCGGCCTCGGCGGCGGCGTGCCTCCGCCGCGCTCACGCCGCGCACCATGTGGAGACTACCGGTCGGCCGGAGAGACGGACCGTGGACGGACGCTCCGGCAGCGTTCAGGGCGACTGACGGCTGCGTAAAACACGGCTTCGCTCGTCACAGCGCATCATAATGCAGGCGCCCCCGACTCGCAAACGGCGCGCTAACAGTCACAGCCGTGCCATCCGGAGCATGGCCTGCTGCTGGTGCGCGAACAGGCCAACAGCTCAGAGAATACCTCAGTCGTGGACTAAGAGTGTGGCCAGCAGAGCATACGGCAGACAAGGAGTGTGGATTGTGAGTAGCTGGCTCGCATCCTCGGCCCTGGAGGTTCGTGCTCGTTGCGGGTATCACGCCGAGGATGTGAAGAACTCGGTCCCGCTTATGAGAAGGAGACGCGGCGCACGCCGTTCTGCACCCTCTTATGAAATGTCAGTGACAGCAAAGGTCATATCAGTGTTCAGGGGCTATGGCACAACCGGGGTTCGAACCCAGCTGCGCGTGTCAACAGCTTCCTGCGGGAGGAGATCCAGCGTTTGTCCGCGCTATAGCTGTTCAAGGTTTGTCAGCGTCTTTGCATCTTTCGATTCGCTTCTGCCTTGGCACGAAATCTTGCATGTTTCCCCGATATGCACGACAAGTATCTTCCAGTTCAATGGCGGAACGTATTCTTGTCGCACGTGCGGTGACCGACGCCGCCATTGGAGCGGCGTGAATTTGTGTGGTGCATCGTCGCTGTGGCCGAGACCTTGGAAGCGGCTGCCAACGATGGGGAGACACGGGGACCGTGACCACCTCGTGTCCGTGCAGACGCGCTCCGTGCAGCTCCGGTCACGCTGTCTGAGAAGGCCCTGGACGGGTGGGAACATCGGGAGCAGCCCGTGCAGACCGTGTCACTACACGGATGTTACGCATGGCGTAAGCGATCATTGACCCTTGCCTGTGATTGGTGAAAAGCAGCTCATTTGTGACAGGCCTGGTCCGGCACGTCTGGCAATCTTCGACTGTGCTGCCAGCCTCTGAATCAGGTGACCGCTTTGACCCGAACAACTCTGAGCTCATGCGCATTTTGTCAGTACTTGAGAAGCGATGTGAGCGACTCGTGTTTACCAGGCTCGTGACGCGTTTGCAACGGAACCACATCGCATGCTCACAGCAGTGCGGCTCTCGCCCTGGCCCTTTCACGAAACACCTACTGTACTGGACGCGGTTATTCTCGTAACCCGCCCCAGCTAGATGTGTGTGTGGGGGGGGGGGAGGGGGGGGGGGTAGTGTCGATAGTAATCACTAACACTTCCAAGGCATTAGATAGCGTCCCACATTGGTTGATCATGAAAACGTTGGGACGGTGCGAATAGTCACTGGTTCGCCGACCGGCCATCTGATCATTCCCAACCTGTCAGAGGGGATTCTAGCCATTTTTTGGTGATCCACGGCATTGTGCAGAGCTCATTCTTGGGGCCGTGCTCTTTGTTATCTTAACAAACTATTTGCATCTCATCTCAGTCACGGTAAAGTTATTTTGTACGCAGATGACACAAATTCTGTGGAATTTGGATGCCACAGTGATCTTGAGCACTCAAAATCCGAACAGAGCACACTCTGGCTACTGCCCTGACGTGGCTTAGCTAACATTTCTTGAAAATAAATCCAAATAAAACTGAGTGTCTTCTCGTTAAGTGACCCTGCAGAAGGCCTTTAGACAACATCATTCGTTTTGGCTATCATGCGCTGGCCGCCGCCGCTAAAGCCAGAGTCCTGGGCGCCGTTCCTGACCCAGCGCTCACCTGGCAGCATCGCATTACCTGGGCTGTACAACGCCGCAACTGCGCTCTCATAGGCCTGCACAAGCTGAGAAGTAGACCGCCTCGTGAGTTAAGGGCGCTTCTCACATAGGTTCTGGTACTTCCTCTTGTTAGGTAATGTGCTTGTGTCTGGGGCGGGGACTGTGCTACACAGATATGTGGGCTGCAAACAGTCTCGAATTTCGCGGCGAGGAATCGAGATTGAGGCAATGTTACCATGTCTCTTCCGCACTGACTGAATTCGGCTGGCCATCTGTAGAGAAAATGGTCAAAATGCTGATGTGACACTAGCAAATAAGCTCACCACTTCAGCAGGCGGCTTCCCATTCTAAGAGACCCGCTCGCACTGCGTGGTGGGATAACACCCCGCACGTCTCTGTCTCCCGCAGCACCACTTTTGAAGTTGCCGCGGGTCGGAACGGAGCCTGCACGCCGCTCCTTTAACTTAAGAGCCTAGCGTAACTGGCACACTCAACATCCGATCCTCAGACTCAAGCGGTGACCGAAGCGAGGTGTGTGACCACAAGAGCACGCTTTACTTTAGCACGCATTATTTTACTGTCTGTGATTTAAGATGTTACTATGTTCTTACATATGCTGGCATGTACTTGACTGAACATGGCAAAGCCAGTCACCTGGCAATGTTCTAACAAAAAATGGCGTCTGCAGCTCAATCTGTCACAAAGGTTGAACTAGTATGTGATTGCATAGCTTGTTTGTTTGTTAGTGTGTCCTTGTGCAAATTATACCATCACCCTTGCAGCTGTCTGTGCTGTGTGTCTAACTAAAACATGATGATGCACATGGAGACAAACAGACGGACAGAGGAATGCTCTAGAAGCGACTTGATTTTATGCTCAGCCTTATCATTTTGTCCCAGCAGGCTGGATGCCGTTTTGACGCCCTGGTAAACTGCAGCGTTGTATGAACTCATGTCAACAGGCAACAGACGGCTGCAGCCCTGAAGCACATTGAGCACTCGTCAGGACGGCGTGCCCGACAGTGCCCTGAGCAGTCAGCGTTGCCATGCCAACCGAATGCCGCGCATTTCACTGTGGTGATCATTTCAGCCAGCGTGGGAGACATCGACGCCAACGAGCATGTAACGCGTCATACGCGAACGATGTGGCGCGTAAATGGCCGGGTATTACAAAACATCTGTCGCCTGTTTCTCCCGTCACATTAGCAGTGCATATGTGACTGGCTACCAGGAGCCCAGGCCCGGTCGCCACCGTGGCAACAGCTGACCGTTGATAATCAGTTTACGCCGTTACCATAGCTACAGCCGATTGGTATGGGCGCGGCCCCGCTCACAGCGGCATTGGCTGCTGTAAACAAAGGACACGGAGCTCCCCTGGCCATGTTCGGTGATATCCTATAGTGGGCCTTGGCGTTACCCGCCTGACTTACTTCCAAGCGTATACGAGTTACCGAGACACAGATATCCACAACCTATTTAATTTGCTGAGTTATGTGTGTTGTCTACATTGTTGGCCAAATGAAGCATGCTTGAATGAATCGGGTTCAAACCAAGTAAACGCCTGCGCCTACCAATTGCCATCCACATGCAGTTATGTTGCTGCTGTCTAGGGAAACCTGCTCCGAAATCAGTCACGCCGCCCTGAGACTTACATGAAAGCTGCACGTACTGTTTTGTTTTTGTATTGAATGAATCCATTTAATACGTTCACCGTTCATTCGATCATCTCGGATCAAAACTGATCGGGGAATTTTTACTTAAAACCCGGCAATACGATTCATTTCACAATCGCATCATTTGGCTCAGGAGACGAAACAGAGAACGAAGAATCGAACTTGGTTTAAACACGTCCAAAGCTCTCTCTCTCTCTCTTTTGACCCATTACTACCATGTTTGAAGCGTTTTTAACCCGTGAACGAACTCGGCGTTACATACATTATTTGATGCAGCTAACCACGGTAGTCAGCGGTGAGTTATCTAACCTAACTGTTCCATCGGGCTTTGCTTTACACCATTTTTTGTTCACAGAAACGAGTGCTCGATTGCTTTCTCACAGGCACAAACGTCGCCGCAGTTGGCGGATGATCAGCAGGCTGCGATCGGTAAGACCAGCGCCGCCGGGATCACCGCCAACACCCGTACCCGCTACGTTGGACGCTTGTAATGCGTCTGCGCCGAACTGTGCTGGCATCGCATAGCGGCCGCGGTTAATCAGTGTGGTCTTGTCGGCACCGATGAGGCAGCCTGTGTGTTTCCGGTTGAGGTAACTTGATGAGCAGCCCATCTCCGAGTGCATTTCGAACGACGAATAGTTTTCTCGATAAGCTGAGGTTTCGTCCAACTTGTTTTGCTCCTCAGCCAACTTTGTTCATGCACTACCTTTCAGTTTCGCTAAGAAACGGCTGTCGAAAGCGATGTCCATACAGCGTTTATATTCGTTATACGTAAATGTGAAAAGGTGCAATAGGCTCCAAAAGCCCACATTATATATATATATATATATATATATATATATATATATTTAGGAGAAAAAAATTGCTAATCCGTTCTGCATTGATACGAAAAGTCAAATAATTATCGATGCAGTACATCATTTTTAAGCACAAAAGGCAGATTTTATTCGCACACAATATTGATCATCAGTCGATATCAAAAGGTGGTCAGGCCACGTGCAGTATGCATCATGAAACAATTGCATTTGATTTGGCTGGTAAATTAGCACAAAACGAAGCACACTACCATGCGTAGAAAAATTGTAGTTGAGCAATGCAGATTGTGACATCGCAGTTCATTTTGCGCCATGACAGAATGGTGTTGGTGAATGTCATCTACGTGAACTCTATATGTAGGTAATCTATCTTGTAATATTTTTCTGCACGGCTGCCGCACCAACAGCATATATCTGCAACATCTGTTGCAAAGGCTCACCCTGAAAAGTTATCAGATGAAAAATAGAACATTTCAGATCCGCGTCACCGTCACGTCACCGTCACCCTATCCGCTCCGTTTGGCCCACTTTTCATCTCATCCAGACTCTGTCTGCCCCAGTCAACTTCACCCGGCCTGGTCGACTCCATTTGCCCCGATCCATTCCACACGGCCAGCTTCTCCCAGCCTGACCCTATCCACTCTCCTACCCTGTCCGCTCCTCCTCGCCTGGTTCATTTCACCTCACGCCATCCATTCCACCTGATGCACTCCATCTGACCCACTCCACTCCACGCGGGCAGCGGATCGCCGAGGCTCCCCGCCTTTCACCTTAAAATGTTCCGTAAAATGTTTGCACCGGTAACACGGTTGCGACACGGGCCGAAGAAGGAACCGGAGGTGAGGGCCGCGCTGGGGCGAGCTCCAAGGTGAGCCGGCCGGCGGTCAGGAAGCCAGCAGCCGCGGAGACGCCAGCTGTGTACCCCTCGGTGACGCCAGCAGCCGCGGAGACGCCAGCTCTGTGCCCCTCGGTGACGCCAGCAGCCGCGGTGACGCCAGCTCTGTACCCCTCGGTGACGCCAGCAGCCGCGGTGACGCCAGCTCTGTACCCCTCGGTGACGCCAGCAGCGGCGGTGACGCCAGCTCTGTACCCCTCGGTGACGCCAGCAGCCGCGGTGACGCCAGCTCTGTACCCCGCGCCGGCGGACTGGTGCAGCCGGTAGATGCCGGCATCTCATGATTGCCACGCGCGTTTGGCAGCAAGGTTAGATGTGGATGGCTGCAGCTGCAACGCTCGCCAGTGGCCCTTCCCTCCTCTCTCCTCGCCATTCGCAGTGTTGGCAGTGCTCCGTCGCGATGCCTTCCCGGCGCCTGTCACTTGTCTTTGTCATGCCGTGCCGGGAGCTGAAGCACGGTGCCGGCATCGCGTGCTACAGCTAGGCCGGCCGGGACGGCGGCGGGGGGGGGGGGGGGGGGGGTACCTGGCGCCGGGCTTCCTACCGCGGCTGTCGGCGCCGGATGCCCGGTCGGAGGAGGCCGCCGGCCTCGTCACTGGACACTCTCCTCGTGGCCCTGAGCGCACCTGCCCTGTCGAAAACTGACCTGACGCAGAGCGCCCGCAACCTTAGAAAGGTAGCAGCAGCGCACACTTTCACTTTGATGGTTGGCTGCGGCAGTGTCGTATGCGGGGTGGCGGTCGCTGGAGGCGGCAGCGCGGCCCTGCGCGACCCTGACCCTGCCGCCCCGGCCGGCACACCGCCGCTTCCGAGCACGTTCGCCGACGTTCCTCGAACGTTCCGCAAGGCGGATGTGCAGGGTGGGCACCACGTGGGTTTTGAGCAACTCTGATGGGGCTGAGTGACCCAGTTCTTTCTGCAGAGTCGGTGATTGGTCCGCGCGAAGTTCACCCCGGCTCCGACGTCTTCATGGGATGCCGCGACTTTGCCGGCATGTGGCCGATTTTGAGTGAACACGCGGTCGAGGTTCGTCGCCTGTCAACGCACCTGATCCGGCGTATGGACGGACGTTGCGCAGGGACGTGGAGAACTTGCGCAAACCATGCGTCATGCCTGCTGCTCGGGTCGCCCGCGGAAATTCATGATGACAGGACGTGTGGTGGACGCGAGTTCGGGCGCTATAGCCAGCGCTCTACGCTTGACTCGTGGGACGGTTATACTGGCGAGGAGCGACCGTGCTGTGCGGCCTGTATCCGTGTGATCTCTAGCATATGCCGATTGCTCAAGATAAAAACAAATGGTAGACAACACGGGGGCTCAACGGACAACTGTCGGAGGAAGCTAATATTATGCCCTGTGTGTCGGAGCAAGCGCTCGAGTGTATCTTTGGTTCGCAACGTCTGTGTCATCAGACTCCGCCCTGGTTTACCTAGACCGTTGGCCTGTGTCACGTGCTCCAAGCGACTGAGCTTCTCTTCCATGGCCTGTGTCACGTGCTCCAAGCGACTGAGCTTCTCTTCCATGACCTGTGTCACGTGCTCCAAGCGACTGAACTTCCCTTCCATGACCTGTGTCACGTGCTCCAAGCGACTGAACTTCCCTTCCATGACCTGTGTCACATGCTCCAAGCGACTGAACTTCCCTTCCATGGCCTATGTCATGTGCTCCAAGCGACTGAACTTCCCTTCCATGGCCTGTGTCACGTGCTCCAAGCGACCGAGCTTCTCTTCCATGGCCTGTGTCACGTGCTCCAAGCGACTGAGCTCCTTTTCCGCTACCCTTCGCGGTGGCGCCATGGTGGCTGAGCGCGAAATCCGCCGCTTCTGGCGCCAAGTGCTCGCGCCCGCTCCTGCATCCAGGCTCTAGTGGGGAGCATTTCAACTACTACAGCTCTCTGCTCAAAAGGCTTGAAACTTGGGTTGTTTTTCTGTCCTGTTTTTCTGTCCTATATTGGCCCAATTATGTGTCATCGTCTTTCCCGCCGCACCCAAATGTAGGGCACGCAGCGAAGAAGCACACACCCGCGATGCCGTGACATGTGGGCTCATGAACGGAATACTGGGGCAAAAAGTATCAGAGTAATGGACACCAAAATGTTGAGATCGTACTCTGCAAGCAATGCTGGTATGACTGGCAGTGCTGGTCTCGTCTGGCTGGTCAGCTGCATCAGTCAGCTCTACAGCAACGCCAGGGTGAGTCATAAATGCATTACAGCTGCGTGGCAACCGATGCAGGCATGCCTACATAGGTACAAGCTCAAGTTCGACTTCAAAAGAGGAGATCTTACAGATTACCGTAACCAACCTGCACCTATGTTCACAAAAGTGCAACAGCACAACTGGAGCACCACAAAACGCTCCATATCAAACGTTGCGATACAAATTTGGATGGCTGTGGTTAAACCAAACCAAATGGCCAACGACTGTCGACAAAAAAGTTGCTATCTAATGGAAAGCTGTTTTTTTATTGACTACAAAATGGGGTGCATTGGGGCTGATGTTGGCGGTACTTGCATCCAAAATCAGTCCCGTCCTAGGCACTGAAGTCCCCATGCTGTCATCCACTTGCCTAGAACGCCTACCCTGACGCCCGAACAGAATACGTGCATGCGACAATCCCGCCAATGCATTCGTGATAACCTCATGGTGCGTCGTTTCTGCACTGGTTTTCCGGGGCAGGCGACGCGACCAGAGCCGCGTCAGGCCGCCATCTCCGCGACAGTCATGTGGCGGCGACTCGGCCGGGGGTAGGAGCAGTCCAGTCGGCCACGGAGCCCGATGTGACATATCCGTGACGGTCATGTGGCGGCGTCTCGGCCGGGGGTAGGAGCAGTCCAGTCGGCCACGGAGCCCGATGTGACATATCCGTGACGGTCATGTGGCGGCGACTCGGCCGGGGGCAGGAGCAGTCCAGTCGGCCACGGAGCCCGATGTGACATCTCCGTGACGGTCATGTGGCGGCGACTCGGCCGGGGGTAGGAGCAGTCCAGTCGGCCACGGAGCCCGATGTGACATCTCCGTGACGGTCATGTGGCGGCGACTCGGCCGGGGGCAGGAGCAGTCCAGTCGGCCACGGAGCCCGATGTGACATCTCCGTGACGGTCGTGTGGCGGCGACTCGGCCGGGGGCAGGAGCAGTCCAGTCGGCCACGGAGCCCGACGTGAGCCTGCAGTGACCCCTCCCCCGGGTCCGCTGCGGAGCGGCTCCCTTCCGCCGAGAGTAGAATGTGCCAGCATGACGAGTCGCAGGCGCTGGGAACTCCTGTCGCCGGCCGGCCGCGTCAGCCTGCCGGCACGCGATGCAGCGCGCGCGTGGCTGCCGCCGCCACCAGCGGAACCCTGGCAGCTCGAGTCCCGGCCGTCCTGAGGAATGCGCACAGGTCCGGCTGCGCTCTGATGACACAATTTAACGTCTTCTTACCAATGCCCCGTGGTGTGTACGTGTGTTCCACGCGTCCAGTGCTGAAGGCCAGGCATCATTTTATCGTGCAATGACTCAATTCATAACTTTTTCGAAACATTATTTAATTCAAACACTTAACGTTCTGGTGATTCGATGACGGCGAAACAGATCCTTTCACAATATTACTGCCTCTTTATTCTGAGTGGTAATCGACTTCCGCACCAATCAGTTTGCTGTCTTGCGACTGATCCACCTCCAAACCAACAAAGGTTGCCATCAGTGAAGATGCCTCTACCATCTGCATGTTGCCGCCGTTGCCGCGCTCGCACGGTGCCATTTCGCACGCTTTTGGCATGTCTAGGTCACCAATGATTGCAGATTTTTATATCAAGCATATAACAATGCTCGAAGAGGTTAAAAATCACCTAAAAATCTCGGAAATCGCTGTCATTTTTAGAAAGTATTATATGTAATGTATGTATTGAGCCCAAACAATAACTTGAAGCCAAATAGTCGGGTGTTGCATCAGGTTAGAAGAGACAAGACATTTAAAAGCTACTCGCGGAAACGTACAAAAAAATACACACGCATACAGCCAACAAGCCCTAAATAGCATAAGTTCTCGTTGCTGAAGAAAAAAAGGTGTAAATGTTTGGAGAAAGTCGATTTTAAAAACAGGACCTCTGCAAAGTCGCTGCTTGCTGGCCTTGGGTTCTGTGTGGGAGTGGTAGCTGTTCATCTTGGCAAGTATTTCGTATTCGAGGGAGACACTTGTTTGAGGTTTCGGGGCAACAGGTTCATTGGGCAGCTGTGCTTTGCGCCAAAGTGAAAGGGAATAAGATTCGTGCCGCTGGCGGACACCTGGCTGAGCAGGTCATCGTGCAGAGCAGGTCATCGCGCAAAGCAGGCCATCGCGTAGAGCGGGTGATCGTGTAGAGCAGGTCATCGCGCAAAGCAGGTCATCGCGCAGAGCGGGTAATCGCGCAGAGCAGGTCATCGCGCAGATCAGGTCATCGCACAAAGCAGGTTATCGCGTAGAGCGGGTGATCGTGTAGAGCAGGTCATCGCGCAAAGCAGGTCATCGCGCAGAGCGGGTAATCGCGCAGAGCAGGTCATCGCTCAGAGCAGGTCATCGCTCAGAGCAGGTCATCGCTCAGAGCAGGTCATCGCACAGAGCAGGTCATCGCGCAGAACGGGTGATCGCGCAGGGCAGGTCGTTGAAGCCGTCCTTGTGTGGGAGCATTTACGCCGACCAGATGCAATGCGAATCACCAGCCTGAACATTTATTTAATGCAAGGTAAAATGTCTGCCGTTCGTTTTCGTGGGTTGCCAGGGATCGGCGTGGGTACTGTGTGAGGTGACCAGTGTGCCTATGAAAAGGGAAGAAGATAGCAGGCTAGATACATTGGCGCATGCGAGCCAGTCCGATTAGAATCCCATTGGGCTTTCTTACGCTAGCTGATAGGTGTGGGCCTCTCGACAGATCTTTGTCAAAGGTGACAAAAGGCTCTTAAAAGTTGCACTCTCTCGCAAAATTGCTTTGCGGAACCGAATAAATGTAGATGCCATGCGACAAAACGTCGACGGGATCTTAACGTGTTCACATTTTCACCTGTTTCCCGGCGTTTAGAAAATCTAAAAGCATTTCTAGAGTATGGACCAAGTCCGGGGATAGGGATATTTTTGTTCTGTGTGTCAAAATTTGGATGCCATCAGCTCGCGATAAGTTCTATATGTCAAAGAAATGTGCAGCCAGCTCACTGATTCAGAAGAATTTTTCTATCCAAAAGAAGGTATCTCCAATGCTATCGCAGACCTCACAGAAGATGTCCATGCGAGCACCTCATCATCTTAACTGTTTTATCTCATACAGCCAATATAATTTTTACGTTACGGTTACTTTTCAAACGGGTTCACCGCGTCTGCAAAGGTGTTGGAATAGCATCCGTATGGCGTGCAGCGTTTGCAGAGGTGCTTACACCTTACTACTCGCGGAGCTCCTGAAGTGATTCTCCCAGCTGAGCAGCTGTACTGCGTCAGTTACGCAATCAGCGAACTGGATTCCGTGCGGTCAGTGGTGAGCGGCTTTGCCATATCAGCAAATGTGATGACTAGTTACACGGGACTCAGCCGTGTTCACCGCCGCCACCTGTGTTCGTGGCGGTCAATGCAGCTTCATGCAAAATTTTCCCATAAGTTGTCCGTCAAGCTTGATTTTTCTGTTTTTGGTGGCCAACTTTGAGACCAACACCATTTTCTCTGGTGTTTCTTTGACTTTGAGCATCATCGTACATCGTTGCACTTTGTACCGCTCATCGAGTAATAGCAAACCCGCGCTACCTCCCGACCTAGCGTCACGCCGCGGTTCAGCCAGGTGCCGAAACACAGCGCGCCTGTAATGTCTCTTGCCGGCGAGTCATTCCTTTTGACACATCGAGGGAACAGCGCCTCTAACCGGGACGCCCGCTCAGGTGAAATGCAAATGCCCATTGCTCAACCAAGACCGTCATCGCCGTGGTCACTTAACCAGCTAACCAAACCAACTCTATCTTCCAGGGTGCCCGTTTCGAAAACAACGCGACGCAAGCCGGCGATCCGATCGCCGCCACTGTCACAGACGGTGGCGTCGTCTGATGAGGCGGCGCCGGCGCGTGCCGACCCAGCCGGAGCCGGCGGCGCGTCGCGCCCGCGCCCCGTCGGCGGGCCGCGCCGACGCCGGCTCATCTGCGTCGCTGCCGCTTTCACTACGCCGACGAGCCGGGCCACGCCGAGCGTAGCGAAAGTACGCCCATGCAACAGCTCCAGGACTGGGCGAATGTGTGGCGTCACTGCCTTTGGAAAGGCGGGCGCGGCGCCGGCTCGGTCCGGCCCGCCCCATTCAGCTGTGACGTAACTGAGCTGGCGCTGGCGCGCGCGCGCGCGGCGCCGGTCAGCTGACTCACGGGACGCGACGGCGCGGCCGACAGCCTTTCTTGCCCGCCGGCGCTCAGCAGGCGCGTGTGAATGTTTTTCTCCGCGGCGAAGGTTACTGGGCCAGTTGGTCGTCAGCGAGCCGGCGCCGGATCCCTTTCACGAGCCGACGGCGCAGGCGGACGGCCTGTTCGAGAAGAGATCGCTGGAGGCGGCCGGGCCGCTCGGCGGCCGGGTATGTCGTCGGCCTGTTGTAGGGAAATCTGGACGGTTCTACTGCTCATGCCAGTGTTCAAGCCGCAGCACAACCCTTATCAAGCACAGCCATCGCCGCATTTGTGGTTAGAAAGCGTTGTTTTGGTCGGTTTATCCCGTTGCTGTTCAACTTGTTTTTAGAGGCAGGCAAAATGGTGGTATGGCTGTGGTATCCATCTCTGTTCTTCATGCTGTTGCTGTTCCTGGACATGTGTAGCCTTAGTTGGAGTTGTGTTCGATGTGAGCCGATCTCGATGTGTCTCACGACTGTGCCTAAATCCTGGTGTTCTGCCCGTTAACGGTACACTCTACATTGGATTTACTGTATTTCATCGCATCATCATACTCACCTCAGTTGATCCTATGACCAGCCTGCTTTCATCAAAAAAAGGAAGCACATCACAAAACAGCAGAGTGCGGTAAACGCGTGGTCGCTCGGTCGGGACAAAGAACAACGACGATTAATTCCAAAAAGGCTTGTAATCATGCCTGCGTTTGACTCCGGGAGGAGCCGCGGCCGCCGCTCTGGAGTCAACTCGTTCTGGAGTCACACGTCACTCAAGTCCGCCTATTCACTGTGAGCCGAGGTGAATTCAACTCCTTTTAAAGCGTGTGTGAACTGGAGCCGGAGTTGAATCGGCCATGCCAACTCGAATCATCGTTAAATCGACAAAAATAAAGGCAGTTCTTATCTGTGCTTACGATAAATGTATTACCAAATATTCTCCCGCCTCATAGTAAGGTGCATATTCTATCCATACTTTCTATCTATCCATCTATCTATCTATTCTATCTATGCTATCCAGCCTCATGAAAAATGGAACGGTGAAATGGAGCGCTGCACCTCAGCTGTTGCCATTCGAGCCAACGTAATCGGAACAGATTGTGGCATGTAACCAGATCTTTTATCAGAATCGGTGTAAATCGGGCCATGCTGTTCCACGTCATGTCATCCCCCAATCGTGTCATGCTGCTGTAATCGTGTTATAACTGGAATCAACCACATCTGCTACGCGTTTGTGTCGGAACCGATTTTGCAGGAGCGGAATCAAGCCAAGTTTGCTTGTAATCTTGGATTACCTCCGAATGCGTATGGGTTGAGCTGTTTCACGCGCCAATAGACACTCAAAGAATGATGATTCAGATAACACGATACTCCTCCACGGCTGCCCCTGGAACCGTCCTTGGTATTGGAAACTTCTGGCTCGATTTTCCTAAAACATTCAATATTCGACTCGAAGGGCACGACTTCACCAATGGCAGGCTTTAGCCTTTAAATCTGTAATCATGGCAGCCTTAGGTCGCCGTGATGACCTTTATTCATGTGGATAGCCATGATATGACACAGCAGCCGTCTTCGACCTTAGAAAGCTCGGGCACGAATGAAAAATTGCCAAATTTGGCTTTAGCATGCGATTTCAACAGCTGTGATGAATCTGGTGATCTCAGGCCACTGTGGTGGCATTCGTCCGAAATGGTTGCTGCGGGATGGCACAGCCCGTCTGTGACCTTAGGAACTACTCGTTCGATTCCATTTAAAGCTGCTATTCGTCTCCCAAAGCATAATTTTGGCAGCCCCAGTAAATTCTCTGACATTAGATTGTCACGATAGCCTCCATTTGGGTGAACAGCCATGGGATGGCACTGCAGCCATCTTCACTTTCACAGGCTTCTGGCCAGGTTTTAAGACGTCTTCACCTCCCGGCACACGTCACACGACAGCATCAGCAGTTGTGACTCTGGTGGTGACATCAGGTCACCACGGTGACACTTATTCAGCGGATAATCATGTGATGTGAAGTCGGATAGGTGATTTCTGAGATTGGGGACGCTTTCAACCCCATCCTAGGTTCGCACCGGAATGAAGGAAGTCACGTTAATGTCAGATAGTCAAGCTCACAACGGGTGGTAAAACCGTGTGCAAGTGGAATCGTATTTCATGAAATAACATGATGCGACTGTTTTATGTCCTGAATCGCGATCTGAGTATTATTGGCTCCTGAGATAGGAAACAGTTGCAATGTCCTTCCACGGTAAACCATATGTAAGGCCAGCGTGCTCCTGGCACTCAAGATCATCGGATCTACAGCGGCGTATGCAATCAAGCGCCACGAGTCGATTGGTGAAAGTTTCACTAAAATCTAACGAACAATTTCCAGGGCTGGAACGCTGTTATAGGACAGACTGGGACGGGCTTCAGAAGCGGTATAGAAATAAGTAGTAGGTACAGACCAGCCATCTAGCATTCGACTTCTTCCATGCTTTGCTTGATTGCACTTGAGAGAAACTGATTCCAACTTTGACTAACAGCATATGTGGCTAAAGGAAGCATCCCACCATTTTTGTACTTGCCACGTATTGCTGCATCAGACGTGTACAATTTTATGAGGCTAACAGTTTTCTCGAAATACCTCTGTATAGTTCAGAATTTCGATTTGAAGTGGCCGATCCTACAGGAGAAGTCTCATTGCACTCCCTGCTCGGCACTATCAACGCAATGCAATTCATTTTCCTTGCTTTGTCTGTGTGTGTTTCGTAATGTTTGCAACACACCAAGGTGTCAAAATGTTTGTGTAATAAATGCAACGAAAGCTTAAAACATTCTGTTAAGGCAAAGAGATTGCGAACATGAAACTAGTATCCCGCGAGTTCAACAAAATATTATGATATGGCTTTGATTTCTCCCCTATTTATATTCTAACCCGTTTACCACCCTGGCTCTTTTCGAGGCGAACTTTGGCTTTGAGAATGGGAGTATCACATGATCCATGTGACGCACTGGCTCAAACTTCAACCAGCCAATTACTCGGTAACAGGCGCTGGGCCAATGACAAGCGTTCTTTTATTTGCACTAGTAGAGGCGCGTTCGGTTGTTGCCACGACGATAGTGGTCACGACTGCAGGAAAGAACTGTAATGCCTTTTACAAAGCGCTGACAGTATGATTTGGGATTGAAAATAATTAAAATTGATATCTTTGTAATGTCTTGACGGTGCTGCAGTGCCACTACCCAGCGTTTTTATTAAACGTAATTGCTCCTGAAACTTCACCAGAGCATATTTTTTTAATGAATTTTCCCCGAAGTAGGGTGCCCCTTTGTTCGACTCCTATTCCAAGCAGCGCTGCACGACTTTGCGACTCAGTGAGCAATAACTTAATTACAAGTTTAACCCGATGGAGCTAATTCCGGTAAGAACGGGAGTGAGATAGTTAGGCTGTGCGATTGGGTTTTAAAAAGTCTGACAAACATAGTGCTACACATCCTTGTTTTTTTCAATCCCCTCCTCTCGGTTTTGCTGTTAAAAATAATAAACACATTAAGCTTAACATTACGGCGTCCAAAATGCCCCTGACCCCTTGATGCGCTTTGGTTACGCTCCATCAAGGCTCTTTCTCCCTCTCCATACGCAATGTAGGCTGTGGATATTCATGTCAAAGGCCACATAAGACACTTTTAGATCATGCGGTCACGGTATGCAGCCATGTACCGCATCGTACGCATCTATTTGTATATATCCGGCGTCACGTAAGCATGTGCAGTTGCGTTTAGCTGTAGGTACTCGAGTCGGCTCATTGATGACTCGGTTGACGCCAGCTGATCCCGCTCGCAAGACAATTTTAAAGAAATTAATTTTACTCTGACTTAGCGAAATGCTTGATGATTATAAATCAGTGGCAGATCCAGAATTCAGTCCGAAGCGGAGGGGGGGGGGGGGGGGAGGGCGCGCAACGTTGTGGACCCCTCCCAAAAATCCTAGGCCATTAACCTTTAAGATTCTTATGCATGCTATTTGGTATATGGGGATTCATCTTCCTGTGTGGCGCCTTAGAAAACTAGACGTGGTGCGCTTGCACATTCTTAGAGTGCGTTTATTCTCCCCGTTTATGACGATTCTTTCCATGTTGAGGTCACGTTTTTGGAGAACAAATGACAAAATGAGTTTATGTTGTCCGCTAAATACTGTGACGTGTTGCATGTGCATGCCTTGGCAATTGTGCATGTGCTGTTGGTGTCGTATGCGGTAGTGGCTTGCATGGTGGTTGCTTGGTGCATGCGGTCGTGGACGCTCTCGTTGCTGCATGCTACATGCCCTTATGCTAGCTCTCAAGGCTGCGTGCGGTGTATGACTAGTTGCCAACTAATGAGTCCCTTGCGTGTGTTGCATAATGGGTGTCCTAGTTCGACGGTGTGCTACTTCCTGGATAAACTACGGTTTGGCAGTTGTCACAATACAGTTAAATAGGGCCCCGCACTTTATTCCAAAGTTGGTTGCAGCTAGCCAGTTTCCGGCGGCTGGTCGGCGAGTCGATTTGATGGGCTGGTAACTAATGACTTATGCAGAGTTTTTGTTTTGACTATAATGAAGATG
Source organism: Pollicipes pollicipes (assembly GCF_011947565.3). NCBI lineage: Eukaryota > Metazoa > Arthropoda > Thecostraca > Pollicipedomorpha > Pollicipedidae > Pollicipes > Pollicipes pollicipes. The sequence continues at coordinate 48,786,514 of NW_023596746.1, forward strand.
AACAAAATTGTTAGTGTTCAAAATGTGTCCAGAGCATGAGCCACAAGCCTAATAAGTGTCACCGATTCAATAAGCAACGGAATGAGGTGTACGGCGGCGCGTAAACTTATCTTAGACAATCGCGCGTCAAATTCGTCGGGGCATACCCGGCTGCTGCTTTCTACGGCCGCGGTGCGAAGGAAAACAGCTGTTGAAAACAGCTGTTGTATCTCGGACTTGTGCACACGAATGAACTTTGCTAGGCCCCTACAGCGTATACACGAGCAGGCGAAATGCCATGAGTGGCGAAAGTGCTGGCGCTCGCAGGCGTGCATGTGAGGGCTTCGGTAACGGAGTAAGGTCCCTATGACTTCATGGCAAGAGCCCGGGTGGGGTCCCCAGAGCGATCGAGGCTACCCCGGCCGGTTAACATTTAGCTCCCCGTTAACAACGACGGCCCTCCATCAAACGGGGAAACTCAAGACCAATAAGGACTGTAAAGCCACGGCAGATCAACGAAGAGGCTCCCGCCAACAGGGCAGGGTCCTCCGAGTAAGCGAGAAGAGCCCAAGCCACTAATGTGCTGGGCCCCTGAGCGATCAGGAGTGCCCCGACATTTTAGCACATGGGACACCGGCCAGACCCCCAGGGCCCTCCTGCCAAATGGAAAGGGTCCGAGACCAATGTACATGTTAGGTGTTCTGACGAGTTAGTCGCCTCGCTGACCAAGATTTGTAACCTCTCGATGTGTTCCGGTCTCTTCCCGGGGAGCTGGAAGCAGGCAAAATCACACCAATTTTCAAGAAAGACGACAAAAAGGAGCCGTTAGATTACATAAGTAAATCTCTGCTTTCTCTCTTCGGAAGTATTCTGAAACGGGCTGCGTATGATGAGATGCTCCGCCACGTCTCGCCTGCGTTGTGCCATCATCAGCATGGTTTATTCCTGGGCGTTCGTGCAGCACGAACTTGTGTGTTTACCTGAAGTCGGCTTTGGAGGCAATGTCGGACGGATGCCAGATGGATGCCATTTACATCGATTATTCGGCTGATTTTCGGAACGTTAACCATGAGCTCGTAATCCAAAAGCTTAAACACTCATAACATCTGAGGGAATCTGCACTACGATAGTTGTCTTGTATCTATTCGACAGACTTCGGAGGGTTACCGTGTACAGAAAACTTCCGATTGGAAACTGCTGACCTCCGGCGTCTAGGAAGCATCACTCTTCGATCCTTTCCCTTTTCACTGTTTATTAGTGATCATCCGTGCGTCATTGAATTCGGCTGTCTTTTTTATGCCGGTGACGTAAAAACCATCCGCAAAAGTACGTCACCGGCTGACGGCCTGCGGCTGCAGAATGATCTCGATCATCTGCTTGCGTGGTCGGTCGGGTGGGGGATAACCCTCAACCCTGTAAAACGCTTACGATGACATGCTCCAGGCGTGTTCCAGTCCTGATCAAGTATTTTAGCAATAGAACTAAGCTTGAACATGTGTGTAAAATTAGGGACCTTGGCGTAACGCTGGATTCCAAAATAACCTTCGTTTCACGTGTTTTTGACATGGTCAGTAGGGGTAATCTAACACTTAGTCTCATTACTGGATCCTTCCGCGTCGGTACCACCGGGTCAAAATTCAACGGAAGCGCAGTGATGGCTACGTATTTTGCACACGTCCGACCGGTTTCAGAATATTGTAGCGTTGTCTGGATGCGGGCAGCCTATATCCTCACAGTGCGAATCGATGGAGTGCAGCAATTAAGCTTCTTATTTGGCTACCTTCTCACACACACCCTGGCCAAACAGTTTCCCTTTCGTATGACAGCCTTCTGCTTAACTCTTTCTCAGAGACTTCTTCCAAGGTAAACAGGACTCCCAAATCTTGTCAGGCCGCTCCCTCTCGCTTGTGTCGCCTCAATCGACCCGCAACTGAACTATGCTCGCTGTACCTCGCGCTCGTGTGCAGACAGTACAGAGCGGTCTGTTTTGCAGACTGCCAAGCGTTGGGAACACCTTTTTAGCGAACAGCATTACTGCGGATATCTTTCATGACAGTGTCGGCGTTTTAGAGTTCAAGTTGCCAGGCATGTTTTAACTATGTAGCACCTTCACTTGGCTTTGATATATGGCGTACTTTGTACTTGCTGTGTTTTGTTTAAGCGGCTTCGCCAGTTAGTGGAGTGCTGCTCTGTTAGCGATGAGAGAAAATGGACAAAATAAATAAATTTGGCATGCTCCTATGCGATCAAGAGTGTGCAGGCAGGTTAGCAGAAAGGGCGCAGGAGACTATGACAAGAGCGCAGGTTTCTACCTTACTGAAATCAAATGGAAAGGGGCCTAGGCCAATGCAGAGAGTCTCTAAGTATCGACTGCCTCGGCACGTAAACATATGTAGCTCCCATCAACAGTGCAGGACCCTCGAAGCAAGTGTAAAAAATCCGAGACCATTGTGAAGAACCCCAGAGCAACCGAGATCAGCCTAGCAGGTGAAATGGTGCCCCGACAATGGCGCGTAGAGCCTTTCGGGGAATGAAAATAGTCCGTGGAGGACCCCTGATCGATCAACAGTGCCCCGACAATGGCGCGCAGAGCCTTCCGGGGAATGGAAATAGTCCGTGGAGGACCCCGGGTCGATCAACAGTGCCCCGGCAGGTTCCATGTACAAAGGGCCCCGACAACAGCGTACATCGCCATTCAGGCGAATGCAGCGAAATCGTGGAAGGTTCCTTAGCGATCAGATTAAGCCAACCAGTGGATTTATAGGACTCCTGGCGACAGCGCACGGCGTCTGGACAGAGGTATGGGCCTTAAAACTTCTTTGATCAACATCTTATCAATAAGCGAATAATCATTTTTGTGAGGTCACGTGTCCTTCGCTTTTACTAGCGTCCAATCTTGGCCGCCTAGAGGCCGAAAGACGTCCAATTTCGTTGCGTTTCGTGTTGAAAACCTGCATCCATCAAGCCCGTGATGGGTCCCTTCTGAACATATGGGTCCTTCGGGGCCCAAGAGCACCATGGCCCCGTGGTTCCCTTTTGGGTCCAGCACCATTCTGAATTGTATTCTGATTTTCAACTCGACCTGAAGCGAACCACAAGCTTGCTCCTGTGGCCTTTGTTTCACGCTAGGGTAAACCCGAAAACCATTGTGACCTTTGGATCCTTGTAATCCTTGGATATAGCGTCCTGCACCATTTATTTTTACCGGTCTCCTGTTCGCCACATCATTTTTATGTTTAGCAGTAGTTTCCACCTATTTCCTGCGAAAAAATGTGCTGTAGTTTAGTAACCGTAACTACAGCGCCATGATAGCCATTTTCTGATAGCTGTAAGCCGGCTTAGGCTGGTAGGTGACGGGGGTTGGCGGGCGGTGACGAGTTCATGTGAGTATATCGGGGAATCAGTGTGAGGATTATCGCTGGGTGGTGTGTTAGGTCGGAGATGTGGTTTTTAAAAATTAATTTGGGTACTCCGACCGCCAATAGCACATATTGAGTCACATAACAGGGTTGATTCATTTCAGGGCATTCATCATTGGGACAGTGGTGTGGCTAATCAACATATTCGTCCGTTTCGCGACTTTTTAGCGCTGGATGTGTATGTTGGTGATGGGCCGGAAACCTGAGGCCGTAGAAATGTGCAATGAAATGTGGGCTACACTTAATAAACTGGTGGAAAGCAGTTAACTCTAACGTGGGATAATGAGTTGGGGCAGGGGTGGCATGTTTTAATGCCAGGTTGCAAAACATGGTGAACATTTCAGACATAGCACCAGCATCCCACCATAATCCCAGAGTGTGTGCAAGACAAATTTGAATGCTTTTAGTTTGGGTTTTCCTTGTCACTAATTTCAGAGCACAGAGCCAATATTTTGAAAAAATTGTAATGTTGCAGGCTTAATTTCAGTCATAAATACTTTTGACACATTTCACCATACACATTCAAAATTTGATGCAGTTCAGCACAGTATGAGTGCAATGCATGTGATCAAGGTCCACCACACATGCCTCAAGCATATCACATAGTAGATGGATTTTTTGCAGGCTGGCTTTAATGCCTAGCTCAGGGATAGCATGGTGTGTGCATCCTAATGAATAGTTGTCCTGTGCACTTACTGTTTTTCTTTTTTCAGAACTTGACAGCAATAAGAACAAGTGAACTATTTCATCAGGGAAAATGGCAGATGCTGTTTGTCCATTTGTGTACTGGTCACAGACAAAATCAACAATCCACCTGAAGATTGATTTGAGAGATGTGGAGGTCTGTACAAATTGATTTCATTAGTTGAAAAATACTGCTGGTTTACTTGGATGTCAATATCCATCTGATGACTTTTGCAAAATGCTCTTTTTTGAAGCATGGGATTGAAGGGCCCCAAAGTCTTTTCAGTTTTGTCTGGTTTAAACATTGCATTTTAAACTGTTTTTAGATAAATATAAGCCGTGCACACCCAGATATGAGAATACACTTGTCTAGGTGTCCCATTTAAGTCTCATTTTATGTGAAATATGTGTACCTGGGCCTTTCTTATTCATGATTTTAAGTCAACCTTATTGTACTAGAGTTAAGCCATTGTATAGGACATTTTGACCAATTTTGGGAAGATGATTTTAAATCCTGAAATGATCTGCAGCACTGTTTCTTTTAGCCAATTTTCCTTTATTACCATTCAGTAGTAAACTGTTGACATGATAACCAGGTGTTCTTTTTGTGAGTCATGTAATCTATCTTTTGGTCTTCCTATTCAATTTTTAAGAACAGGCCAAGGTTTGAAAGCCACTGCTATGTGATATTTCTCTATGCTAGGGAGTTTTTCACCAATCCCTTTGTGGCAAGCAATAAACAGGCTGTTTGTCTTCATCCTGCTCCACACTGTTGTTTTCTTCATCATGTTCAATCTGGGTTTCTTTCTTATGTGCTTCACCAGTTGGCTATTTGCTCTTATGATTTCATCTATTCAACTATTTTCTGTACCCTGTGACGTACAAAATGGCTTGGTATGGACGTCTTTCATTGAAGCCCTAGACACAGACTACATGGACCAGTCTGATGTTTTCAAATACAGACCTGATATGTTTGTCTATATGTTTTTTTCATTCTTTGTGCTGACGTCTCCAACAACACTGCTTGGTTTTCTTGTGACCCATGTCCAAAAATTTGATTGCATCAACCTTTCCATTTCATGTGTAAACCAGATTTTCTCATTAATCATGATGACTGGTGACATTGGGCAATTATTGCAGTATATTTTTTGGTGTTCTTTGTTCCAAGTTCCATGGTTACATGTGAATGATATTGAGTAAAAAAGTAGGACCGAAAGACATAGACATGTGAGAGGCAGAACATGCTCCAAACCTGTGCCAATCTTAAAAAAGTGACCCTAATCAATCATCCAAGATCCCACATCCCAGTGTCCCATACATGAAGTACATTCTGCCTCTGAAAGTGAAAGAAAGTTATGCCACTTGCAGGGAAAACAAAGCCAGAAGAAGTGTTGCAGAAAGGAGGTAGTGACATGCAAACAGCAATATCTAAATATGTATATATATATATATATATATATATATATATATCAAACAGCAATATTTCATTTTTGTATGAGATATTGTGGGACAAATGGTAAATGTTATGTTCAGAAATGATGCCATAGAGCACAGTGATGGGGAGAATAATGTTGCAGTTGCCAATGTACTAATGAAAACTCTGGAACTCCAGGTTACCCAGTCACATTTGTTCCCTATCAAATACTGAAACAGTTTTTGATCATGCTTTTTATCATGAACCATTTGGATATGACATATATGAGATGCAAAGGAACTAAAGCACAAGTGCAATTTTTGCCATTTGGGGTCTTTGCACCTCCAGGTTGTCAATAATGATCCCCATCATCAAAAATATATTTGTAATCAGCCCCAAATGCTCAAAATTTTATATTTTAATTTCCAAAAAAAACAACTACAGAACAAGTTTCATCTGCAATGTAAAAAGCGTGAGTGCAGCATGCTACAGGGAAAAAAACAATTTCTAGTTTCCCTCCACTGATTCAGTTAATAAAAAGTACATGTCTGCGCTTGTGCCCTTTCTCGAACGCCATCCACTAGCAGCCTCCCGCTTCTCTGCCGCCATCTGGCACTACCGGAGAGCTCGGTGCCGTCCAGCCACAGCCTCCCGCTTCTCCGCCGGCATCTTATCCCACCGGAGAGCTCGCCGCCGTCCAGCCACAGCATCCCACTTCCCTTAGCTCTTCAGGGTAGGTGGGCAGGATGCTGTCTACGATGCTGCAAAAGGAAGTGCGATCACCGCCCGCTTCAAAGCCGGGTCAAATCCCCGTAGTTTTGCTGTCCCTACGCTTAAGCATGTTACTATAGGTTATCAAATTCCAGCCAATCCACGACGAAAATCAGAAAATCAGTTGTAGTTGCTGCTTTGAATGATAAACTTTGTGTATATTTGTGATTGCCCTCATGCCCTGAAATGTACACCACACCATGAGAAAAGGTGCATGTCCGCACTTGCGCTTTTTCACTGCATACGCTGCAGGGATGCGGGTGATGTAGTGGTCAACGCGTCTGCGTTACCACCAGACGCGTGGTTAACGCGTCTGCGTTAACCACTGCGCGTCTGGGAAACCAGAGGTACGGGGTTCGATTCCCCCCGGTGCCCGCCCTTCCTGCCAGGGTGAGAGGCAGGCGACGCCATATAGCCTCAGCAGCTGAGTGCGTCGTACAGCCCCAATGACACACACACACACATTGCATATGCTGGTGAACTTGTACTTTTTCTGATAGCATCCTTTGTGTTCGCGCTTTTTCTACGTTGTGGAATCCATGTTTGTTGCTACATAGGTCAAAATTTTAAAGCATCCCAGGAATTTCTGTGAAGTTCATGTATTAAGATCAGCCAAGCAGTATTCGGAGTGATTCACTTTAAGGTGACAAATTCAATGGCGTATGATTCAAGCATTTACCACCAACCAATAGTCGGATACAGCGGGAAATCGAAAAACTTTCCCCTGAAAAGTTGCTTAAATCCATACACACCTTTTCTCCTTTGTATGGTGGATATTTCCATCAGGGGGTTCATCAGAAAGACAGGAGATAGCCTGCACATACCAAGCGAGAAAACAAGGGGATTATGCTGATGCAAAACCTTTCATATGTTATTGTAAACAAAGGAAATGGCAGAGCAGGTCACTCAGATACCACAACTCAACTCAAAAGTGCGGCGTCTTACCTAAACACGGATCTGGTCGAGAAGCTGGAGCAGCAAAGCCAAAAGATGAGTGGAATGAGAAAAAAAAAGAACTCATTGTTTCACTGTGTTGATGGGAAATAGTTATAAGGGTGAGACAGGTAGAATTTCTTTAGCTAAGAAAACTAATGCTCTAGGGCCAAAAGTAATGTTTATGTGGGCCAGTTGGGGATTTAAAACGTGTTATTAAGGCTGACCATAGTGTGTTGTGGGGTGAGGTGACATTTCAGCACTGAGGAACATTTTGTCAAAATGAAAGAGGGAAGGCTAGGCATGTCTTAGTTCCAAGATCTTATAGGATTGTAATGAGGCAATGTATAATGTTCTACTGTATTACAGCCATAGTTTCCAAAAGACACTTTCTGTGAGTATAAAATTCTGACTCCTACCTTGTCCCAGGCCTGGAACACATTATTTATCGGATTATGGAGGGCATAGAGAGCACTACCAAACATCAGTTGTATATGGTTTGTTATGAATGACTGTGATCATGTGATCATACAATACCACATGTGTGATACAATAACTGCCCCCAAACTATGTTACACATGACTTGTGTGGTAGATTGTCTTTCACTAAATCTTACTATTTAGCTGACATTGTTATATGTTGGCATTGCAAGGACATGTGTTGTTGGTGTTGGTGCTGCTAAACTGTATGCCATGTTGCAGGACCCTGACATTGATTTGCTGCCTGAGCAGCTATCTTTTGAAGCAAAAGCCCTCGGTAATTCAGGGAGTCAGCTGTATGCCTTCAAACTGAATTGGTATCAACTGGTGAATCCAGATGTAAGTTTGCTGGCAGTTGGTTGGCAGATTAATGAGACCACAGTAAATAAATTTTAAGCTGTCTCAGCTAGATAGTCGACACATTGACCACAGTGTTTGAGTTTATTAGCTCAGTGGCACTTGCGTGTTGCCAAGAGAGCTGTCTGGTATGGTTTCTCGCCTCACTTTTTCATGCCTGTTATGTTGCTCTTGGGTTGGTCATAGCCGTCCACCGTCCTGTGGCGCCCTGTCTGGCGCGAACAGTCTGGCCTGGTTGGCTGCCGTCAGTCACGTGGTGGGTAACTCAAGAGCTGACCACGTGGTGCACCGTCACACGCGGCTCAACTCGGGCGGGTCAGCGGGCCGTGGACGGGACACTCGTGCCAAGTTTGAGGACCGCGGGTGTAGCGCTCTCTGCCAGCCAGTGTGATTAACTTAAGGTGCGGAGTCTAATGCACAGTGTTGAATTTATCCTCGCTCTACCCACCATATGTTGTGCCGTTGTTGCCCTAACGGCGTGCCCGATCGCAGGAGACCAAGTACCACCTGTCGGACCGCAACGTGCAGATCACACTGGCCAAGGAGGACGAGGAGTGGTGGCCGCACCTGACCAGAGAGCGGATCAAGCTGTCCTGGCTGAGGGTACGGCCCCGGGGACAGGACGGCCAGGCCCGGAGACAGGACGGCCAGGCCCGGAGACATGACGGCCAGGCACGGAGACAGGACGGCCAGGCCCGGGGACAGGACGGCCAGGCCCGGAGACATGACGGCCAGGCACGGAGACATGACGGCCAGGCTCGGAGACAGGACGGCCAGGCTCGGAGACAGGACGGCCAGGCCTCCCCTCCCCACGACTGCTCATGGTTTCGGACGAGCCGTCAGCTGAGTGTTTGTGTGTGTGTGTGTGTGTGTGTGTGTGTGTGTGTGTGTGCGTGTGTGTGTGTGTGTGTGTGTGTGTGTGTGTGTGTGTGTGTGTGTGTGTGTGTGTGTGTGCGTGCGTGCGTGCGTGCGTGCGTGCGTGCGTGCGTGCGTGCGTGTGTGTGTGGTCTATTTGTAGCGTTTTTGGGCATTGCCACTCGCAGTGCCCCCTCAACGCCCTTGCGGTTTGGTTTGGTCTGGTTTGGATGGTGGTCCTCGACCTCTGGCGTCATGACGTACCTTAGTGGGTGGTTTTCCGATACACAGAGCTTTCGCTATTCGCCATACATGTCCATCATTGGGCCTGGGACCACCCAGCAAGGTGCTTATTTTGTCTGCTCATACTCGTTTTTTGGTGCTGGGAACAGATGCTGACGATTGTTTTTTTTTTATTCTTCGCTGCAGCGCTGGCATAGTTACGGCCTGGGGTCTTTTTTAACCCTACCGGGTGTTTGTCTCTCTTTCTCTGGATTTTGTCACGAAGCCTCTGCTGGCGTCCTCTCAGCTCGCGCCACCCACGGGCCGGTCCGGAGCCGCCGCTGAACTCTCAGCTCGCGCCACCTACGGGCCGGTCCGGAGCCGCCGCTGACCACGGCCCGCCGTCGCCGCCAGGTGGACTTCGATAGGTGGCGGTCGGAGAGTGACGACGAAGCCGAGGGCCGGGACGTGATGGCCGACTACCCGGACGTGTACGACCGCCTGGTGCGGGACGAGGCGGGCGGCCCGCAGAGCAGACGTGAGCTGGAGGGGGGAGGGGGACGAGGCGGCCGGCCCGCAGAGCAGACGTGAGCTAGGGGGAGAGGGGGACGAGGCGGCCGGCCCGCAGAGCAGACGTGAGCTTGAGGGGGGAGGGGGGGCGGCTGGCCGGCCCGCAGAGCAGACATGAGCTGGAGGGGGGGGGGGGAGGGGGGTTGGCCGGCCCGCCCGCAGAGCAGACATGAGCTGGAGGGGGGGGGGGGGGGGGGAGGAGGGCGGCGGCCGGCCGGCCCGCAGAGCAGACGTGAGCTGGAGGGGGGGGGGGAGGGGGGTTGGCCGGCCCGCCCGCAGAGCAGACGTGAGCTGGAGGGGGGAGGAGGGCGGCGGCCGGCCGGCCCGCAGAGCAGACGTGAGCTGGAGGGGGGGGGGGGGGGGGAGGGGGGGCCGGCCGGCCCGCAGAGCAGACGTGAGCTGGAAGGGGGGGAGGGGGGTTGGCCGGCCCGCAGAGCAGACGTGAGCTGGAAGGGGGGAGGGGGGTTGGCCGGCCCGCAGAGCAGACGTCAGCTGGAGGAGGGGGGAGGGGGGAGGAGGGCGGCGGCCGGCCCGCCCGCAGAGCAGACGTGAGCTGGAGGCTGGCCGCGGCGGGGCGGGCAGCGCTGGGTCCCGGGAGGAGTGGCGCCGACAGCCGGGCTCGCGCCAGTAAGTGGCGGCCGTGGAGGCCCGTGCGCCCTGCCGGGCGGGCCGCCTCGTGCCCTGTCCGCGCGTCACGGGCGTGGACATGGTGTCAGACTGCGGCTGGGGAAGAATGCGAGTGGTGGATGACGTGTTGTGCTGTGGCAGGATGTAGCAGAACTGGGGAAGCTTGCTGGTTCACACTGCATCCCACTCTTATACCGTGTACTTGTACTTAACCACGGATTAAGAGCCGTATTTGATCACACTGCATTTAAGTTGAGGGCCGTGTTCTAGCTCAGTATGGTCTCCTTAATCCGAAAATCCGTTAAATCATTGAGCATCGGCATTTAGTAAGCATTTCCCATTGTTTTGCAGTGGAGAACTTCCGTGAGAGCTACTTGATGATGTACAACTTGTGGCAGCTGCTGGGCTTTACCGTTATCCTGGGCAAGCTGGGATTCCGATACTACCTGGAAGGACAAGGTAAGGCGAAGCCCTGGCGAGGCTCGTACAGCACTGGCTTTGATCTGAGCTCTGTTATATTCCGAGTCTTGTTTGCCTTTCGTGACAGCCACGTGTGCCGACAGTGTACAACATGCCCATTTGTCACCTCTAGATGTTTGACACAAGACCCATCCTGCTTACGGCCATTTCTAAACGGGGCTAGTACTAAGACTTGTGGCGCATTGAGGCTGGTGCGATTGAGTAGCGCAGACCAATGGTAATTGTGTTTTGACAAATGAAGAATATTTTGTATACCATACACTTCCAAACCTGTGTTTGCCAAATGCTCTCCGGAAACGCTTCACTTACGCAGAATGGTGCACTTTGACTGAACTCACTGCACCGTGCTCACGTAAAACTCAAGAAGCGTAGCACAACTGCAATCGTGGTTGGTATCATGGATTATGGCATACCATTACCATATTGTTATTATTATGTATTACAATGCATGTATATACATGTCCATATATATATATATATATATATATATATATATATATATATATACATGACTACGTACGCTTTTGTATATCGATTAAGCTATGCTGCTACAGCCGTGACAAGGCAAACGCTGGGGGTTCGTGGCGCGCTGCTCCGCATGTGTCCCCGCTCGTCACCGCGTGACTGTGGCGCGCTGCTCCTCGTGTGTCCCCGCTCGTCACCGCGTGACTGTGGCGCGCCGTTCCTCGTGTGTTCTCGTTCGTCATTGCGTGACTGTGGCGCGCCGCTCCTCGTGTGTCCCCGCTCGTCACCGCGTGACCGTGCCGCCCGGCGCGCCGCAGACTCGCTGACCAGGGCATATGACACGGCCGGCCTGAACATGAAGCTGGCGCAGGGTCTGCAGGTGCTTGAGATCCTGCACCCGCTGCTGGGCATGACGCGCGGCGGTGTACTGGAGCCGCTCATGCAGGTAGGCTGGCGGCCGGGCGGCTGGCTGACCGCCGGCCTGCCCGGCTGCGCACGGCCTGCCCGTCCGGCCGGTGGACGGTGACCAGCCGACTGTGAAGACTTCATCCACTTTCGGCAGAGTTGCGCGTTTTGTTGATGCAGCTCATTCTGCCTTCATATTTATGTCATCATGCTGCGTGGAATGTGCCGGAGGTATTGCTCCGATGCGGTCGCTCCGTTTGGCAGAAATAGCCAAGTTTGGCAGAAATAGCCAGGTTTTGAACTTGGTCTCAGTAGCCGAGCTGTTCAGAGAAGCTGTTTTATACATCAAGCTCCAGCTGGTTTACCGTACTTGATGTTTAACTTTTGGCTACAACAGTGGTCGTGCACGGCCCGTCACCTGTGATCCGTGCTGTAACCGGCGGTTCGGCCGTGGGGTGACGCTCTGGCGCCGGGTGCCCGACCGCGGGGTGGTGTGCCGCCGTGCTGTCTGCCTACCATCGGGTGGTGTGCTGCTGTGCTGTCTGTGCCCACCATCGGGTGGTGTGCCACTGTGCTGTCTGTGCCCACCATCGGGTGGTGTGCCGCTGTGCTGTCTGTGCCCAACATCGGGTGGTGTGCCGCTGTGCTGTCTGTGCCCACCATCGGGTGGTGTGCTGCTGTGCTGTCTTTGCCTACCATCGGGTGGTGTGCTGCTGTGCTGTCTGTGCCCACCATCGGGTGGTGTGCCGCTGTGCTGTCTGCCTACCATCGGGTGGTGTGCTGCTGTGCTGTCTGTGCCCACCATCGGGTGGTGTGCCGCTGTGCTGTCTGTGCCCACCATCGGGTGGTGTGCCGCTGTGCTGTCTGTGCCCACCATCGGGTGGTGTGCTGTTGTGCTGTGTCCACCATCTGGTGGTGTGCCGCTGTGCTGTTTGTGCCCACCATCGGGTGCTGTGCTGCTGTGCTGTCTGTGTCCACCATCGGGTGGTGTGCCGCTGTGCTGTCTGTGCCCACCATCGGGTGGTGTGCTGCTGTGCTGTCTGTGCCCACCATCGGGTGGTGTGCTGCTGTGCTGTGCCCACCATCGGGTGGTGTGCCGCTGTGCTCTTTGTGCCCACCATCAGGTGGTGTGCCGCTGTGCAGTCTGTGTCCGCTATCGGGTGGTGTGCCAGTGTGCTGTCCGTGTCCCGCTGTGAGGTGGTGTGCCGCTGTGCTGTCAGTGTCCTGATGTGGTGTGTCGTGTCTCTGGTCTGTCGTAGTGGGTACACTTCTTCTGTGTACCGCAGGTGTCCGGCCGCAACCTGATGCTGTTTATCGTGCTGGAGGGGGAGCAGAGGTTGCAGACTAAACCGGCCGTCTTCTACCTGTTCGTGGTGTGGAGCCTGGTGGAGCTGGTCAGGTCAGTTTGCGAGTGTGGAAGCTGCAGGCAGGCTTGTGTCGAACATTAGGCGGTATTGTGATAGCGACGATGCTACCCAGGGGGTTGATATTGGGCGGCGGGGAAGTATTCGCTATAAGTGCTTTAGGACCGCGCGACTGGACAGGGCGTGAATGCGTCAGGCGCTGAGTTGCATCAGGGTGGTAACACAATGTAATTTATTTCTTGTTTCCCCCGGCGGCCGCGGACGTTGCACTTCGCCGTATTAACCACGTTTAAAACGGTGATTGGTTGGTTGGGGTGGATTTGGGCTGGATTTAAAATGGCTGGGGTGCTCACTGCCTGTTTGTTATCGAGGCAAAGAAAGCTGACCATGCAAATTTCCGTACGTACTGCGCATAGCATTCTCATTTTGTTTTGAAAGATCCCTGCGAGGCATGCCTTTACCCTATCGACGCTTCTAATTAAATTTGCAACAATTATGGGCATTGAGGTCGTGCATATGCTGGTTTCCTATTTTTTGCACTTTCAACTCAGATTTTGTCTTTTGGCGCTCGTTTTCTCAGTCTCAAATATTCAGCCAGTCACAATTCCTGACTTTTCGCACCGGGGACAGGCTACACGAACCCATTCGACGACCGCGCACCGTCACCGCGCACGTGGATTAATGCTCGCTGTGTGACCACATGTGGCACGTGTTCGCACTTCGTCCGTGTTGCTCATCGACCTCAGCTTGAGTCGACCTGTGCCCCCTCGGTGACAGAGAGGCCGCTTGTATGGGAATCACTGAGAACCGCAGTAAGATAAATCAATAAACACCGGGAGGGGCCAGTGGTGACAACGGTGTACCGGCCACGTTGTCGCGTGCCCCGGCGGCCGTGGAGCCAGTGGTGGTGGCGGTATACCGGCCACGTTGTCGCGCGGCCCGGCGGCGGTGGAGCCAGTGGTGACGGCGGTGTACCGGCCACGTTGTCGCGTGGCGCGGCGGCGGTGGAGCCAGTGGTGACGGCGGTGTACCGGCCACGTTGTCGCGTGACCCGGCGACGGTGGAGCCAGTGGTGACGGCTGTGTACCGGCCACGTTGTCGCGTGCCCCGGCGGCCGGGGATGGTCGACTGACGGGTGATGGCCGCCGCAGGTACCCGTACTACACACTGCGGCTGGTGCGCCGCGAGCTGTCCGTGCTCACCTGGCTCCGGTACACCATCTGGATCCCGCTCTACCCGCTCGGCTTCATCACCGAGGGCGTGCTGTACCTCAGGTGAGCCCCACCGCACCCGCCATCCCACAGTTTTGACACAGTGTTCATGCGGCGATGAAGCTCGACGTCCGCACGCCACTCGACCTGTTTGTGGTCAGGGTGCTTCATTAAACTCTGGAAGCCAGACTTGGGCACCACTTGTGTGGTGGGAAATACTCTGGGCGTTTTTCTTTTCTGATCGTTTGACATATTCATTGTGTTGTGATATGCTAGATGAAGGTATACTGGCCTCACGGCCCAGGTCAGGTGCGGTATGTTTTATCTTGGTTCTTTATTTTCCATAAATTTAACGCGAAGATGTAAATGATTTGTGCGTATGGCTTTTGAGGAGAAATGCGTACAAGGCTTTATGATTTGTTTTATGACCTGATGATTCTGACTTCGGCCCCCGGCGCTGTGGCTTTATTCCAATGAAGCGCTTCGGTCAATTACTATTCTGAACATTGTTTTGTGTTAATTTTGAGAATCACCGCTTGGTTTGTGATGTTTGGCCTTGTGCTTCATACGTGTCACATACAGCCTTGAACGATCGTGGCGGTGATCAGATCCAAACTCATGGTTCTGCGAATCACATTGCGACCTCCGGCGCACGTGTTGCGCGGTGTGATGCTGGTGTAATGCACGTGGATGTTGCGCTGCTTTATAGCACGCATCATGTCGCCATGGTCATGTGGAAATGTGATGCCAGTCTGTCTGGCTACATCTTGTGTTATGTTTTTATTGCGATTTTCTGTGTTTCAGATCTCTGCCATATTTTGAGGAGACTGGGAAGTTTTCGGTGTCGATGCCCAATGCATTGAACTTCGCATTCCACTTTCCAACTTTCATAAAGTGCTTCCTCTTCATTGCTTTCCTACCAGGTACGTACCAAACCTGAGTCGTTTAATGCTTTTATATGGCTCCTTCAGTTTTGCTTCTGCACCAGCCTGACATTTTGTGGGTCAGTGCTGATTCTGCAATAAGTTACTATTGGCTGTTAGCAAATTATTGTGTTTTTATTTTCAGACAACGTAAGTTCAGACGAAGATCCCTTCGTTGTTGAACGCGCACAACACTTCGATATCTGTTGCAATGCAGCTTACAGACTTGCACGCATCCCCCATCGAGGAACGTTGGTAGCACAACCGCTTAACGGCGTACTTTTTTACTGGTCCATAGTGTTTGCGTGTTAAAGGGCTGCTTTTCAGAGCTGTGAATTGCATTCTATCAGGCCAATTTCGATGTTTGGGTCAGCCGGCACCAAACCGGTTTTGGGTCAGTCTCCTCTGGCACCAAACGAAAGATTGTTCAAATTGTCTTAGGCCCCTCCATTGACCATCTGCTGTCCAGCGAAGCCAAACTCTTACGGCGTACCGGTTCAAAGTTCGCGTGCACGATATGCCATGAATTTTCCGACACTCGCGGCATGCCCAGTTTGGCTGGGACGCTGTTGGCATGACGTTTCACGTAAGCCGTTCTGTGGGCCTACAGCTGATTGTAAGCCGTCATTGTCTGTCGGCTTGTGACCCGCGTGTCTACTTGAAGGGCGTCTTCTTTCGCAGTCGTTTAATGCGCATAAAGTGTTTGTTTTGTGGAAACTGTGCTTTAACCCCCAGGAGGTCACGACCTACCATGACTTTCACGCTGTATACAGGTATTGATGATTTTCGTCGGGTAAATAGCTGCTGAATCCCTCAGCTGCGAACCGTCCGTGTTTCTGAGTGGTCTGTTGACACACAATCTGTGCGTGTCCGCAGGGATGTTCGTGGTCATGCGGCACATGTATCGGCAGCGCAGGAAGGTAATTGGGCCGAAGCCTGCGAGCAAGGCCAAGGTGCAGTAGGCGTGCCGGTCTGTCAGGCTCTCCGCCGCCGGCCAGCGCATCGGAGCGGGCCGAACCGGCGCCGGCGCTGGACCCGGCCCTGCACGCCGTCTCCCCGCCGCCGGTCAGCGCATCGGAGCGGGCCGAACAGGTGCCGGCGCTGGACCCGGCCCTGCGCGCCGGCTCCCCGCCGCCGACCAGTGCATCGGAGCGGGCCGAACCGGTGCTGGCACTGGACCCGGCCCCGCGCGCCGGCTCCCCGCCGCCGGTCAGCACATCGGAGCGGGCCGCACCGGCGCCGGCGCTGGACCCGGCCCTGCGCGCCGGCCCCCGTCACCCGCACACGGCGACCCCCGCCCGCGCGGCGTCAGACACCCTCGGCCGGTCCGCCACTGATTAGCCGGGTTCTAGTCCAATGGAGCACTGCAATAGTGTTATGATCAACTCCGAGGTAGCGACCGATAGGGCCGGATGTCTCTGTCGATCAGCCGAATGAAATACGGTTCACATGGAAATTGGTGATGTTTGTTTACGCACCGACTCGAGTGGTTGATTTGTTTGATTGCGTGTGTCACGCGGGCTTAAACTCAACGAGCCGCCACATTAGTGGCGTAATATAGCAAGCTTGATGTCCCCGCCAATTCCTCCTTCATGTGGTAGATTGCTGATGGTCAGGTCGTCCATTTCCATTCCGTGGTGAGCGGGTTATGCCCTGGTGTAATGTCGACCGGCCCACTGGGAAATAACTGCAACAATTGATGTATAGCGGAATGTTATTTTCTGCTATTGTTCCATTCCAGGATGATCTTGTGGAATACAACATTTGTGTGTGGTTATGAAGTTTCGATGAGGGCGCCATTGCAACCCGACGCTGTCTGGTCAAGGCCGTCTGTGAGGTTTGCTGACCGCACATACCTAGTGATAATTGGGGCATTAGGGCGCCGCATTGGCTGAATGACCTTTCATGAGCGAGCTCATTCAGACATGGTAGGCGTGGGTGCACGAAAAGAAAGCAAAATGACAGCCGTGCATCCGTGTTCCGGTGCTGAACACGGATGCACGGCCGAGTCATTTTTGCTCTGGCCGACCATGCGTGCGTGCATGCCATTTTCTGATCTGTTATGCTTATTTAGTGCATTCTAACACAATGACGTGAGGTCATGACTTATGAGCTTAGACCTTCCATTTCACTTCAGTTTCTCAATGCATACGAGAGTCTTAAAATATTCATTTCACTCTGTATCAATATCCGAGTGATCTCACAACCAAATCCAGCCGACGGGCGACTGTCTCGCACGTGGGACGTGACCAAAGATTGGCATACCTGGGCCGTTGTCGCTAACCTACAGCTGCCCGGACGGTGCCATTTGGCGCACGGGATCGCGACATACATGTCAGCCGATGAACAGCTATTTGTGACCAGGGTGCTTTAACTTGTGGTGCATGGGACGCTTGTGCTGAGTTGCACCCATCTGCCACGAGAATGTCTAATTTGGCAGCCTAAGAACCTACGGACTTCAACCTGCCAAATATCTCCTCTGATACGAGGACTGTCTACGCATACCAGGACCTAGGTGACCAGCGCTAAGGTGTGACCCGCGTGCGTATGCAGCATATTGGACGTGAGGTCCGCCGGATCACGGAAGCCGGAGACTAGAAATTGGGAGCGCAGGGAGATCTTGAATCCAGTCATTACCCATTTAGTTCTCAAGTGTTAAAAATGCAGCTTCGGTGCACGTGGCTCTCTTCAGCCACCATTCGGAGATTAGCGGGGCGCGACCATGGTCACTGTACAGCGAATTGCACCGTGGGACATGCCGTTGTGTCTTAATACAACCTCCGCGGGCCCGGCCGGGGAAACAGCTGGATTTCCCAGACATCTGCTCGGGCCGATCCGGAGAGTCGGAGACTTCAGGCGTGGAATCACGGCTCGTCTATTGGTCGACACAGCTGAATGCTGTGGCGGGAAGGCTGATCCGTATCCGCAATCAGCAAGAGGCGTGCTTTCCTGCTCGACGGATGTGTCCGGTCTTGATGGCCTTGTTATGCGGATCTGAGGAGCCACGCTACTCTCAGATCCGGCACCATCGGCAGGACGATGATCTCAGCTTCGTTCCGTCCCTGGCCGGCACCACCACACGCTGAAGGTGACCTCTCGGCGGTATGGCTTTCACCGACAAACTCAGCTACTCCTCAGCCCAGCCCTAGTTGAGTCATGCCAGGCGGCGCGTGGGAAAGCGATACCAATCCATGGACACCGTGCTCACGAGAAAACCCTGTGTAAACAAACTTATTTTGATATGGTGCTTTTTTATTTCAAAGCAGATGTTTCTACTCAAGTGTATATCGTAGACAAAAGTCCAAGGATACCAATTCGTACCGTGCAAATTTGATGGACCCAGCGCAAAGCGCCCCCCACCAGGAGCAAACAGTCAGTGAACCTGGGCCCCTGGGGCCAGGGTCGAAGTTTGACATCTGACGTAGCTGGAGGCCGTACTAACTTTTGTTTGGCGTCCGAAGGGCCACAAATGTCAAGCACACAGGTGAACAGGGCGAGTTTTTCTGAGAGAAGTTTTTCTGAGGGCATTTCATGGGGCATCATTTCGTGCGTCTTGAATATTTACAACTAGGAATCGAAAAATGATCCAATTTGCATTTTGGTGTAGAGAAACAGAAGTATCTGAAAGCAACTCAGGGGCAGACGGGCTTCAAACTATCCGTTACTAAGACCACACGCAATAGAAGGCTATTTTGCACTTCTGGCGTTAACCTTGGCCACCGGCACTTCGAGCCAGAACGATCATGATTATCATAACGTCAGCGTGCGGTACAGGTCCAGTGGCGTAGCCAGCTTTTCACCCACGAGGAGCTAAATCGGGTCATAGGGACACTCCTGCCAAGAGGGGCCTCATCGTTTAGGGGTCCTATGTTTTTTAATCGGCGGCCATAGCTACGCTCGGCATTCTTTCTGAGGCCTTGAGGCCCTTTTGCTGCTTTAAAAGTTCTACGGGTGTCCTAAATTAACAGCAAGTACAGGGGTCTTCGGTCTTAGGGGGCCACCTTCCCCAGAGCGCTATCCCCCAAAAGCTGCTCCTTTGGCTGCACCACTGTACAGGTCACATGGATGCTCCACGGATCAGAGATCAGCATAGGCTCCACCACAGGGCTGTGCTTTTGTGGTTGGCAGCTGTGTCTGGTCAGCGCCATGATCTGCAGGCGCATAAGAACATTTGGGCCAAACGCCTTCCGAATGCAGCCATTTCCCTCCAAGTGCGAACACCTGGACCAGGCGCCCTCCGAGTGCAAACATTTGGGCCAAGCGCCCTCTGAGTGCAAACATTTGGGCCAAGCGCCCTCCGAGTGCAAACATTTGGGCCAAGCGCCCTCCGAGTGCAAACATTTGGGCCAAGCGCCCTCCGAGTGCAAACATTTGGGCCAAGCGCCTTCCGGGTGCCGGAAGCAGTAAGTGAGCCGGCCGGAACATAGCGTGCTAGGAGTGGATGATGATGATTTTTTTTATTTTTCGTGCGTGTCGACGTGTGTTGAGAGTCTGTCACCACGACACTGGGTGGCACGTAACTTACGGCGCCCTGTGCCGAGATGCTCGCACAGTGCGCGTGGTCTAAACTTGTGTGCACCTTTCCCTTCGGACCCAGATGCAGAAGTTAATTCAGCACGGCCCGGCGCGGTGATGAGCTTCTAAGATAGACCATAGGCGTGGGAGCGTTTCAAAAAGTGTGTGGGGGGGGGGGAAGCTCAGGACACACTTCAGAAACTTTTTTTGGGAAAACAAACCCGATGACCGGGGGGGGGGGGACGGTACAGATGGAGGTTATCGCTATTTATTCAAGTGTAGTGACTGCTATTCTAGATATGCGTCGAGAGCTGTTTCTCAGTGGTGCACACCCTTGCCTATCCGACTCATCTATGTCATTCAGGAAATAAGGCTATCCAGCTTCCCAAGATAATTCGTCCATTTCAACGTTGTCTTTCCTAGGGAGCCGAAATTCCACGAGTGGGTAGGCATTTTGGCTCATTGAGGAGGCATCTGTCTCCACAGGGTAGACGCCAAAATATGGTCTGAGCATAGGCTGATGAGAATTTTGAAAGTGAATCGATGGCTCAGAGTACAGATTTTACATGCGCCTCCATTTTGCTGGCTGCTTTTCAAGAGATGACTTGTCGCGGCATTTTAGGTGGAAACAAATTCGGAAGCTTGAAACTGCCAAAAGCCATGTGACAAAACCCATAGGACTGGAGATTCTCCCTTGAAAACCAAGCCACAGAATGAAGGCCTTTCTGTCATACATTCCTTGTCTGAGCCCTGCTCCCGTCCGCCGTCGGTAGCCACTGTCCTGGTCCGGCTATCTCCGAATGACTGACCGCGAACTGATGGCATGGCTGCTTTGTTGCACATTTTTGGATCAGCGTTGCTACTAATTAGGATGTAAAACATGTGTTGGACGCCTGCAACAGTACCTCTTTCCAAATTATCTTCCTTTACACCACACCACCTCAGAAAATGCCGCCGGGAAGCTGCTTACTTTAGCTATAAATTGGCCCAACGGCCTTTAATTACCCGTCATTCAACGTAGATGACTTGATCTGCTTTTGTGTGTAGGCAGGGGGTAGCCAGAGCCTTGCAATGAGGAGCACAAGGTCGACAAAAGCCCCCTTTGTGGTGATTTCCCACAACAAATATCTCCGAATATGGTTAACTTGTTAACAAGGGACACGGTTTTCTTCGTTTCATTGTTGTTTTTACGTTGAGATCAGAACAGAAACCAGAAGCTACCGTGAAATCAATTCTGGTTGCATTTTTAACACGCGCTCGGGTGGCCGGCTAGATACCCTTTGCTCGGGGGTTTAATTCGATCCCCTGAGATTTCAGGAACTAAGCGAGTTAGAGACACCAAATTCACAGGGTGTGTTGACCTGTACGTGAACTCACTTTGGTCAACGTTTGAGGTTCCTAGGTCATAAATTTTTATTCAAATAAGGTCAAACAAGGTCAAATCCCAGGTTGGTCAAAGTGCCCTCAGAACCTAGATAACTGTTTCTAAGCAAAAGGTCACATGTTCAGTTAAGGTCAGTGATCTTGTTTGAGCTTTTGAGGGTCATGGTGACCAACGTCATACAGGAGTGCTCTGAGTTTCGCATTTGAGTAAGAGAGAAAAATTACGCTAGGCAGTATATTTTTAAAAACAAAATGTTGGCCTAGGTCATTTCAGGTCAATGACCTATTCTAACCTCAAGTAAGTCCGTGGAAGATGTATAATGCGGTCTCTGTTATCAATAGATTTAAAATGAGTACCAGAAACTATCCCATACAGCAAGCCACAGAGTAATAAAACAGGTTTCTGAAATTGATCTGACCTGTATACCTGACCTTAGGTCAAGGTGATGTGCTCACTCAATATGTGTGTTGCCTAAGAAAGTATCTTAGAGATGTATGGCTTCGTCTAGCACTTCATTGATGCATCAGATTGAACGATTCCCTGGAAGTTGACTTCGCTGAAACCATGGCCTGATTTTGACCTCGCATTGCTCAGCGACCTTACAAAGAACATCTATTTTTTATGTCAAGCAATCCGCTATTCAATTGGCTACAGCTATGCAAAACATGACGTGGCTTTGCCGCGCCGTTCGGAAACCATTCTGGAAAAACCTTTGGGGGTGAGTCAGTTTGACCCCTTCCCGAGCGCGTGTTAAGGTCAATAGACTGCATAAATCAGACGTTTAACGACCGCATAGAATAAATCACCAGTATTCTTAACATGCAATGGCTAAGTGGACCATTTATAAACCGATAGAATGCAGAAGCTTTTTCAACGTGCTTTATCTGCGTTCTACAGACATTGAGGACATCGCGAAGGTAGATTGTAGATCGATATGTTTGATCGAAATTTGGGGGTGAAAATTATAATTGTAGATCGAGTGGTCAACAACGTGTATTAACATCGCCAAGCCACGTTTGTCTAGACATTTTTAGCATTCAGTCAGAATCGGTTAGTGATGCAATCTATATGATGTGGTTTTCAACATGCGCGCTCGCAGATCTTAGCAGCTAAAACCTCGACACCAGGCGTTGCAGTCTCCGTAGTCCGCGGAGCGTTTTCATAGTCCCAGTGGTTAATTTTTCGTCATGGTTCACCGGCGGACGAAAATGATTACGGTTCTGAAATAATTACCTTTAAACACTTGAATCGGTTAATAAGTTATGTGACATAATTTTTAGCATGCGTATTCGCAAATCTTAGCATTCAAAACCTCGACGCCAGGCGTTACAGTCTCCGTAGACCGCGCAGCGTAGGCTCAACAGCTAATACTGAGCCGTGGCCAACGGGTGGACGAAAATGATGACACTTTTGAAAAAAGTACCTTTGAACGATTCAGGACATGAAATCTTGCATCTACAAGGTAGTCTGGGCGCATATTTCACGTGTGCGACTTTTAGATTGACTTTTAGACTTCAGACGTACTGGCCCTTAAAGCACCGCGAAGTGTTGCTGGAATCTGGTGGTGGAACTGGAACAGTGAAGGCAGATTCTCTATTCTTCGTGTTTCTTTAACTATTAATCTATCCAGAAGACGGATTAACACAGCGCCTGCCGTCTGGTGGCAGTTGCAGCGGCCGACGCCTTTCGGTGTTACGGAAGCTGCAACCATCGCTGACCATCGCTGCCCCTGCTATCGAGGTTGCGGGCGGGCACGTTCAAACCTTTGATGCACTTTTTTACTAATCCATTCTGAGGAAAATGAGCGTTCTTAGGCAAACATGGGATGGCCTTGCTACTTCTTTAAATTCATTTCGACCTACTCTATTGAACAATAATGAGACTTCCACTCTACTCAGCAGTAATAAGGCCCCGTATTTCCTTCCGAGCGAGGGGCCCCTTGAGAAGAACACCGAGGGCACGTCACCGGTTCCGGTCAGGAGCTGGAGGGCCACTCCGTCCCATCGCAAGGTGTCTTCTGGTTGTCATTCTAGCGACACGGGACGGGATCTCCTCCAGTCTCCGGATCTCCGAATCACCACAGGAACCTTTATTGACACATCAACATCCCTGATCGGCAAAAATGGTCCAATAGTTGTCATACAGGCTCCAGTTACGTGTTTTTCTGTTTTCTTCAGAGGTATTGAGGAATCCCTGAACGTAGATTGTAGATGAAACGGAGTCCTAAGCTTGTATTAAACTGGCTAATCCACGTTCGTCTTAAAAAGTCCAAGATTCAGTCAAAATTAATTGCTGAAAAACTATGTAATATGGTTTTGAAAATACACGCTCGCAAACAACGGCCTGAACGCCTGGCGTTGCAGTCTCCGTAGCCCGCGCGGCGTCGGCCTGCGGCTGTGACAGTGAGCGATGGCCAATAAGCAAACGAAAAAGATGACTCATCTTGAGGAAAATGGCTGGTGAACTAGGTGAATCGGCATGTATATTTAAATGTGGTGCGAAATTAAGCTAAACACAACTTTAATCTGAAAAGTGTGGGTGGGGGGGGGGGGGGCAGTTAACACTGCTGGCCCTCCCACCTTGAAAAGTGGGGGGCCATGGCCCCCCTTGTGCCCCCTCCCCTCCGTTCCTACGCCCATGAGATAGACGATTGGCTGGGTGACCAGTTTTGATAAATCCACCCGGTAAGAGGCTGTACATCGCACGTGGGGCGTGACCAAAGATTGGCACCGCTTCACCACTGTCACCAGCCTACAGCTGCATGGACGGCGCAATTTGGCGCGCAGAATCATGACACATATGTTAGTCGATGAGCAGCTGTTTTGGCGCCCGATAGTTACAACTTATGGACTGCGTAACGGTCGCGCTGAGTGGCAGCCCTCTGCCACAGGGTCCCTGAATGGGCATCTAGGTTGGCAGCCGATGCCGCTCGTTCTGACTTATAATTGGTATATACCTGCCTGAGAGCTCCCTGTGAACAAAAGTGGGCAAAATGTGACAGAATTGCTGTAGATAAAAGTTGAGAAAGAAGGTCTCAGATCTGTTCAGCAGCCCCTAGATCAGCTTACCCTGCATAGAAAAGTCAATAGCTGTTCCCTGACCACCTGCAATGCTTGCATCGCCATGGAGTGCGGCTTCTCACAAGTGTGCATTGAATATGCATAGACCCATGGGGTGAAGTGTTCTTGTGGTGCATAAACGAGTCACTGGTCTTTCACCTGTGCCATGCTCTCGCTACAGGAATGTCTGATATCGGCATAAACTAGGGCCTCAGGCCGAACATTTTGATCGTACTGCTTGTAAATATATTTGTTAGCTGACACGGCAATCCTTCGATGTGCTCTATTGGGACAACAAAACAGCAAAGCATACGAATGGTGGGGTAACTAGCTCATATTTTCAGTGCACAGACGCCATGCATCGTATTTTGCCCACTTTCTATGCCGATTTGCCCGCGGATACGGATGTCAAAAGATCAGCAAACATGACGTCACTCTGACGTCACCTTCACTTGATCTATCATGGTCTCAAAGATGTAACTTTGGCACAAAGCACATCATTGATCAAATGACAAGTACCAAAGATTTCGCAATAATATTTCAACGTGTCTTAAAATTATCGCAAAATTTGCCAGGGCAGGCAGATTTAACGTCATTTGGTCAATGTCGTGGGTGGCAAGGAAAACTACTTATTTTTATTTTTAGCCTGCGCCAGCAACACGTCACCACTTAATCACGGGGTGAATCAGCTTACAGACGACCGCGAACGTCGTGCTTTGTATCGATCAAAATTAGCCACTGGCGAGAACAGGAACGCCATGTGGTCTCTACCAGCAAAGTTTGAGAATAAAGTCGGGTTCACACAAAATAATTTTGATCCAAAACACGTAGCGCCAACAGTTTTCGTCCTCGCCGTAATAGAACCTCGGTGCTTAATACAAAACAGCAAATCCAGCATTCCTTGTCCAACGATGACGTCCGACAGGTATGTTGAAATGAGCAGTAGATTGGACGTTTTTCTCAGTAAAACGCTGATTTATGGCCAACCCCCGGCTCTGGAATGTCCTAACTGCCCCTAAATGTAGGTGAACGAAAAATAACTGACGAACGGAGCCCTGTCTTGCCACGTCTTCCACAGCACAGCGAGCATTCTGCACGATCTTACAGGATCCGTCGCACCAACCAGGTGTGAGGACAACTGTCACCGTTTTCTGCTGTGATATATGTTGGACCATATCTATATCCCTAAACCTGAATTATCCGTATCATTAGTTGGACTAACCTTCGAAACATAAAGAGCTTAGTCAAGAATCGACACCGGCGCCCTTTGGCCAACGAGCAAAAAGAGATGAACTAGGCCGGAAGGGGCTGTGCGAAGCAGAGTGGCTGTGTGAAGCCCAAACACGGGAGGCCGTCCCTCGCCCTCGGCGCGGGGGTCGCCCGACAGAGACTCCGCCACGGATCTGGCTTCCGCGGCCGGAGGCGGTGCCACTCCCGGCGGTCGGCGGCGTCGGTCGGAGGAGGCCCTGGCGTCCTCGCCGGGAGCGGCGGCGGCCGCCCCGCCCGTCCGCCGGGAGCGGCGGCCGCCCCGCCCGTCCGCCGCCGCCGCTGCCGCCGCTCACCTGGCGCCGGCGCCGGCTCAGTCCAGCCTCCGTCCAGCTCCACGCAACATCTCGCTGCGCCGCCATGTGAGTGAACGCCGGCGCCGCCCGGCCGACGCGCCGTTCCGGCCTCGCGCTGTCACCGGCGCCTCTGTCGGTGGTCGGTGCCGGTGGTTCTGCGGTCCGTGCTGTCGAGGCGGTGGGAATAGAGGGTGTGACATGGAGGGGTTGGATGGTTTCAAACGTCAAGTGTGTCATTGTCGTCGCGTTATGCGGAGATTGGCACGTGTTGACAAGCTCCGGGGTGTCGCAGGTCGCCCCAGTGGCTCGCCCTGTGTATGATGCTGGTCGTCGGCCAGGCCTCGGCGTTCGACGACGGTGACTTCGGACTGAAGATCGAGTACGATCAGGAGGCGCTGAACCAGTCCGATGTGAGTAGCTCACAGTCCTACCTCCCGAACACTAAAGCGTGACTCCTGGCTCCGGCATGAGACCAGAGGTGTGTTTCATGGACGGCTTTATTCAATCGGCGTTCAAACCGCGGAGAACCCGCGAGTCATATATCGGCTTTATGCTTTGGCATACCGACTACGCAGCCCATTCCTGCCACTTGTATACTAGTCGGTTATTATCGAAACATATTTCACGGTCAGGCATGTTCCATGACAGTGCGCGCTTTGATCCTTGCTCCATCATCGCTCATAATGTATGATATTCGCGTGTGCAGTGCATCTTTTCATTTATCTGCGGTGTTGCAGTCTGGCAAATCTTATGATGCGACGCCTGTTCACTTTACAACCAGGCGTGTACAGCGATGATCGGTTTTACGCGGCATATTTGCGTTACATGGTGTCAATATGTCGGCTCTGCCATGTCCTGTCAGTTGCCAACGTCGGCCAATGTTTCGCTTTCATGGCTCTCGCCACCCGGGGCGAAAAGGGGCAACTTCCATTCAACTGTTGTGAAATTTAACACTGCACGTATAAGAGGGGCTGCATGAAAAAGGTCGAGTTGCAAAATCTCTGTGCACCAGCATGCTTTTGACTCCGAGAGTTGGAGTCACACTCCCAAATCAGCCAGATGTACGATGACCCTAGGCTTAATTGATTGCTTTCAACACATGTGTGATATCGGTCATGGCCCGAGTCGAGTCATTGTATTGATTGGGTTGATCATGATCAGTGTTGGTCGGCCCGAATGGACAAGTATGCAACAATGCATTCTTG
This sequence comes from Pollicipes pollicipes, assembly GCF_011947565.3. Classification (NCBI taxonomy): domain Eukaryota; kingdom Metazoa; phylum Arthropoda; class Thecostraca; order Pollicipedomorpha; family Pollicipedidae; genus Pollicipes; species Pollicipes pollicipes. The sequence continues at coordinate 48,813,397 of NW_023596746.1, forward strand.
CCATTCTGACAGTTTTTCTTTGTTTCATATACCCTGGAAAAATCACGGCGCCGATTAAAAATAGTTTTGTGCAGGCTCTTGCAAAGGTCATATAGGCGCTGACCTCTGAAATATTTTTCACTGAAATTGACTCCATCGCAGTTGAAATCGAAACTGGGTCGCATATCCTCGGGTCGGAATCCGAACGACCTATGCGAGTTTATGCGACGCCACTTGGAGTCAGCCTTCACCAACCCCGCGGGCTGTGAGTCGAAGCTGACTCGGCTGGAGCGGAGTCAGGCACGAGTCTGCCATGACCCCCTCCCCCTGAAACGTCTAACCGTCGGCGGAACGACAGCTCGTTTGTCACACCTCCTCGCCTTTGGCACGTCGACTTGCACATCGCCCTACGCTTCTCACCGAGCGTCAGTGAGTTATGGGTTTTATGATAGTGTTACTATCACCTGATTCGTCAAAACCTCGACTTGTGACGGCGACACCTCCTCGCTTGCGTGCTCGACAGGATTAATAGCGCTCAGCAATACACGATACTCATGTGACAGTCATATTCTTACATCGATTCTATCGAGGAATCTTCGCCAGCACCGACATAATTCAAGAAATATAAAAAATGATAGCACTCAAGTGAGCACCCAATCAGCACAAATATCAAGCCCATGCATGTCATCACGAAAATCATGCATGCATATTTGTGTTACATACATTGTGCATGGCTGCTAAAGCGTTCATCCATGCAAGATACCTGCGTAGCATGTTCACGCAGATGTGTAATCACTTTCACACACGCGCTCCAGGCCGATCCCCACATGCGTCTTCGGCCGTGTCGCCACAGCGCGGTGGCCGCCGCCGCAGTGGTCGTGTCCGACAGGTCCCCATGACCGCACGTGCCGCTTAGGGCGGGACCACCCGGACGGCGGTGACCCGGCGCCGGCCGCTGACGCAACCCCGGCCGCCTCCTCTCCGTCCCCGGGGCGCGCAGCGGGCGGGGTCACAGCGTCAGCGGCGCCGAGCCCGGCCGGCCGACGGCGGCTGCCGGGACGCCGGCGGGCAGCGGAGGGTCGGTGCCGCCCGTCTCAGGCCGCGCGGGCCGCCAGCGGTGGGCTGCTCGCTGTGAAAGTGTTCACCCCGCGCCGACTCGCCGGAGTCTTCCAGTGACTTGGCACTCAGCAGTTTGATGCGTGGACGCAAAGCTAACTTGGTCGCCAGATGTTGGGGCTGGGGCTGGTCAGGGGCGTGAGCTTTAGCTATGAGCGTCTTTGGAACAACTGATACATTGATGGACTTCGAGCGGCGGCGGAATTTTAAGCAGTGACGAGCACGTGGTGGGGTAATGAAAACGTCTTCGTGGAGGTTGATGTTCATGGCCATTTCACCTCGAACGTTTTGATTACCTGGAATCGTTTGAATATGTTATCTTCCACCCGTGCCCTAAATCTGAACGAAGCGGGCCCTCCCACGACTGTGTGCCGGCGTTCCCCAGCAGCCGCCTGCCGCCGCCGGCCGAGTCAGGCCTCGCTGGCGCCTCTCGTCCGGCGCGCCGCATGCTAATGCGTCCATCGCCGCCGAGGCGGTCACGGCGCAGCGGCAGTCACTGCGTTCACGCCCACTGACCTGACCTGGAGGGGATGGGGGGGGGGGGAGTTCTGGTTCAGTCAGCGGGGAGGCCCGGGTAGCCGCGCTGGCGGCCCGGCAGGGCGACGACGCCCGGTGCGGGCTCCGAGCCAGACGCAAAAACCGCACTCACGCGAGCCGAGCGGGCCCGAGCCGGGCAGATGAGGGCCGGCCGCCCCCCGGGCGTCGTTGGGATGCCGCCGTGAGAGCGGCAGACCATGTGGGCCCCGAGGGTCGTCGTTGGGACGCCGCCGTGAGAGCGGCAGACCATGTGGGCCCCGAGGGTCGTCGTTGGGATGCCGCCGTGAGAGCGGCAGACCATGTGGGCCCCGAGGGTCGTCGTTGGGATGCCGCCGTGAGAGCGGCAGACCATGTGGGCCCCGAGGGTCGTCGTGAGGCAGACCATGTGGGCCCCGAGGGTCGTCGCTGCCGTCCACGACGGGACGCTTTCTCCCCGCTGCACAGTGAATACGTTTGTCAGTTCATTTGCTCAACAATGGAGCAGATGCGCGCGACCGGGAGCTCTCATGCCGACTGGGGTGGACGCCCGCCGGCTTTCTCCGGCGTCCACTCGGGGAGATGTCGGACAATTCGTCTGCTGGTCCGCGGCCAGCCTGCTTTCCAGTTGATTGAGCACATGCATACCTGACGAGCAGGCAAGCGGCAAGCGCCGATCTATTACGACGGTCGACTGGCGACCCCGCCCGATGGTGGCCTCGTCGCCTTGCCAGCGCGCCTACTTTTCACACACTTCCATCAAGCTGGCCTGGAGCGGCCGGGAACCGCGGCAGGGATTGTTCCACGTTCCGCCCGCCACAGCTCAGTTACCCGCTCACTCTCTCACTTACGACCTTTCTCTCCGTGATCTCTCTCCGTAACTCACTTGCGGTCACGATGCAGCGAATGATACCGCTCAGCCATCTAATGTGAGCATTATCACACCGCTCTTGGGAAGTTCCTATTGCGGCACAGCTGGTGCCAACTGCTGACGAATTTGCCTGCGGTTGTCGCCTCGCAAATGGGTCTGGCGTGCCGGCAGGCCATGCTGAAGGATCGCAGCATCGCCACCGACCACGTCCTGCGTGACCTGCATCCGAACGGGCTGGACAGCGACCTGGAGCGGCAGCTGGAGGAGGCCAACATCGCTGACGCCTGCCCGGCCGGCCCCAAGGGCCTGCTCTGCCGGCGTCGCTTCGCTCTGCGTGGCGCCGACGAGTGTGCCGGAGGTAAGCCGCTTCGCTCAGCGCGGCGTCGACGAGTGTACCGGAGGTAAGCCGCCTCGCTCTGCGCGGCGTCGACGAATGTGCCAGAGATAAGCCGCTTCGTTCAGCGCAGCGCCGACGAGTGTACCGGAGGTAAGCCGCTTCGCTCTGCGCGGTGCCGACGAATGCACCGGAGGTAGGCCGCTTATCTCTGCGCGGCGGCGACGAATGTGCCTGAGGTAAGCCGCTTCATTCAGCGCGGCGCCGACGAATGTTCCGGAGGTAGACGCTTTGTTCCGCGGGGCGCCGACGAATGTGCCGGAAGTAAACCGCTTCGCTCAGTGGAATGCCATGTCTGGCTTTGGTGAGTTGGCGGCAGTTGTTACGTTTCCTGATGTACCAGATGTGCACAGACCCTAGCATTTCACCAAAGCCAGACACAATGCACGATTCACCGTCGTGAAAGCGCACGACACCGGCGTCGTGACATCCCATATAAATCTCGACGTCAGCGTCATTTGTGTGGCGTTGACGCCGACAAAAAGAACCGCGCCGTTTTGGGGATAATGGAAACATCGTGGATTGATGATGCTGAGCCTAGTAAGTTACTCATAACCAACACGGCATAATTTTTTAGGAAGTCCTGTCTAAATAAGCCGGCGTGCAACATAATGAACTAGGGTGGTGCTATGAATTACGCAAGACTTGGACTGAGCCGGCGCTGTATTGGGTACGGACGGACGTCCCAGAATTGTGCCTCACGGCGTTCGCTGGGGTTGTAGATGGGGAGCGGACTGAGCGGGCTCAGGGTCGCTGGACTGAGCGGGCTCAGGGCCGCTGGACTGAGCGGGCTCAGGGTCGCTGGACTGAGCGGGCTCAGGGTCGCTGGACTGAGCGGGCTCAGGGTCGCTGGACTGAGCGGGCTCGGGGTCGCTGGACTGAGCGGGCTCAGGGCCGCTGGACTGAGCGGGCTCGGGGTCGCTGGACTGAGCCGGCTCAGGGCCGCTGGACTGAGCGGGCTCCGGGCCGCACCAGTTCCCCGCAGTGGACGGGACTGACCGGGTAAAGACCAGCCCACCCAGCCGCAGGTTCTGGCTGGTTCAGGCCCAGCTGCATGCGTCGCATCTTAGCGTATAGCGGATGAACTCGGTGCTCCCTTACTGCCCATTTTCTGAAATCACGAGGTGATTTGCTACGGTCCACTTTTTAAGTGCAGTGCGATTGACTGCAAACATAAAGATCATAAGCAACGATGTGGTAACAAATGGCTTGACGATGACAGCAATGGCTGTAACGTTTCGTCCATTTCCCGCGTGCTTCTTTGAGGTATCGCACCTCGGACCTTGCATGGGTGCGTAATGCATCTCCGAGCACTATTTATATTTCGTGTAGGTTTTGCACCGACGTAGCTGTACATATAGCAGGAATTTCACACTGCACTAAAAACAACTGGAATCTGCCGTCTACGCCTGAACCGTTTGGCTTACGTTTTCTGGGTATAAGTGCCACACAAGTGAGCTGTGGAACAGTCGGAACTGTCTGGTAAATCACCCAAGTTTGTTTAAGTAACTACCTGCTTGGGGTAGCGTTATATAATGGTGATCCGGTTTAATAACAGCAATAATCATAGTGTGAAATAAACTGGAATGTTAGAGGGTTCGTCACATAGATGTCATGTCATTGATTAATCCGTCAGATGAGAACTTAAATTATATTTTCTTGTTGTAATTCGTCTAGTTTATTCCAAGTCGTACGATAGTTCTAGAAGTTTCTCCTAAATGACCTTTTTCATCTACGCAGATATTCTAGCCGCTTCTGTCGACGCGGCCACATACTGACCTCACAATGGGAAATAACAGTCATTTCCTGCTATAAGAGTATTTGATAGCGGATGAATCTGCCTTCTGTACCAAATGTCACGTGACACCCTGTAGCCCCAATGGAATCTCGACCGGGTGATTCATTCTCTTCACCAGCGGCGCTTGCCGCCGGACACCTCAATTACGCACCATCTGATACGTCAGCTGGGACGACCTTCACAGTCCTTGAGACGCACAACGCCTGGAGGCAAGATTCAGATGTGACCTAATTGGAGCAAAATGGGGAGATGCCATTTCATAATATGGTTTGAAACGCCAGAACACGATGTGAATGTGTTAGAACACGATCCCTATCAAATGCTGTCCGGACATTATGCTAATCTACCTACCGTGAAGACCATAGATTCTATCTGTTCGGTCAACTCTGACAAAGGCGCGACTCCAAGTAGCATTCTCAACGAAGGCTGATAAATTCTCTGCTATTCAAATGATGTCAACATTCGTCTTAAGCCTTGCTTCCTCACAGAAAAACTGCTCGTCGTTGTTGCTTGTGCTAACTTAATAATATTTCAAAACGTGTCATGTGGTGACGCCCCTGCTGCTGACGCGTCTTCTCCTCTCAGCACATCTTTGCTTTACGCAATGCAATGCATGTTGGCTGTCTCTCATTTCCGCCTCATTTCCGCCCTCTGGTTCCATGCGGATTTGCCTCTTTTCCCTCCACTGATACCATTACGCTCATTGATGCGGTTAGCGAGAAATTAAATTTGCTTCACCGACTGACAATCATCAAAGGAACGGCCATGGTCTTCCCACTTTCACCATTAGCGATGCTCTCCAGATCTTTATGGTTGAAGTGAAAGGGCGTTGAAACCATGAAAAGGATGATATATCGCTGATATTGATCCTTTGAAGGAGTATTGTTACCAAGCGCGAGTGAACTAGCGTTGAATGGTATGTACTGGAATGTATGATAGAATAGACACACCATGTTGCGCCTTGTGATATTCATTGCGATTCTTTACGACTTATCGCCATTTCGGTGAACTGTGGGAATACACAAATGCATATCGCCAGCTCGTCCGGACGGCGAGCTTGGAGCGATTGAGCAACCCCAATCCTTTTTTGCCGAACTTCTTGTCACTGACTGCTGCGCAACTACCGCTAAAGGGCAGCATGTGAAACAGACGGGCAGTCAGCCATTCCTCCCGACCTCATCGCCGCCATCCCAGCGGCGCCGTGCTGGAGAGCGGCCGTCCCCGCCCCCTCCCCTTGCGGCCGGCTGCGAGCGGCGTGACCGAGCTAGCCCACCGTCGGACCGTGACGCCGCCCACAGCCACTGTCGGTTTCTTCCGGCGGCGGCGCCCGACCGCAGCAGTGGACACCAAACAGCTGTCCCCCGCCCCCGCCGCCGCCAGACGGCTGACCGCTTTCATTGGGCGCCAGCAGCGAAAGTGGCCGGCACCCGCCGTCTCCGCCGTCTCAACTGCCGTGATAACTGCCGGTGTCCGGCCGCTGCCCGCCCGGTGGCGTGTCACTGACCACGCTTTGTGTGCCCGGTGATAGCACGTGCACGCGGTTCGATCTAGCCGTCCTTGATGGTTGGGTGGCCTTTCAATGAGATCCGTCAGTGAGCCGTCCGGCAAGTCCATTAGTCCTAGCACTCTTCAAAAACCCGGCGGCGCCGTATTATCGAATACGATGGTCCGCGCTGCTTGGTCTGGCGATGGCCTTGCTCAAAGATCCAGCCTGTGCACTCTGACGGAAACTGGACCACCTTGTAGGCCGGTCGGGGCTTGATGGCCTTCGGTTCCGGCCGCGCCCGTCTTGTCGGCAGACGCGCGGCGCCGGGCCTCTTCCCGGTCCGATCGACGGTGATTACTTCCGGTCCTGCCGTCACCAGCGGACCCAGAGCCGGGCAGGGCGTGACGGTGATCTTGAGGCAGCGCCTCGGCCAGTGGAGTGCCTCCCGCCGGTCTCGGTGGCAAGGTCGCAGTTGTCGGAGTGCGTCGCGCGTGACGGAACGATCGACCGGCCGGTGGCCGCGTAACGGCCGGCCCTGGAGAGCGTGACGCTGCGCGACGCCGACACCGGGCACTGCGTTGTGCGCTGTCACGACGCTCCTGGTCCAGCCGTGGTGCGGACGCCAGACAGCGCGCGGTCGGGTTACTTTGAGCGGCTTCCGATGACATCCGAGGGGCCGGATCAGACGGGGTTACAGTTGGCAGTTGCAGTTGGCCATCCGCTGTTGGCCGTAGGTGCAGTTGGCCATCCGCTGCCTCTATGTTAACGAATAACTTCACCCTCCGTTGCCGGGGCCAGAACTACAGCTGCAAAAAAGAGCTGCCTTTCGAGTTCACGTCAAAACTGAACGACGTTCGGTGACCATGACTTGGGTTCTGTCGGTGTATCCCAAGTTTTTTAAATAGGTAACATCAAGGTGAGAGCTACACTCCTGGACGCACCGACGGCTAGCTCAGGCATTCGAGGACTAGAGACTGAGCCCTCTATTTGGGACGGAACCATTCTGGTGACATGCACAGACACACAGTCATGGAAAACGTACACAAGGCTTTCTCAAGGCATCGATTAATACCGCTGGTAGGCTTTGGGTACAAGTCGCGAAGTTGTGTGTAATTCTTGCTGCCACGTTAATTGCGCATACATGACGCATGGTGCAGTAGTGCTTATCAAGCCCTACGTAGCTATTCTGGCGTACCGGCTGCATCCAGGCATGGTGTATGTACTTTGAACCATCCCTTTATTGGCCGGACGTGTTGTTTCCTCTTCAGGGCTCCGCACCGGCTCAGCGCAATTCGCCTTCACCACTCATAGCACGCAGGCCCACTGGCTTCAGATACACGGTTTCATCGTGAAAGCTGAATTAAATATCACGACGTGCAGATGGTGGCGAAAGCTGACACAATGACAGACTCATGCCTGCCGCCCGTGCAACAGTCCGGGTTGCCACATGGGGCCCATATTAATGCATGGCAAAACGCTTGCAGCAGAAGGTAGGCGGAGAGGCACTCGACATCGGAAGCACCAGCTGTCTGAGTAGCAAGTATCACACGTACGAGACTTAGCCACTGAGATCGTTCGCCTGGGCGCGTCTTGTCCGTTCTCAGAGGGTTTGGGGCTTGCGTCATTTCTGGGCTGAAACGTGGCGGCGTGCTGACCCAGCGCCGATGCTGATCACACCAGTGTGGGTGGTGTGAGGTCGACAGGGGGGCTGAAATGTGGCGGCGTGCTGACCCAGCGCCGATGCTCATCACACCAGGGTGCGTGGTGTGAGGTCGTCAGGGTAATTTGTTATTCTAGAGCGTGGACCTTGCCCAATGACAGCTCACACTGATATGTAAACGCGTTGGCGACAAGTTATGTAAAAAAAAAAACGCTTCGCTTCGAGGACGCGATGGCAGATGAAGCGTTGTTTACCACCTGCACTTTTGGGTAGTTTCAACTTTTCTAATCGCACGAACCGATCGTGCTGGGCTTATCCGATTACTTCTTCTCTCCAACAATTAACCAAAAGCTAATTATGGCCGGGGCCAATTTCGTCCAGGGCTGATTAAAACGTTGCCCAAATAGAGCAGTTTATCCCGACGGAGAGCAATTCGTGTGGCCGTACATTCAGCGCCGCTCTTCACGCACCGGAGAGAAAGGAGGCAGCGGCTATTGAATGGTCTAGCTATAGAGACATCTGCGAGGATTGGTAAGCGCCGCTGTCGCCGCCGCCGTGTCTGGCCGGCGGTGACTGATGACAGTCTTCGGCCCGCCCCGGCTCCGACACTGATGGAGCTTCGGCCGCCGCTCATCCCACTCTCCCAGCTGTGTAATCCGCAGAGGAGGGGAGGGGCGGACAAGGCCGGCCGTTGCCTTGGATACGGGCCGGTCTGAGGTCGCGGGGTCACCATTAGAGCGGGGCGGGGGGCGCCGCCCGGCCGGCAGCCGTCTTCGGCTAGCTCGGGTGGCTGTGATGTAATGACGCGCCGTCCCTGCCGGAGGCGCAGCCGACGGTCGGCTCCCTGCCGCCCCAGTCAGCTCCGGTAGGCTTCAGTCGGCTCCGGTTGACTCCATACAGTGCATATCGGCTCTAGTCGGCTCCGGTCGGCTCCGGTCGGCTCCGGTCGACTCCGTACGGTACATATCGGCTCTAGTCGGCTCCGGTCGACTCCATACGGTACAGATCGGCTCTAGTCAGCTCCGGTCGGCTCCGCACGGTACACATCGACTCTTGGCTGCTCCAGGCGGCTCTGGTCGACTCCACACGGTACATATCGGCTCTAGTCGGCTCCGGTCGGCTCCGGTCGACTCCATACGATACATATCGGCTCTAGTCGGCTCCGGTCTACTCCAAAGGATACAAGTCGGCTCTAGTCGGTTCAACCCGATTCCAGTCGGCTTAGATCGGCTCCTGCCTGCTCAAGTCGGCTTCAGCGGGTTAACGTCAGCATCAAGTCGGCTTCAGCGGGTTTACGTCAGCATCACGTCGGCTTCAGCAGGTTTACGTCAGCATCAAGTCGGCTTCAGCAGGCTTAAGTCAGCATCAAGCCGGCTTCAGCAGGTTTACGTCAGCATCAAGTCGGCTTCAGCAGGTTTACGGCAGCAGCAGCAGGTCAGCAGGTTTAGCATCAAGTCGGCACAAGTCGGTTTCAGTCGCATAGCTCGAATCCCGCCCGTGTCCACCGGTTTCAGTCGGTTCGGTGAACCCCATTCACCTTACGCCGCCACCGCGGGCGACTGTAACGCGGCTTTTCCTGTGCGGTTGACATCGAGACCCAGTGGGTCGTACCGTGATGTCCTGGTTATCACGACGCGGATTCGAGAATTGGTGATGACGAATCACGCACAGTGGCACGCCCCTGTGGATTTCTGGACACTTGCCACATGCAGCGGCACGCCACTGTAGATGCCTGGAGGCGTGTCACGTACAGTGACAGGTATCTGGTCATGATGATTTTGGTGCGGGACTGGGCAGTGGGTTACGCGAACCGCAAGGCTTTGACGATGTTTAACTGCTTCATATGCATGTGGAAAGTAACAAGGGCTATTTTAAACGGGAAGGAGTTGTGATATTTCATCACCGTCATGTCACAATGATGTTGCACCACGCCCATGTATTTGCAAGTTGCAAACGTATTGGGACACGAACGATTTATCCACGTCCAAGAATCGTTCTGCGGCAGCTAGCTCTTCCCAAACGGCACGAGGCAGAACACTACCATGCGGGAGGCGATAGCCAACTGTTTCACCTTTAACTTTGAGGCACGGGAGTTACCCGTAGCTAGTAGGTTTTAGAATATCTATTAGAAGCATACGGTCCCTGAGCAAACACTCCTGCCCTGCAGGGTGTGACCTCGATTCTCAGCTGCCCCCCAGCGCCGCAGAAGGTTCTCACGTCACGGCCAGCGGCCGCGTCCCGCCGCAGCTTGGCAACAATGCCGCGCACATGATGATGAAACCGCGGCCTTCTGCCAGCCGCACCCCATTTCCGGGGCAATGCGAGGGAGCGGTGTCTAGCCGCCGCCGGCCCCCTGCCGCTCAGCACGCAGACTGTCGCGGCTCTGTGAGCGGCGGTACGGTAATCGCTCGTCCAAGGCTGTGTGTCACGCTTGACTGCTGCTTCAAATTAGCCTTAACCCTGTGCAAGGCATGCGGGCATGCCGGGCATGAGAAGCAAGGCCTTTGAAACGCGAAGAAGGGCTACGGTTGACCATACAGTGGCTCTCCGACCTTTCGCCAGGTCCCCGTCCGCGTTAGCAAGCCGTTTGCCGCATGAAACCATTAACTTCGGGTGTGAAACTGTGACAAATCCGGTTTTTATGGCAAGTTGGCCAAATAGCGCTCGTGTGGTAGGACTAATGGCGCGGAGCCGCGCCCTCGGCGCTGCCAAATTCCAGGCAGCTGGCGCTGTAATCGGAAAGAAACTGGGTCAAAACGAATGAATCCGGCGGCCCCTGCTGTAGCCCTCGGACTCAAACCCGTTTTTTCTGCAGTGACCTGTTTTTGCACCGCAGTGATGGCATTGTATGCATATGGGTCCTTCTTCGCATGTGTACATAGCTGGTACTTAGTTAACCTTTCCACATAACATAAATACGAGGTTAAGTCATCTTGCGGGGTGAGATGCGAGGGCGTCGTGTTATGAATGATAAGGCATTACGTAATCAAAAAGACAGATCACTAGGCTATCGTAAAAACAATCTTTGGACATAAAGTAATATCAAGAGCTGAAGAAAACTTGTGTGTCAGTGCCGTTTAGTGTTACGCAAATTGTATGGCGTGCAAAGCGGACAATAAGCGCAGCATGCCTATGCCATAGTTCATGCAGCCTACACAAACACGCACATACGTATATGCTGTTGGTGTAATCATGAATAGAAGCAAAGGCAAAGAAGTGACTCCAATGTCGGAGAAATCATCCTCCAGAAACATGGCAGGAATATTACCGAAGTTGGCCTGTCACCTGCACTTGAGTCTGAGTTCCGTTGTGTAATCTCCAGCATGACCCTCTATTTAGCATTTTCGGCTGGGTTTGAGCCTAGGATCTGTAACTTATTTTCGGAGCCCGGGTCTGATTCCAACTCTGGACTTCTTTTGCAAACTAGAACGAGTCATCCTTGAAATGCCCTAGGCCGCGTGGGTCTGAGTAAAAATGAACGTTACCCCACGACTGTGCACCATGTGGTCATGTGGAACCAATGACCATCTGATACCAGAGATGTAACCAAGGGGACGGACAAGAGGGCTCTCCCTCTCGGAGCCGAGATGTTTGCACTCTATGCTGGGCCATTCCACAGGAACTTACTCCAAATTATCATAACTTTTAAAAGACAATTTACAGCTCGGTCCTCCGTGGAAAATGCTGGCTGCGTGCCTGCCTGATGGACGCTCGCGCGCAGTGACGCTTTAAGACGCTTCCGTGCAAATGTTCTGGAGCTCGTAAATTATCTCAACGGCCAATATTGGCCGTCACTTCCAGGTGCTTTCGCGCCTTGAAGTAACGGTTGACAACCGGCTGAGCTCAGCCAGACACTAACTGCATCCGAGCAGCTTTCTCTGTGCTCGGGGATTCCCGCCGTCATATTCCGGCTCCCGTCGGCGGAAGGTGTTCATTGCCGCCGGACAATCCCGAGCTGAAGCCTGCATTACCGGACACCAATGCAGGACAAGCCTACT
>NW_023596746.1:48826211-48887550 GCF_011947565.3 Pollicipes pollicipes
GGTCGGGCGCCTCCGACCCGGCCGCACGGTGCCGACCCGACCCTGATCCCGCGCCGGTGCGCGCCGCGCCGCACCACGCCTCTCGGCCCGGCCCCGCCACCAAGGCCCGCCTTAAGTGTGGGAGTGAGCCGGCCGCGGGCGGGCCGGGTAACCGCTGGCCGGCCACGCCTCACGACCTGCTGCGGGGTGTCGCGGTGGCCGGTGCCGCCGCCGGCCGGCCCGGCTCGCCCGCGTGTGACTCTGGACACACGACCGTGCGACGACAAGCATCGACGCTTGCACGCGATGCAAAAATGGCTCGCTCGGTTGAGATTTTAAGGAAGGCAAAGTCCAACGAGATCACCCGTGTACACCCGAATTAAATGACTGAGTCGACCAGGGATACGGTGGCGCATTTTCAAAGTTACGTAAATGTGGATTAGAGCGCACTACGAGATGAAGCAGTGAAGTGGTGATTTGCCCTAGGCAGACACGTGCAAGAAATGCGTCTCCTTCAGGTCTTGTGCTCCGAAGTAGGCTTGTCCTGCATTGGTGTCCGGTAATGCAGGCTTCAGCTCGGGATTGTCCGGCGGCAATGAACACCTTCCGCCGACGGGAGCCGGAATATGACGGCGGGAAACCCCGAGCACAGAGAAAGCTGCTCGGATGCAGTTAGTGTCTGGCTGAGCTCAGCCGGTTGTCAACCGTTACTTCAAGGCGCGAAAGCACCTGGAAGTGACGGCCAATATTGGCCGTTGAGATAATTTACGAGCTCCAGAACATTTGCACGTAAGCGTCTTAAAGCGTCATTGCGCGCGAGCGTCCATCAGGCAGGCACGCAGCCCGCATTTTCCACGGAGGACCGAGCTGTAAATTGTCTTTTAAAAGTTATGATAATTTGGAGTAAGTTCCTGTGGAATGGCCCAGCATAGAGTGTAAACATCTCGGCTCCGAGAGGGAGAGCCCTCTTGTCCGTCCCCTTGGTTACATCTCTGGTATCAGATGGTCATTGGTTCCACATGACCACATGGTGCACAGTCGTGGGGTAACGTTCATTTTTACTCAGACCCACGCGGCCTAGGGCATTTCAAGGATGACTCGTTCTAGTTTGCAAAAGAAGTCCAGAGTTGGAATCAGACCCGGGCTCCGAAAATAAGTTACAGATCCTAGGCTCAAACCCAGCCGAAAATGCTAAATAGAGGGTCATGCTGGAGATTACACAACGGAACTCAGACTCAAGTGCAGGTGACAGGCCAACTTCGGTAATATTCCTGCCATGTTTCTGGAGGATGATTTCTCCGACATTGGAGTCACTTCTTTGCCTTTGCTTCTATTCATGATTACACCAACAGCATATACGTATGTGCGTGTTTGTGTAGGCTGCATGAACTATGGCATAGGCATGCTGCGCTTATTGTCCGCTTTGCACGCCATACAATTTGCGTAACACTAAACGGCACTGACACACAAGTTTTCTTCAGCTCTTGATATTACTTTATGTCCAAAGATTGTTGTTACGATAGCCTAGTGATCTGTCTTTTTGATTGCGTAATGCCTTATCATTCATAACACGACGCCCTCGCATCTCACCCCGCAAGATGACTTAACCTCGTATTTATGTTATGTGGAAAGGTTAACTAAGTACCAGCTATGTACACATGCGAAGAAGGACCCATATGCATACAATGCCATCACTGCGGTGCAAAAACAGGTCACTGCAGAAAAAACGGGTTTGAGTCCGAGGGCTACAGCAGGGGCCGCCGGATTCATTCGTTTTGACCCAGTTTCTTTCCGATTACAGCGCCAGCTGCCTGGAATTTGGCAGCGCCGAGGGCGCGGCTCCGCGCCATTAGTCCTACCACACGAGCGCTATTTGGCCAACTTGCCATAAAAACCGGATTTGTCACAGTTTCACACCCGAAGTTAATGGTTTCATGCGGCAAACGGCTTGCTAACGCGGACGGGGACCTGGCGAAAGGTCGGAGAGCCACTGTATGGTCAACCGTAGCCCTTCTTCGCGTTTCAAAGGCCTTGCTTCTCATGCCCGGCATGCCCGCATGCCTTGCACAGGGTTAAGGCTAATTTGAAGCAGCAGTCAAGCGTGGCACACAGCCTTGGACGAGCGATTACCGTACCGCCGCTCACAGAGCCGCGACAGTCTGCGTGCTGAGCGGCAGGGGGCCGGCGGCGGCTAGACACCGCTCCCTCGCATTGCCCCGGAAATGGGGTGCGGCTGGCAGAAGGCCGCGGTTTCATCATCATGTGCGCGGCATTGTTGCCAAGCTGCGGCGGGACGCGGCCGCTGGCCGTGACGTGGGAACCTTCTGCGGCGCTGGGGGGCAGCTGAGAATCGAGGTCACACCCTGCAGGGCAGGAGTGTTTGCTCAGGGTGTATGCTTCTAATAGATATTCTAAAACCTACTAGCTACGGGTAACTCCCGTGCCTCAAAGTTAAAGGTGCAACAGTTGGCTATCGCCTCCCGCATGGTAGTATTCTGCCTCGTGCCGTTTGGGAAGAGCTAGCTGCCGCAGAACGATTCTTGGATGTGGATAAATCGCTCGTGTCCCAATACGTTTGCAACCTGCAAATACATGGGCGTGGTGCAACATTATTGTGACATGACGGTGATGAAAAATCACAACTCCTTCCCGTTTAAAATAGCCCTTGTTACTTTCCACATGCATATGAAGCAGTTAAACATCGTCAAAGCCTTGCGGTTCGCGTAACCCACTGCCCAGTCCCGCACCAAAATCATCATGACCAGATACCTGTCACTGTACGTGACACGCCTCCAGGCATCTACAGTGGCGTGCCGCTGCATGTGGCAAGTGTCCAGAAATCTACAGGAGCGTGCCACTGTGCGTGATTCGTCATCACCAATTCTCGAATCCGCGTCGTGATAACCAGGACATCACGGTACGACCCATTGGGTCTCGATGTCAGCCGCACAGGAAAAGCCGCGTTACAGTCGCCCGCGGTGGCGGCGTAAGGTGAATGGGGTTCACCGAACCGACTGAAGCCGGTTGACACGGGCGGGATTCGAGCTATGCGACTGAAACCGACTTGTGCCGACTTGATGCTAAACCTGCTGACCTGCTGCTGCTGCCGTAAACCTGCTGAAGCCGACTTGATGCTGACGTAAACCTGCTGAAGCCGGCTTGATGCTGACTTAAGCCTGCTGAAGCCGACTTGATGCTGACGTAAACCTGCTGAAGCCGACGTGATGCTGACGCAAACCTGCTGAAGCCGACGTGATGCTGACGTAAACCTGCTGAAGCCGACTTGAGCAGGCAGGAGCCGATCTAAGCCGACTGGAATCGGGTTGAACCGACTAGAGCCGACTTGTACCCTTTGGAGTAGACCGGAGCCGACTAGAGCCGATATGTATCGTATGGAGTCGACCGGAGCCGACCGGAGCCGATTAGAGCCGATATGTACCGTGTGGAGTCGACCAGAGCCGCCTGGAGCAGCCAATAGCCGATATGTACCGTGCGGAGCCGACCGGAGCTGACTAGAGCCGATCTGTACCGTATGGAGTCGACCGGAGCCGACTAGAGCCGATATGTACCGTACGGAGTCGACCGGAGCCGACCGGAGCCGACCGGAGCCGACTAGAGCCGATATGCACTGTATGGAGTCAACCGGAGCCGACTGAAGCCTACCGGAGCTGACTGGGGCGGCAGGGAGCCGACCGTCGGCTGCGCCTCCGGCAGGGACGGCGCGTCATTACATCACAGCCACCCGAGCTAGCCGAAGACGGCTGCCGGCCGGGCGGCGCCCCCCGCCCCGCTCTAATGGTGACCCCGCGACCTCAGACCGGCCCGTATCCAAGGCAACGGCCGGCCTTGTCCGCCCCTCCCCTCCTCTGCGGATTACACAGCTGGGAGAGTGGGATGAGCGGCGGCCGAAGCTCCATCAGTGTCGGAGCCGGGGCGGGCCGAAGACTGTCATCAGTCACCGCCGGCCAGACACGGCGGCGGCGACTGCGGCGCTTACCAATCCTCGCAGATGTCTCTATAGCTAGACCATTCAATAGCCGCTGCCTCCTTTCCCTCCGGTGCGTGAAGAGCGGCGCTGAATGTACGGCCACACGAATTGCTCTCCGTCGGGATAAACTGCTCTATTTGGGCAGCGTTTTAATCAGCCCTGGACGAAATTGGCCCCGGCCATAATCAGCTTTTGGTTAATTGTTGGAGAGAAGAAGTAATCGGATAAGCCCAGCACGATCGGTTCGTGCGATTAGAAAAGTTGAAACTACCCAAAAGTGCAGGTGGTAAACAACGCTTCATCTGCCATCGCGTCCTCGAAGCGAAGCGTTTTTTTTTTACATAACTTGTCGCCAACGCGTTTACATATCAGTGTGAGCTGTCATTGGGCAAGGTCCACGCTCTAGAGTAACAAATTACCCTGACGACCTCACACCACGCACCCTGGTGTGATGAGCATCAGCGCTGGGCCAGCATGCCGCCACCTTTCAGCCCCCCTGTCGACCTCACACCACCCACCCTGGTGTGATGAGCATCGGCGCTGGGCCAGCATGCCGCCACGTTTCAGCCCCCCTGTCGACCTCACACCACCCACACTGGTGTGATGAGCATCGGCGCTGGGTCAGCACGCCGCCACATTTCAGCCCCCCTGTCGACCTCACACCACCCACACTGGTGTGATGAGCATCGGCGCTGGGTCAGCACGCCGCCACGTTTCAGCCCAGAAATGACGCAAGCCCCAAACCCTCTGAGAACGGACAGGACGCGCCCAGGCGAACGATCTCAGTGGCTAAGTCTCGTACGTGTGATACTTGCTACTCAGACAGCTGGTGCTTCCGATGTCGAGTGCCTCTCCGCCTACCTTCTGCTGCAAGCGTTTTGCCATGCATTAATATGGGCCCCATGTGGCAACCCGGACCGTTGCACGGGCGGCAGGCATGAGTCTGTCATTGTGTCAGCTTTCGCCACCATCTGCACGTCGTGATATTTAATTCAGCTTTCACGATGAAACCGTGTATCTGAAGCCAGTGGGCCTGCGTGCTATGAGTGGTGAAGGCGAATTGCGCTGAGCCGGTGCGGAGCCCTGAAGAGGAAACAACACGTCCGGCGAATAAAGGGATGGTTCAAAGTACATACACCATGCCTGGATGCAGCCGGTACGCCAGAATAGCTACGTAGGGCTTAATAAGCACTACTGCACCATGCGTCATGTATGCGCAATTAACGTGGCAGCAAGAATTACGCACAACTTCGCGACTTGTACCCAAAGCCTACCAGCGGTATTAATCGATGCCTTGAGAAAGCCTTGTGTACGTTTTCCATGACTGTGTGTCTGTGCATGTCACCAGAATGGTTCCGTCCCAAATAGAGGGCTCAGTCTCTAGTCCTCGAATGCCTGAGCTAGCCGTCGGTGCGTCCAGGAGTGTAACTCTCACCTTGATGTTACCTATTTAAAAAACTTGGGATACACCGACAGAACCCAAGTCATGGTCACCGAACGTCGTTCAGTTTTGACGTGAACTCGAAAGGCAGCTCTTTTTTGCAGCTGTAGTTCTGGCCCCGGCAACGGAGGGTGAAGTTATTCGTTAACATAGAGGCAGCGGATGGCCAACTGCACCTACGGCCAACAGCGGATGGCCAACTGCAACTGCCAACTGTAACCCCGTCTGATCCGGCCCCTCGGATGTCATCGGAAGCCGCTCAAAGTAACCCGACCGCGCGCTGTCTGGCGTCCGCACCACGGCTGGACCAGGAGCGTCGTGACAGCGCACAACGCAGTGCCCGGTGTCGGTGTCGCGCAGCGTCACGCTCTCCAGGGCCGGCCGTTACGCGGCCACCGGCCGGTCGATCGTTCCGTCACGCGCGACGCACTCCGACAACTGCGACCTTGCCACCGAGACTGGCGGGAGGCCTCCCACTGGCCGAGGCGCTGCCTCAAGATCACCGTCACGCCCTGCCCGGCTCTGGGTCCGCTGGTGACGGCAGGACCGGAAGTAATCACCGCCGATCGGACCGGGAAGAGGCCCGGCGCCGCGCGTCTGCCGACAAGACGGGCGCGGCCGGAACCGAAGGCCATCAAGCCCCGACCGGCCTACAAGGTGGTCCAGTTTCCGTCAGAGTGCACAGGCTGGATCTTTGAGCAAGGCCATCGCCAGACCAAGCAGCGCGGACCATCGTATTCGATAATACGGCGCCGCCGGGTTTTTGAAGAGTGCTAGGACTAACGGACTTGCCGGACGGCTCACTGACGGATCTCATTGAAAGGCCACCCAACCATCAAGGACGGCTAGATCGAACCGCGTGCACGTGCTATCACCGGGCACACAAAGCGTGGTCAGTGACACGCCACCGGGCGGGCAGCGGCCGGACACCGGCAGTTATCACGGCAGTTGAGACGGCGGAGACGGCGGGTGCCGGCCACTTTCGCTGCTGGCGCCCAATGAAAGCGGTCAGCCGTCTGGCGGCGGCGGGGGCGGGGGACAGCTGTTTGGTGTCCACTGCTGCGGTCGGGCGCCGCCGCCGGAAGAAACCGACAGTGGCTGTGGGCGGCGTCACGGTCCGACGGTGGGCTAGCTCGGTCACGCCGCTCGCAGCCGGCCGCAAGGGGAGGGGGCGGGGACGGCCGCTCTCCAGCACGGCGCCGCTGGGATGGCGGCGATGAGGTCGGGAGGAATGGCTGACTGCCCGTCTGTTTCACATGCTGCCCTTTAGCGGTAGTTGCGCAGCAGTCAGTGACAAGAAGTTCGGCAAAAAAGGATTGGGGTTGCTCAATCGCTCCAAGCTCGCCGTCCGGACGAGCTGGCGATATGCATTTGTGTATTCCCACAGTTCACCGAAATGGACGATAAGTCGTAAAGAATCGCAATGAATATCACAAGGCGCAACATGGTGTATCTATTCTATCATACATTCCAGTACATACCATTCAACGCTAGTTCACTCGCGCTTGGTAACAATACTCCTCAAAGGATCAATATCAGCGATATATCATCCTTTTCATGGTTTCAACGCCCTTTCACTTCAACCATAAAGATCTGGAGAGCATCGCTAATGGTGAAAGTGGGAAGACCATGGCCGTTCCTTTGATGATTGTCAGTCGGTGAAGCAAATTTAATTTCTCGCTAACCGCATCAATGAGCGTAATGGTATCAGTGGAGGGAAGAGAGGCAAGTCCGCATGGAACCAGAGGGCGGAAATGAGGCGGAAATGAAAGACAGCCAACATGCATTGCATTGCGTAAAGCAAAGATGTGCTGAGAGGAGAAGACGCGTCAGCAGCAGGGGCGTCACCACATGACACGTTTTGAAATATGATAAGTTAGCACAAGCAACAACGACGAGCAGTTTTTCTGTGAGGAGCAAGGCTTAAGACGAATGTTGACATCATTTGAATAGCAGAGAATTTATCAGCCTTCGTTGAGAATGCTACTTGGAGTCGCGCCTTTGTCAGAGTTGACCGAACAGATAGAATCTATGGTCTTCACGGTAGGTAGATTAGCATAATGTCCGGACAGCATTTGATAGGGATCGTGTTCTAACACATTCACATCGTGTTCTGGCGTTTCAAACCATATTATGAAATGGCATCTCCCCATTTTGCTCCAATTAGGTCACATCTGAATCTTGCCTCCAGGCGTTGTGCGTCTCAAGGACTGTGAAGGTCGTCCCAGCTGACGTATCAGATGGTGCGTAATTGAGGTGTCCGGCGGCAAGCGCCGCTGGTGAAGGAGAATGAATCACCCGGTCGAGATTCCATTGGGGCTACAGGGTGTCACGTGACATTTGGTACAGAAGGCAGCATTGCTGTCATCCGCTATCAAATACTCTTATAGCAGGAAATGACTGTTATTTCCCATTGTGAGGTCAGTATGTGGCCGCGTCGACAGAAGCGGCTAGAATATCTGCGTAGATGAAAAAGGTCATTTAGGAGAAACTTCTAGAACTATCGTACGACTTGGAATAAACTAGACGAATTACAACAAGAAAATATAATTTAAGTTCTCATCTGACGGATTAATCAATGACATAACATCTATGTGACGAACCCTGTAACATTCCAGTTTATTTCACACTATGATTATTGCTGTTATTAAACCGGATCACCATTATATAACGCTACCCCAAGCAGGTAGTTACTTAAACAAACTTGGGTGATTTACCAGACAGTTCCGACTGTTCCACAGCTCACTTGTGTGGCACTTATACCCAGAAAACGTTAGCTAAACGGTTCAGGCGTAGACGGCAGATTCCAGTTGTTTTTAGTGCAGTGTGAAATTCCTGCTATATGTACAGCTACGTCGGTGCAAAACCTACACGAAATATAAATGGTGCTCGGAGATGCATTACGCACCCATGCAAGGTCCGAGGTGCGATACCTCAAAGAAGCACGCGGGAAATGGACGAAACGTTACAGCCATTGCTGTCATCGTCAAGCCATTTGTCACCACATCGTTGCTTATAATCTTTATGTTTGCAGTCAATCGCACTGCACTTAAAAAGTGGACCGTAGCAAATCACCTCGTGATTTCAGAAAATGGGCAGTAAGGGAGCACCGAGTTCATCCGCTATACGCTAAGATGCGACGCATGCAGCTGGGCCTGAACCAGCCAGAACCTGCGACTGGGTGGGCTGGTCTTTACCCGGTCAGTCCCGTCCACTGCGGGGAACTGGTGCGGCCCTGAGCCCGCTCAGTCCAGCGGCCCTGAGCCGGCTCAGTCCAGCGACCCCGAGCCCGCTCAGTCCAGCGGCCCTGAGCCCGCTCAGTCCAGCGGCCCTGAGCCCGCTCAGTCCAGCGGCCCTGAGCCCGCTCAGTCCAGCGGCCCTGAGCCCGCTCAGTCCAGCGGCCCTGAGCCCGCTCAGTCCAGCGACCCCGAGCCCGCTCAGTCCAGCGACCCTGAGCCCGCTCAGTCCGCTCCCCATCTACAACCCCAGCGAACGCCGTGAGGCACACTTCTGGGACGTCCGTCCGTACCCAATACAGCGCCGGCTCAGTCCAAGTCTTGCGTAACTCATAGCACCACCCTAGTTCATTATGTTGCACGCCGGCTTATTTAGACAGGACTTCCTAAAAAATTATGCCGTGTTGGTTATGAGTAACTTACTAGGCTCAGCATCATCAATCCACGATGTTTCCATTATCCCCAAAACGGCGCGGCTTCTTTTTGTCGGCGTCAACGCCACACAAATGACGCTGACGTCGAGATTTATATGGGATGTCACGACGCCGGTGTCGTGCGCTTTCACGACGGTAAATCGTGCATTGTGTCTGGCTTTGGTGAAATGCTAGGGTCTGTGCACATCTGGTACATCAGGAAACGTAACAACTGCCACCAACTCACCAAAGCCAGACATGGCATTCCACTGAGCGAAGCGGTTTACTTCCGGCACATTCGTCGGCGCCCCGCGGAACAAAGCGTCTACCTCCGGAACATTCGTCGGCGCCGCGCTGAATGAAGCGGCTTACCTCAGGCACATTCGTCGCCGCCGCGCAGAGATAAGCGGCCTACCTCCGGTGCATTCGTCGGCACCGCGCAGAGCGAAGCGGCTTACCTCCGGTACACTCGTCGGCGCTGCGCTGAACGAAGCGGCTTATCTCTGGCACATTCGTCGACGCCGCGCAGAGCGAGGCGGCTTACCTCCGGTACACTCGTCGACGCCGCGCTGAGCGAAGCGGCTTACCTCCGGCACACTCGTCGGCGCCACGCAGAGCGAAGCGACGCCGGCAGAGCAGGCCCTTGGGGCCGGCCGGGCAGGCGTCAGCGATGTTGGCCTCCTCCAGCTGCCGCTCCAGGTCGCTGTCCAGCCCGTTCGGATGCAGGTCACGCAGGACGTGGTCGGTGGCGATGCTGCGATCCTTCAGCATGGCCTGCCGGCACGCCAGACCCATTTGCGAGGCGACAACCGCAGGCAAATTCGTCAGCAGTTGGCACCAGCTGTGCCGCAATAGGAACTTCCCAAGAGCGGTGTGATAATGCTCACATTAGATGGCTGAGCGGTATCATCCGCTGCATCGTGACCGCAAGTGAGTTACGGAGAGAGATCACGGAGAGAAAGGTCGTGAGTGAGAGAGTGAGCGGGTAACTGAGCTGTGGCGGGCGGAACGTGGAACAATCCCTGCCGCGGTTCCCGGCCGCTCCAGGCCAGCTTGATGGAAGTGTGTGAAAAGTAGGCGCGCTGGCAAGGCGACGAGGCCACCATCGGGCGGGGTCGCCAGTCGACCGTCGTAATAGATCGGCGCTTGCCGCTTGCCTGCTCGTCATGTATGCATGTGCTCAATCAACTGGAAAGCAGGCTGGCCGCGGACCAGCAGACGAATTGTCCGACATCTCCCCGAGTGGACGCCGGAGAAAGCCGGCGGGCGTCCACCCCAGTCGGCATGAGAGCTCCCGGTCGCGCGCATCTGCTCCATTGTTGAGCAAATGAACTGACAAACGTATTCACTGTGCAGCGGGGAGAAAGCGTCCCGTCGTGGACGGCAGCGACGACCCTCGGGGCCCACATGGTCTGCCGCTCTCACGGCGGCGTCCCAACGACGACCCTCGGGGCCCACGTGGTCTGCCGCTCTCACGGCGGCGTCCCAACGACGAGCCTCGGGGCCCACATGGTCTGCCGCTCTCACGGCGGCGTCCCAACGGCGAGCCTCGGGGCCCACGTGGTCTGCCGCTCTCACGGCGGCGTCCCAACGACGAGCCTCGGGGCCCACGTGGTCTGCCGCTCTCACGGCGGCGTCCCAACGACGAGCCTCGGGGCCCACGTGGTCTGCCGCTCTCACGGCGGCGTCCCAACGACGATCCTCGGGGCCCACGTGGTCTGCCGCTCTCACGGCGGCATCCCAACGACGCCCGAAGGGCGGCCGGCCCTCATCTGCCCGGCTCGGGCCCGCTCGGCTCGCGTGAGTGCGGTTTTTGCGTCTGGCTCGGAGCCCGCACCGGGCGTCGTCGCCCTGCCGGGCCGCCAGCGCGGCTACCCGGGCCTCCCCGCTGACTGAACCAGAGCCCCCCCCCCCCCATCCCCTCCAGGTCAGGTCAGTGGGCGTGAACGCAGTGACTGCCGCTGCGCCGTGACCGCCTCGGCGGCGATGGACGCATTAGCATGCGGCGCGCCGGACGAGAGGCGCCAGCGAGGCCTGACTCGGCCGGCGGCGGCAGGCGGCTGCTGGGGAACGCCGGCACACAGTCGTGGGAGGGCCCGCTTCGTTCAGATTTAGGGCACGGGTGGAAGATAACATATTCAAACGATTCCAGGTAATCAAAACATTCGAGGTGAAATGGCCATGAACATCAACCTCCACGAAGACGTTTTCATTACCCCACCACGTGCTCGTCACTGCTTAAAATTCCGCCGCCGCTCGAAGTCCATCAATGTATCAGTTGTTCGAAAGATGCTGATAGCTAAAGCTCACGCCCATGACCAGCCCCAGCCCCAACATCTGTCGACCAAGTTAGCTTTGCGTCCACGCATCAAACTGCTGAGTGCCAAGTCACTGGAAGACCCCGGCGAGTCGGCGCGGGGTGAACACTTTCACAGCGAGCAGCCCACCGCTGGCGGCCCGCGCGGCCTGAGACGGGCGGCACCGACCCTCCGCTGCCCGCCGGCGTCCCGGCAGCCGCCGTCGGCCGGCCGGGCTCGGCGCCGCTGACGCTGTGACCCCGCCCGCTGCGCGCCCCGGGGACGGAGAGGAGGCGGCCGGGGTTGCGTCAGCGGCCGGCGCCGGGTCACCGCCGTCCGGGTGGTCCCGCCCTAAGCGGCACGTGCGGTCATGGGGACCTGTCGGACACGACCACTGCGGCGGCGGCCACCGCGCTGTGGCGACACGGCCGAAGACGCATGTGGGGATCGGCCTGGAGCGCGTGTGTGAAAGTGATTACACATCTGCGTGAACATGCTACGCAGGTATCTTGCATGGATGAACGCTTTAGCAGCCATGCACAATGTATGTAACACAAATATGCATGCATGATTTTCGTGATGACATGCATGGGCTTGATATTTGTGCTGATTGGGTGCTCACTTGAGTGCTATCATTTTTTATATTTCTTGAATTATGTCGGTGCTGGCGAAGATTCCTCGATAGAATCGATGTAAGAATATGACTGTCACATGAGTATCGTGTATTGCTGAGCGCTATTAATCCTGTCGAGCACGCAAGCGAGGAGGTGTCGCCGTCACAAGTCGAGGTTTTGACGAATCAGGTGATAGTAACACTATCATAAAACCCATAACTCACTGACGCTCGGTGAGAAGCGTAGGGCGATGTGCAAGTCGACGTGCCAAAGGCGAGGAGGTGTGACAAACGAGCTGTCGTTCCGCCGACGGTTAGACGTTTCAGGGGGAGGGGGTCATGGCAGACTCGTGCCTGACTCCGCTCCAGCCGAGTCAGCTTCGACTCACAGCCCGCGGGGTTGGTGAAGGCTGACTCCAAGTGGCGTCGCATAAACTCGCATAGGTCGTTCGGATTCCGACCCGAGGAAATGCGACCCAGTTTCGATTTCAACTGCGATGGAGTCAATTTCAGTGAAAAATATTTCAGAGGTCAGCGCCTATATGACCTTTGCAAGAGCCTGCACAAAACTATTTTTAATCGGCGCCGTGATTTTTCCAGGGTATATGAAACAAAGAAAAACTGTCAGAATGGCAAGAATGCATTGTTGCATACTTGTCCATTCGGGCCGACCAACACTGATCATGATCAACCCAATCAATACAATGACTCGACTCGGGCCATGACCGATATCACACATGTGTTGAAAGCAATCAATTAAGCCTAGGGTCATCGTACATCTGGCTGATTTGGGAGTGTGACTCCAACTCTCGGAGTCAAAAGCATGCTGGTGCACAGAGATTTTGCAACTCGACCTTTTTCATGCAGCCCCTCTTATACGTGCAGTGTTAAATTTCACAACAGTTGAATGGAAGTTGCCCCTTTTCGCCCCGGGTGGCGAGAGCCATGAAAGCGAAACATTGGCCGACGTTGGCAACTGACAGGACATGGCAGAGCCGACATATTGACACCATGTAACGCAAATATGCCGCGTAAAACCGATCATCGCTGTACACGCCTGGTTGTAAAGTGAACAGGCGTCGCATCATAAGATTTGCCAGACTGCAACACCGCAGATAAATGAAAAGATGCACTGCACACGCGAATATCATACATTATGAGCGATGATGGAGCAAGGATCAAAGCGCGCACTGTCATGGAACATGCCTGACCGTGAAATATGTTTCGATAATAACCGACTAGTATACAAGTGGCAGGAATGGGCTGCGTAGTCGGTATGCCAAAGCATAAAGCCGATATATGACTCGCGGGTTCTCCGCGGTTTGAACGCCGATTGAATAAAGCCGTCCATGAAACACACCTCTGGTCTCATGCCGGAGCCAGGAGTCACGCTTTAGTGTTCGGGAGGTAGGACTGTGAGCTACTCACATCGGACTGGTTCAGCGCCTCCTGATCGTACTCGATCTTCAGTCCGAAGTCACCGTCGTCGAACGCCGAGGCCTGGCCGACGACCAGCATCATACACAGGGCGAGCCACTGGGGCGACCTGCGGCACCCCGGAGCTTGTCAACACGTGCCAATCTCCGCATAACGCGACGACAATGACACACTTGACGTTTGAAACCATCCAACCCCTCCATGTCACACCCTCTATTCCCACCGCCTCGATAGCACGGACCGCAGAACCACCGGCACCGACCACCGACAGAGGACGCCGGTGACAGCGCGAGGCCGGAACGGCGCGTCGGCCGGGCGGCGCCGGCGTTCACTCACATGGCGGCGCAGCGAGATGTTGCGTGGAGCTGGACGGAGGCTGGACTGAGCCGGCGCCGGCGCCAGGTGAGCGGCGGCAGCGGCGGCGGCGGACGGGCGGGGCGGCCGCCGCTCCCGGCGGACGGGCGGGGCGGCCGCCGCCGCTCCCGGCGAGGACGCCAGGGCCTCCTCCGACCGACGCCGCCGACCGCCGGGAGTGGCACCGCCTCCGGCCGCGGAAGCCAGATCCGTGGCGGAGTCTCTGTCGGGCGACCCCCGCGCCGAGGGCGAGGGACGGCCTCCCGTGTTTGGGCTTCACACAGCCACTCTGCTTCGCACAGCCCCTTCCGGCCTAGTTCATCTCTTTTTGCTCGTTGGCCAAAGGGCGCCGGTGTCGATTCTTGACTAAGCTCTTTATGTTTCGAAGGTTAGTCCAACTAATGATACGGCTAATTCAGGTTTAGGGATATAGATATGGTCCAACATATATCACAGCAGAAAACGGTGACAGTTGTCCTCACACCTGGTTGGTGCGACGGATCCTGTAAGATCGTGCAGAATGCTCGCTGTGCTGTGGAAGACGTGGCAAGACAGGGCTCCGTTCGTCAGTTATTTTTCGTTCACCTATATTTAGGGGCAGTTAGGACATTCCAGAGCCGGGGGTTGGCCATAAATCAGCGTTTTACTGAGAAAAACGTCCAATCTACTGCTCATTTCAACATACCTGTCGGACGTCATCGTTGGACAAGGAATGCTGGATTTGCTGTTTTGTATTAAGCACCGAGGTTCTGTTACGGCGAGGACGGAAACTGTTGGCGCTACGTGTTTTGGATCAAAATTATTTTGTGTGAACCCAACTTTATTCTCAAACTTTGCTGGTACAGACCACATGGCGTTCCTGTTCTCGCCAGTGGCTAATTTTGATCGATACAAAGCACGACGTTCGCGGTCGTCTGTAAGCTGATTCACCCCGTGATTAAGTGGTGACGTGTTGCTGGCGCAGGCTAAAAATAAAAATAAGTAGTTTTCCTTGCCACCCACGACATTGACCAAATGACGTTAAATCTGCCTGCCCTGGCAAATTTTGCGATAATTTTAAGACACGTTGAAATATTATTGCGAAATCTTTGGTACTTGTCATTTGATCAATGATGTGCTTTGTGCCAAAGTTACATCTTTGGGACCATGATAGATCAAGTGAAGGTGACGTCAGAGTGACGTCATGTTTGCTGATCTTTTGACATCCGTATCCGCGGGCAAATCGGCATAGAAAGTGGGCAAAATACGATGCATGGCGTCTGTACACTGAAAATATGAGCTAGTTACCCCACCATTCGTATGCTTTGCTGTTTTGTTGTCTCAATAGAGCACATCGAAGGATTGCCGTGTCAGCTAACAAATATATTTACAAGCAGGTACGATCAAAATGTTCGGCCTGAGGCCCTAGTTTATGCCGATATCAGACATTCCTGTAGCGAGAGCATGGCACAGGTGAAAGACCAGTGACTCGTTTATGCACCACAAGAACACTTCACCCCATGGGTCTATGCATATTCAATGCACACTTGTGAGAAGCCGCACTCCATGGCGATGCAAGCATTGCAGGTGGTCAGGGAACAGCTATTGACTTTTCTATGCAGGGTAAGCTGATCTAGGGGCTGCTGAACAGATCTGAGACCTTCTTTCTCAACTTTTATCTACAGCAATTCTGTCACATTTTGCCCACTTTTGTCCACAGGGAGCTCTCAGGCAGGTATATACCAATTATAAGCCAGAACGAGCGGCATCGGCTGCCAACCTAGATGCCCATTCAGGGACCCTGTGGCAGAGGGCTGCCACTCAGCGCGACCGTTACGCAGTCCATAAGTTGAAACTATCGGGCGCCAAAACAGCTGCTCATCGACTAACATATATGTCATGATTCTGCGCGCCAAATTGCGCCGTCCATGCAGCTGTAGGCTGGTGACAGTGGTGAAGCGGTGCCAATCTTTGGTCACGCCCCACGTGCGATGTACAGCCTCTTACCGGGTGGATTTATCAAAACTGGTCACCCAGCCAATCGTCTATCTCATGGGCGTAGGAACGGAGGGGAGGGGGCACAAGGGGGGCCATGGCCCCCCACTTTTCAAGGTGGGAGGGCCAGCAGTGTTAACTGCCCCCCCCCCCCCAACCCACACTTTTCAGATTAAAGTTGTGTTTAGCTTAATTTCGCACCACATTTAAATACTACATGCCGATTCACCTAGTTCACCAGCCATCTTCCTCAAGATGAGTCATCTTTTTCGTTCGCTATTAACCATCGCTCAATGTCACAGCCGCAGGCCGACGCCACGCGGGCTACGGAGACTGCAACGCCAGGCGTTCAGGCCGTTGTTTGCGAGCGTGTATTTTCAAAACCATATTACATAGTTTTTCAGCAATTAATTTTGACTGAATCTTGGACTTTTTAAGACGAACGTGGATTAGCCAGTTTAATACAAGCTTAGGACTCCGTTTCATCTACAATCTACGTTCAGGGATTCCTCAATACCTCTGAAGAAAACAGAAAAACACGGAACTGGAGCCTGTATGACAATTATTGGACCATTTTTGCCGATCAGGGATGTTGATGTGTCAATAAAGGTTCCTGTGGTGATTCGGAGATCCGGAGACTGGAGGAGATCCCGTCCCGTGTCGCTAGAATGACAACCAGAAGACACCTTGCGATGGGACGGAGTGGCCCTCCAGCTCCTGACCGGAACCGGTGACGTGCCCTCGGTGTTCTTCTCAAGGGGCCCCTCGCTCGGAAGGAAATAAGGGGCCTTATTACTGCTGAGTAGAGTGGAAGTCTCATTATTGTTGAATAGAGTAGGTCGAAATGAATTTAAAGAAGTAGCAAGGCCATCCCATGTTTGCCTAAGAACGCTCATTTTCCTCAGAATGGATTAGTAAAAAAGTGCATCAAAAGGTTTGAACAGTGCCCGCCCGCAACCTCGATAGCAGGGGCAGCGATGGTCAGCGATGGTTGCAGCTTCCGTAACACCGAAAGGCAGTCGGCCGCTGCAACTGCCACCAGACGGCAGGCGCTGTGTTAGTCCGTCTTCTGGATAGATTAATAGTTAAAGAAACACGAAGAATAGAGAATCTGCCTTCACTGTTCCAGTTCCACCACCAGATTCCAGCAACACTTCGCGGTGCTTTAAGGGCCAGTACGTCTAAAGTCTAAAAGTCAATCTAAAAGTCGCACACGTGAAATATGCGCCCAGACTACCTTGTAGATGCAAGATTTCATGTCCTGAACCGTTCAAAGGTACTTTTTCAAAAGTGTCATCATTTTCGTCCACCCGTTGGCCACGGCTCAGTATTAGCTGTTGAGCCTACGCTGCGCGGTCTACGGAGACTGTAACGCCTGGCGTCGAGGTTTGAATGCTAAGATTTGCGAATACGCATGCTAAAAATTATGTCACATAACTTATTAACCGATTCAAGTGTTTAAAGGTAATTATTTCAGAACCGTAATCATTTTCGTCCGCCGGTGAACCATGACGAAAAATTAACCACTGGGACTATGAAAACGCTCCGCGGACTACGGAGACTGCAACGCCTGGTGTCGAGGTTTTAGCTGCTAAGATCTGCGAGCGCGCATGTTGAAAACCACATCATATAGATTGCATCACTAACCGATTCTGACTGAATGCTAAAAATGTCTAGACAAACGTGGCTTGGCGATGTTAATACACAGTTGTTGACCACTCGATCTACAATTATAATTTTCACCCCCAAATTTCGATCAAACATATCGATCTACAATCTACCTTCGCGATGTCCTCAATGTCTGTAGAACGCAGATAAAGCACGTTGAAAAAGCTTCTGCATTCTATCGGTTTATAAATGGTCCACTTAGCCATTGCATGTTAAGAATACTGGCTGATTTATTCTATGCGGTCGTTAAACGTCTGATTTATGCAGTCTATTGACCTTAACACGCGCTCGGGAAGGGGTCAAACTGACTCACCCCCAAAGGTTTTTCCAGAATGGTTTCCGAACGGCGCGGCAAAGCCACGTCATGTTTTGCATAGCTGTAGCCAACTGAATAGCGGATTGCTTGACATAAAAAATAGATGTTCTTTGTAAGGTCGCTGAGCAATGCGAGGTCAAAATCAGGCCATGGTTTCAGCGAAGTCAACTTCCAGGGAATCGTTCAATCTGATGCATCAATGAAGTGCTAGACGAAGCCATACATCTCTAAGATACTTTCTTAGGCAACACACATATTGAGTGAGCACATCACCTTGACCTAAGGTCAGGTATACAGGTCAGATCAATTTCAGAAACCTGTTTTATTACTCTGTGGCTTGCTGTATGGGATAGTTTCTGGTACTCATTTTAAATCTATTGATAACAGAGACCGCATTATACATCTTCCACGGACTTACTTTGAGGTTAGAATAGGTCATTGACCTGAAATGACCTAGGCCAACATTTTGTTTTTAAAAATATACTGCCTAGCGTAATTTTTCTCTCTTACTCAAATGCGAAACTCAGAGCACTCCTGTATGACGTTGGTCACCATGACCCTCAAAAGCTCAAACAAGATCACTGACCTTAACTGAACATGTGACCTTTTGCTTAGAAACAGTTATCTAGGTTCTGAGGGCACTTTGACCAACCTGGGATTTGACCTTGTTTGACCTTATTTGAATCAAAATTTATGACCTAGGAACCTCAAACGTTGACCAAAGTGAGTTCACGTACAGGTCAACACACCCTGTGAATTTGGTGTCTCTAACTCGCTTAGTTCCTGAAATCTCAGGAGATCGAATTAACCCCCCGAGCAAAGGGTATCTAGCCGGCCACCCGAGCGCGTGTTAAAAATGCAACCAGAATTGATTTCACGGTAGCTTCTGGTTTCTGTTCTGATCTCAACGTAAAAACAACAATGAAACGAAGAAAACCGTGTCCCTTGTTAACAAGTTAACCATATTCGGAGATATTTGTTGTGGGAAATCACCACAAAGGGGGCTTTTGTCGACCTTGTGCTCCTCATTGCAAGGCTCTGGCTACCCCCTGCCTACACACAAAAGCAGATCAAGTCATCTACGTTGAATGACGGGTAATTAGAAGGCCGTTGGGCCAATTTATAGCTAAAGTAAGCAGCTTCCCGGCGGCATTTTCTGAGGTGGTGTGGTGTAAAGGAAGATAATTTGGAAAGAGGTACTGTTGCAGGCGTCCAACACATGTTTTACATCCTAATTAGTAGCAACGCTGATCCAAAAATGTGCAACAAAGCAGCCATGCCATCAGTTCGCGGTCAGTCATTCGGAGATAGCCGGACCAGGACAGTGGCTACCGACGGCGGACGGGAGCAGGGCTCAGACAAGGAATGTATGACAGAAAGGCCTTCATTCTGTGGCTTGGTTTTCAAGGGAGAATCTCCAGTCCTATGGGTTTTGTCACATGGCTTTTGGCAGTTTCAAGCTTCCGAATTTGTTTCCACCTAAAATGCCGCGACAAGTCATCTCTTGAAAAGCAGCCAGCAAAATGGAGGCGCATGTAAAATCTGTACTCTGAGCCATCGATTCACTTTCAAAATTCTCATCAGCCTATGCTCAGACCATATTTTGGCGTCTACCCTGTGGAGACAGATGCCTCCTCAATGAGCCAAAATGCCTACCCACTCGTGGAATTTCGGCTCCCTAGGAAAGACAACGTTGAAATGGACGAATTATCTTGGGAAGCTGGATAGCCTTATTTCCTGAATGACATAGATGAGTCGGATAGGCAAGGGTGTGCACCACTGAGAAACAGCTCTCGACGCATATCTAGAATAGCAGTCACTACACTTGAATAAAGAGCGATAACCTCCATCTGTACCGTCCCCCCCCCCCCGGTCATCGGGTTTGTTTTCCCCAAAAAAGTTTCTGAAGTGTGCCCTGAGCTTGCCCCCCCCCCCACACACACTTTTTGAAACGTTCCTACGCCTATGGTCTATCTTAGAAGCTCATCACCGCGCCGGGCCGTGCTGAATTAACTTCTGCATCTGGGTCCGAAGGGAAAGGTGCACACAAGTTTAGACCACGCGCACTGTGCGAGCATCTCGGCACAGGGCGCCGTAAGTTACGTGCCACCCAGTGTCGTGGTGACAGACTCTCAACACACGTCGACACGCACGAAAAATAAAAAAAATCATCATCATCCACTCCTAGCACGCTATGTTCCGGCCGGCTCACTTACTGCTTCCGGCACTCGGAAGGCGCTTGGCCCAAATGTTTGCACTCGGAGGGCGCTTGGCCCAAATGTTTGCACTCGGAGGGCGCTTGGCCCAAATGTTTGCACCGGAGGGCGCTTGGCCCAAATGTTTGCACTCGGAGGGCGCTTGGCCCAAATGTTTGCACTCGGAGGGCGCCTGGTCCAGGTGTTCGCACTTGGAGGGAAATGTCTGCATTCGGAAGGCGTTTGGCCCAAATGTCCTTATGCGCCTGCAGATCATGACGCTGACCAGACACAGCTGCCAACCACAAAAGCACAGCCCTGTGGTGGAGCCTGTGCTGATCCCTGATCCGTGGAGCATCCATGTGACCTGTACAGTGGTGCAGCCAAAGGAGCAGCTTTTGGGGGATTGCGCTCTGGGAAAGGTGGCCCCCTAAGACCGAAGACCCCTGTACTTGTTGTTAATTTAGGACACCCGTAGAACTTTTAAAGCAGCAAAAGGGCCTCAAGGCTTCAGAAAGAATGCCGAGCGTAGCTATGGCCGCCGATTAAAAAACATAGGACCCCTAAACGATGAGGCCCCTCTTGGCAGGAGTGTCCCTATGACCCGATTTAGCTCCTCGTGGGTGAAAAGCTGGCTACGCCACTGGACCTGTACCGCACGCTGACGTTATGATAATCATGATCGTTCTGGCTCGAAGTGCCGGTGGCCAAGGTTAACGCCAGAAGTGCAAAATAGCCTTCTATTGCGTGTGGTCTTAGTAACGGATAGTTTGAAGCCCGTCTGCCCCTGAGTTGCTTTCAGATACTTCTATTTCTCTACACCAAAATGCAAATTGGATCATTTTTCGATTCCTAGTTGTAAATATTCAAGACGCACGAAATGATGCCCCATGAAATGCCCTCAGAAAAACTTCTCTCAGAAAAGCTCGCCCTGTTTACCTGTGTGCTTGACATTTGTGGCCCTTCGGACGCCAAACAAAAGTTGGTACGGCCTCCAGCTACGTCAGATGTCAAACTTCGACCCTGGCCCCAGGGGCCCAGGTTCACTGACTGTTTGCTCCTGGTGGGGGGCGCTTTGCGCTGGGTCCATCAAATTTGCACGATACGAATTGGTATCCTTGGACTTTTGTCTACGATATACACTTGAGTAGAAACATCTGCTTTGAAATAAAAAAGCACCATATCAAAATAAGTTTGTTTACACAGGGTTTTCTCGTGAGCACGGTGTCCATGGATTGGCATCGCTTTCCCACGCGCCGCCTGGCATGACTCAACTAGGGCTGGGCTGAGGAGTAGCTGAGTTTGTCGGTGAAAGCCATACCGCCGAGAGGTCACCTTCAGCGTGTGGTGGTGCCGGCCAGGGACGGAACGAAGCTGAGATCATCGTCCTGCCGATGGTGCCGGATCTGAGAGTAGCGTGGCTCCTCAGATCCGCATAACAAGGCCATCAAGACCGGACACATCCGTCGAGCAGGAAAGCACGCCTCTTGCTGATTGCGGATACGGATCAGCCTTCCCGCCACAGCATTCAGCTGTGTCGACCAATAGACGAGCCGTGATTCCACGCCTGAAGTCTCCGACTCTCCGGATCGGCCCGAGCAGATGTCTGGGAAATCCAGCTGTTTCCCCGGCCGGGCTCGCGGAGGTTGTATTAAGACACAACGGAATGTCCCACGGTGCAATTCGCTGTACAGTGACCATGGTCGCGCCCCACCAATCTCTGAATGGTGGTTGAAGAGAGCCCGCGTGCACCGAAGCTGCATTTTTGACACTTGAGAACTAAATGGGTAATGACTGGATTCCAGATCTCTCTGCGCTCCCAATTTCTAGTCTCCGGCTTCCGTGATCCGGCGGACCCCACGTCCAATATGCTGCACACGCATGCGGGTCACACCTTAGCGCTGGTCACCTCGGTCTTGGTATGCGTAGGCAGTCCTCGTATCAGAGGAGATATTTGGCAGGTTGAAGTCCGTAGGTTCTTAGGCTGCCAAATTAGACATTCTCGTGGCAGATGAGTGCAACTCAGCACAAGCGTCCCATGCACCACAAGTTAAAGCAGCCTGGTCACAAATAGCTGTTCATCGGCTGACATGTATGTCGCGATCCCGTGCGCCAAATGGCACCGTCCGGGCAGCTGTAGGTTAGCGACAACGGCCCAGGTATGCCAATCTTTGGTCACGTCCCACGTGCGAGACAGTCGCCCGTCGGCTGGATTTGGTTGTGAGATCACTCGGATATTGATACAGAGTGAAATGAATATTTTAAGACTCTCGTATGCATTGAGAAACTGAAGTGAAGTGGAGGTCTAAGCTCATAAGTCATGACCTCACGTCATTGTGTTAGAATGCACTAAATAAGCATAACAGATCAGAAAATGGCATGCACGCACGCATGGTCGGCCAGAGCAGAAAATGACTCGGCCGTGCATCCGTGTTCAGCACCGGAACACGGATGCACGGCTGTCATTTTGCTTCTCTTTTCGTGCACCCACGCCTACCATGTCTGAATGAGCTCGCTCATGAAAGGTCATTCAGCCAATGCGGCGCCCTAATGCCCCAATTATCACTAGCTATGTGCGGTCAGCAAACCTCACAGACGGCCTTGACCAGACAGCGTCGGGTTGCAATGGCGCCCTCATCGAAACTTCATAACCACACACAAATGTTGTATTCCACAAGATCATCCTGGAATGGAACAATAGCAGAAAATAACATTCCGCTATACATCAATTGTTGCAGTTATTTCCCAGTGGGGCCGGTCGACATTACACCAGGGCATAACCCGCTCACCACGGAATGGAAATGGACGACCTGACCATCAGCAATCTACCACATGAAGGAGGAATTGGCGGGGACATCAAGCTTGCTATATTACGCCACTAATGTGGCGGCTCGTTGAGTTTAAGCCCGCGTGACACACGCAATCAAACAAATCAACCACTCGAGTCGGTGCGTAAACAAACATCACCAATTTCCATGTGAACCGTATTTCATTCGGCTGATCGACAGAGACATCCGGCCCTATCGGTCGCTAACCTCGGAGTTAATCATAACACTATTGCAGTGCTCCATTGGACTAGAACCCGGCTAATCAGTGGCGGACCGGCCGAGGGTGTCTGACACCGCGCGGGCGGGGGGTCGCCGTGTGCGGGGTGACGGGGGCCGGCGCGCAGGGCCGGGTCCAGCGCCGGCGCCGGTGCGGCCCGCTCCGATGCGCTGGCCGGCGCGGGGAGCCGGCGCGCAGGAACCAGGTCCAGCGCCGGCGCCTGTAGGTTCGGCCCGCTCCGATGCGCTACCGACGGCGGGGGAGCCGGCGCGCAGGGGCGGGTCCAGCGCGGCGCCGGTGCGCCCGCTCCGATGCTGCTGAACCGTCGGCGGGGAGCCGGCGCGCGGGGCCGGGGTTCCACGCCGGCACCTGTTCGGGCCCTGCTCCGATGCGCTGACCGCGGCGGGGAGACGGCGTGCAGGGCCGGGTCCATCGCCGGCGCCGTTCGGCCCGCTCCGATGCGCTGGCCGGCGGCGGGGAGCCGGCGCGCGGGGCCGGGTCCAGCGCCAGCGCCGGTTCGGCCCGCTCCGATGCGCTGGCCGGCGGCGGAGAGCCTGACAGAACCGGCACGCCTACTGCAACCTTGGGCCTTGCTCGCAGGCTTCGGCCCAATTACATTCCTGCGCTGCCGATACATTGTGCCGCATGACCACGAACATCCCTGCGGACACGCACAGATTGTGTGTCAACAGACCACTCAGAAACACGGACGGCTCGCAGCTGAGGGATTCAGCAGCTATTTACCCGACGAAAATCATCAATACCTGTATACAGCGTGAAAGTCATGGTAGGGTCGTGACCTCCTGGGGGTTAAGCACAGTTTCCACAAAACAAACACTTTATGCGCATTAAACGACTGCGAAAGAAGACGCCCTTCAAGTGGACACGCGGGTCACAAGCCGACAGACAATGACGGCTTACAATCAGCTGTAGGCCCACAGAACGGCTTACGTGAAACGTCATGCCAACAGCGTCCCAGCCAAATTGGGCATGCCGCGAGCGTCGGAAAATTCATGGCGTACCGTGCACGCAAACTTGGACCGGTACGCCGTAAGAGTTTGGCTTCCCTGGATAGCAGATGGTCAATGGAGGGGCCTAAGACAATTTAAACAATCTTTCGTCTGGTGCCAGAGGAGACTGACCCAAGACCGGTTTGGTGCAGGCTGACCCAAACATCGAAATTGGCCTGATAGAATGCAATTCACAGCTCTGAAAAGCAACCCTTTAACACGCAAACACTATGGACCACTAAAAAAGTACGCCGTAAAGCGGTTGTGCTACCAACGTTCCTCGATGGGGGATGCGTGCAAGTCTGTAAGCTGCATTGCAAACAGATATCGAAGTGTTGTGCGCGTTCAACAAAGAAGGGATTTTCGTTTGAACTTACGTTGTCTGAACATGAAAACACAATTATTTGCTAACAGCCAATAGCAACTTATTGCAGAATCAGCACTGACCCACAAAATGTCAGGCTGGTGCAGAAACAAAACTGAAGGAGCCATATAAAAGCATTAAACGACTCTGGTTTGGTACGTACCTGGTAGGAAAGCGAAGAAGAGGAAGCACTTTATGAAAGTTGGAAAGTGGAATGCGAAGTTCAATGCATTGGGCATCGACACCGAAAACTTCCCAGTCTCCTCAAAATATGGCAGAGATCTGAAACACAGAAAATCGCAATAAAAACATAACACATGATGTAGCCAGACAGATTGGCATCACATTTCCACATGACCATGGCGACATGATGCGTGCTATAAAGCAGCGCAACATCCACGTGCATTACACCAGCATCACACCGCGCATCACGTGCGCCGGAGGTCGCAATGTGATTCGCAGAACCATGAGTTTGGATCTGATCACCGCCACGACCGGTCAAGGCTGTATGTGACACGTATGAAGCACAAGGCCCAACATCACAAACCAAGTGGCGCTTATCAAAACTAACACAAAATAATGTTCAGAATAGCAATTGACCGAAGCGCTTCATTGGAATAAAGCCACAGCGCCGGGGGCCAAAGTCAGAATCATCAGGTCATAAAACAAATCATAAAGCCTTGTACGCATTTCTGCCTCAAAAGCCATACGCAGAAATCATTTACATCTTCGCGTTAAATTTATGGAAAATAAACAACCAAGAAAGAACAGATACCACACCTGACCTGGGCCATGAGGCCAATATACCTTCATCTAGCATACCACAACACAATGAATATGTCAAACGATCAGAAAAGAAAGCCCCCAGATTATTGCCCACCACACAGTTGGTGCCCAAGTCTGGCTTCCAGAGTTTAATGAAGCACCCTGACCACAAACAGGTCGAGTGGCGTGCGGACGTCGAGCTTCATCGCCGCATGAACACTGTGTCAAGGCTGTGGGATGGCGGGTGCGGTGGGGGGGGGGGGGTGCTCACCTGAGGTACAGCACGCCCTCGGTGATGAAACCGAGCGGGTACAGCGGGATCCAGATGGTGTACCGGAGCCAGGTGAGCACGGACACCTCGCGGCGCACCAGCCGCAGAGTGTAGTACGGGTACCTGCGGCGGCCATCACCCCGTCAGTCGACCATCCCCGGCCGCCGGGGCACGCGACAAACGTGGGCCGGTACACAGCCGTCACCACTGGCTCCACCCGCCGCCGGGTCACGCGACAACGTGGCCAGTACACCGCCGTCACCACTGGCTCCACCGCCGCCGGGTCACGCGACAACGTGGCCGGTACACCGCCGTCACCACTGGCTCCACGGCCGCCGGGCCACGCGACAACGTGGCTGGTGCACCGCTGTCACCACTGGCTCCCAGGCCGCCGGGGCACGCGACAACGTGGCCGGTACACCGTTGTCACCACTGGCCCCTCCCGGTGTTTATTGATTTATCTTACTGCGGTTCTCAGTGATTCCCATACAAGCGGCCTCTCTGTCACCGAGGGGGCACAGGTCGATTCAAGCTGAGGTCGATGAGCAACGCGGACGAAGTGCGAACACGTGCCAGATGTGGTCACACAGCGAGCATTAATCCACGTGCGCGGTGACGGTGCGCGGTCGTTGAATGGGTCCGTGTAGCCTGTCCCCGGTGCGAAAAGTCAGGAATTGTTGACTGGCTGAATATTTGAGACTGAGAAAACGAGCGCCAAAAGACAAAATCTGAGTTGAAAGTGCAAAAAATAGGAAAAACCAACACATGCACGACCTCAATGGCCCATAATTGTTGCAAATTTAATTAGAAACGTCGATAGGGTAAAGGCATGCCTCGCAGGGATCTTTCAAAACAAAATGAGAATGCTATGCGCAGTACGTACGGAAATTTGCATGGTCAGCTTTCTTTGCCTCGATAACAAACAGGCAGTGAGCACCCCAGCCATTTTAAATCCAGCCCAAATCCACCCCAGCCAGCCAATCACCGTTTTAAACGTGGTTAATACGGCGAAGTGCAACGTCCGCGGCCGCCGGGGGAAACAAGAAATAAATTACATTGTGTTACCACCCTGATGCAACTCAGCGCCTGACGCATTCACGCCCTGTCCAGTCGCGCGGTCCTAAAGCACTTATAGCGAATACTTCCCCGCCGCCCAATATCAACCCCCTGGGTAGCATCGTCGCTATCACAATACCGCCTAATGTTCGACACAGGCCTGCCTGTAGCTTCCACACTCGCAAACTGACCTGACCAGCTCCACCAGGCTCCACACCACGAACAGGTAGAAGACGGCCGGTTTAGTCTGCAACCTCTGCTCCCCCTCCAGCACGATAAACAGCATCAGGTTGCGGCCGGACACCTGCGGTACACAGAAGAAGTGTACCCACGTATGACAGACCAGAGACACGACACACCACATCAGGACACTGACAGCACGGCGGCACACCACCTCACAGCGGGACACGGACAGCACACTGGCACACCACCCGATGGCGGACACAGACTGCACAGCGGCACACCACCTGATGGTGGGCACAAACAGCACAGCGGCACACCACCCGATGGTGGGCACAGCACAGCAGCACACCACCCGATGGTGGGCACAGACATCACAGCAGCACACCACCCGATGGTGGGCACAGACAGCACAGCGGCACACCACCCGATGGTGGACACAGACAGCACAGCAGCACAGCACCCGATGGTGGGCACAAACAGCACAGCGGCACACCACCAGATGGTGGACATAGCACAGCAGCACACCACCCGATGGTGGGCACAGACAGCACAGCGGCACACCACCCGATGGTGGGCACAGACAGCACAGCGGCACACCACCCGATGGTGGGCACAGACAGCACAGCAGCACACCACCCAATGGTAGGCAAAGACAGCACAGCGGCACACCACCCGATGGTGGGCACAGACAGCACAGCAGCACACCACCCGATGGTAGGCAAAGACAGCACAGCAGCACACCACCCGATGGTGGCACAGACAGCACAGCGGACACACCACCCGATGTTGGGCACAGACAGCACAGCGGCACACCACCCGATGGTGGGCACAGACAGCACAGTGGCACACCACCCGATGGTGGGCACAGACAGCACAGCAGCACACCACCCGATGGTAGGCAGACAGCACGGCGGCACACCACCCCGCGGTCGGGCACCCGGCGCCAGAGCGTCACCCCACGGCCGAACCGCCGGTTACAGCACGGATCACAGGTGACGGGCCGTGCACGACCACTGTTGTAGCCGAAAAGTTAAACATCAAGTAACGGTAAACCAGCTGGAGCTTGATGTATAAACAGCTTCTCTGAACAGCTCGGCTACTGAGACCAAGTTCAAAACTTGGCTATTTCTGCCAAACTTGGCTATTTCTGCCAAACGGAGCGACCGCATCGGAGCAATACCTCCGGCACATTCCACGCAGCATGACGACATAAATATGAAGGCAGAATGAGCTGCATCAACAAAACGCGCAACTCTGCCGAAAGTGGATGAAGTCTTCACAGTCGGCTGGTCACCGCCCACCGGCCGGACGGGCAGGCCGTGCGCAGCCGGGCAGGCCGGCAGGTCAGCCAGCCGCCCGGCCGCCAGCCTACCTGCATGAGCGGCTCCAGTACACCGCCGCGCGTCATGCCCAGCAGCGGGTGCAGGATCTCAAGCACCTGCAGACCCTGCGCCAGCTTCATGTTCAGGCCGGCCGTGTCGTATGCCCTGGTCAGCGAGTCTGCGGCGCGCCGGGCGGCATGGTCACGCGGTGACGAGCGGGGACACACGAGGAGCGGCGCGCCAACAGTCACGCAATGACGAACGAGAACACACGAGGAACGGCGCGCCACAGTCACGCGGTGACGAGCGGGGACACACGAGGAGCAGCGCGCCACAGTCACGCGGTGACGAGCGGGGACACATGCGGAGCAGCGCGCCACGAACCCCCAGCGTTTGCCTTGTCACAGCTGTAGCAGCATAGCTTAATCGATATACAAAAGCGTACGTAGTCATGTATATATATATATATATATATATATATATATATATATATGGACATGTATATACATGCATCGTAATACATAATAATAACAATATGGTAATGGTATGCCATAATCCATGATACCAACCACGATTGCAGTTGTGCTACGCTTCTTGAGTTTTACGTGAGCACGGCGCAGTGAGTTCAGTCAAAGTGCACCATTCTGCGTAAGTGAAGCGTTTCCGGAGAGCATTTGGCAAACACAGGTTTGAAAGTGTATGGTATACAAAATATTCTTCATTTGTCAAAACACAATTACCATTGGTCTGCGCTACTCAATCGCACCAGCCTCAATGCGCCACAAGTCTTAGTACTAGCCCCGTTTAGAAATCGCCGTAAGCAGGATGGGTCTTGTGTCAAACATCTAGAGGTGACAAATGGGCATGTTGTACACTGTCGGCACACGTGGCTGTCACGAAAGGCAAACAAGACTCGGAATATAACAGAGCTCAGATCAAAGCCAGTGCTGTACGAGCCCCGCCAGGGCTTCGCCTTACCTTGTCCTTCCAGGTAGTATCGGAATCCCAGCTTGCCCAGGATAACGGTAAAGCCCAGCAGCTGCCACAAGTTGTACATCATCAAGTAGCTCTCACGGAAGTTCTCCACTGCAAAACAATGGGAAATGCTTACTAAATGCCGATGCTCAATGATTTAACGGATTTTCGGATTAAGGAGACCATACTGAGCTAGAACACGGCCCTCAACTTAAATGCAGTGTGATCAAATACGGCTCTTAATCCGTGGTTAAGTACAAGTACACGGTATAAGAATGGGGATGCAGCTTGTGAACCAGCAGCTTCCCAGTTCTGCTACATCCTGCCACAGCACAACACGTCATCCACCACTCGCATTCTTCCCCAGCCGCAGTCTGACACCAATGTCCACGCCCGTGACGCGCGGACAGGGCACGAGGGCGGCCCGCCCGGCAGGGCGCACGGGCCTCCACGGCCGCCACTTACTGGCGCGAGCCCGGCTGTCGGCGCCACTCCTCACGAACCCAGCGCTGCCCGCCCCGCCGCGGCCAGCCTCCAGCTCACGTCTGCTCTGCGGGCTGGCCGGCGCCGTCCCTACTCCCCCCCCCCCCCCGCCCCTCCAGCTCACGTCTGCTCTGCGGGCGGGCCGGCCGCCGCCCTCCAATCCCCCCCCCCCTCCATCAAGTGCTGCTCGCGGGCCGGCCGCCGCCCCCCCCCCCCCCCTCCAGCTGCATGTCTGCTCGCGGCCGGCCCGCCGCGCCCCCCCCCCCCCCCCTCCAGCTCATGTCTGCTCTGCGAGCGGTCCGGCCGCCGCCCTCCTCCCTCTAGCTCACGTCTGCTCTGTGGGCAGGCCAGCCGCCCCCCCCCCCCCCCCTCAAGCCACGTCTGCTCTGCGGGCCGGCCGCCCGTCCCCCTCTTCCCCTAGCTCACGTCTGCTCTGCGGCCGGCCGCCTCGTCCCCCTCTCCCCCTAGCTCACGTCTGCTCTGCGGCCGCCCGCCTCGTCCCGCACCAGCGTCGTCACGTCCGGGTAGTCGGCCATCACGGCCCCGGCCCTCGGCTTCGTCGTCACTCTCCGACCGCCACCTATCGAAGTCCACCTGGCGGCGACGGCGGGCCGTGGTCAGCGGCGGCTCCGAACCGGCCCGTAGGTGGCGCGAGCTGAGAGTTCAGCGGCGGCTCACGGACCGGCCCGTGGGTGGCGCGAAGCTGAGAGGACGCCAGCAGAGGCTTCGTGACAAAAGCCAGAGAAAGAGAGACAAACACCCGGTAGGGTTATAAAAGACCCCAGGCCGTAACTATGCCAGCACTGCAGCGAAGAATAAAAAAAAAAACAATCGTCAGCATCTGTTCCAGCACCAAAAAAACGAGTATGAGCAGACAAAATAAGCACCTTGCTGGGTGGTCCCAGGCCCAATGATGGACATGTATGGCGAATAGCGAAAGCTCTGTGTATCGGAAAACCACCCACTAAGGTACGTCATGACGCCAGAGGTCGAGGGACCACCATCCAAACCAGACCAAACCAAACCGTAAGGGCGTTGAGGGGGCACTGCGAGTGGCAATGCCCAAAAACGCTACAAATAGACCACACACACACACACACACACACACACGCACACACACACACACACACACACACACACACACACACACACACACACACACACACAACACACAACACTCAGCTGACGGCTCGTCCGAAACCATGAGCAGTCGTGGGGGAGGGGGAGGCCTGGCCGTCCTGTCCTCGAGCCTGGCCGTCCTGTCCTCGAGCCTGGCCGTCCTGCCTCCGAGCCTAGTCGTTCTGTCCCAGGGCCTGGTCGTCCTATCCACGGAGTCAGGCCGTCCTGCCTCCGGGCCTGGCCGTCCTGTCCCCGGGGCCTGGCCGTCCCTATCTCCGTGGTCTGGCCGTCCTATCTCCGGGGTCTGGCCGTCCTGTCTCCGAGCCTGGCCGTCCTGTCCCCGGGGCCTGACCGTCCTGTCTCCGGGGTCTGACCGTCCTGTCCCCGGGGCCTGGCCGTCCTGTCCCCGGGGTCTGACCGTCCTGTCCCCGGGGTCTGACCGTCCTGTCTCCGGGGTCTGACCGTCCTGTCCCCGGGGTCTGACCGTCCTGTCTCCGGGGTCTGACCGTCCTGTCTCCGAGCCTGGCCGTCCTGTCCCCGGGGTCTGACCGTCCTGTCCCCGGGGTCTGACCGTCCTGTCTCCCAGCCTGGCCATTCTGTCCCCGGGCCTGGCCGTCATGTCTCCGGGCCTGGCCGTCCTGTGTCCGAGCCTGGCCGTCCTGTCTCCGGGGTCTGACCGTCCTGTCTCCGAGCCTGGCCGTCCTGTCATCGGGGCCTGGCCGTCCTGTCCCCGGGGTCTGACCGTCCTGTCTCCCAGCCTGGCCATTCTGTCTCCGGGCCTGGCCGTCATGTCTCCGGGCCTGGCCGTCCTGTGTCCGAGCCTGGCCGTCCTGTCTCCGAGCCTGGCCGCCCTGTCTCCGGGCCTGGCCGTCATGTCTCCGGGCCTGGCCGACCTGTCTCCGGGCCTGGCCGTCCTGTCCCCGGGGCCGTACCCTCAGCCAGGACAGCTTGATCCGCTCTCTGGTCAGGTGCGGCCACCACTCCTCGTCCTCCTTGGCCAGTGTGATCTGCACGTTGCGGTCCGACAGGTGGTACTTGGTCTCCTGCGATCGGGCACGCCGTTAGGGCAACAACGGCACAACATATGGTGGGTAGAGCGAGGATAAATTCAACACTGTGCATTAGACTCGGCACCTTAAGTGAATCACACTGGCTGGCAGAGAGCGCTACACCCGCGGTCCTCAAACTTGGCACGAGTGTCCCGTCCACGGCCCGCTGACCCGCCCGAGTTGAGCCGCGTGTGACGGTGCACCACGTGGTCAGCTCTTGAGTTACCCACCACGTGACTGACGGCAGCCAACCAGGCCAGACTGTTCGCGCCAGACGGGGCGCCACAGGACGGTGGACGGCTGTGACCAATCCAAGAGCAACATAACAGGCATGAAAAAGTGAGGCGAGAAACCATACCAGACAGCTCTCTTCGCAACACGCAAGTGCCACTGAGCTAATAAACTCAAACACTGTGGTCCAATGTGTCGACTAGTCTAGTTGAGACAGCTTTAAAATTTATCTACTGTGGTCACATTAATCTGCCAACCAACTGCCAGCAAACTTACATCTGGATTCACCAGTTGATACCAATTCAGTTTGAAGGCATACAGCTGACTCCCTGAATTACCGAGGGCTTTTGCTTCAAAAGATAGCTGCTCAGGCAGCAAATCAATGTCAGGGTCCTGCAACATGGCATACAGTTTAGTAGCACCAACACCAACAACACATGTCCTTGCAATGCCAACATATAACAATGTCAGCTAAATAGTAAGATTTAGTGAAAGACAATCTACCACACAAGTCATGTGTAACATAGTTTGGGGGCAGTTATTGTATCACACATGTGGTATTGTATGATCACATGATCACAGTCATTCATAACAAACCATATACAACTGATGTTTGGTAGTGCTCTCTATGCCCTCCATAATCTGATAAATAATGTGTTCCAAGCCTGGGACAAGGTAGGAGTCAGAATTTTATACTCACAGAAAGCATCTTTTGGAAACTATGGCTCTAATACAGTAGAACATTATACATTGCCTCATTACAATCCTATAAGATCTTGGAACTAAGACATGCCTAGCCTTCCCTTTTTCACTTTGACAAAATGTTCCTCAGTGCTGAAATGTCACCTCACCCCACAACACACTATGATCAGCCTTAATAACACGTTTTAAATCCCCAACTGGCCCACATAAACATTACTTTTGGCCCTAGAGCATTAGTTTTCTTAGCTAAAGAAATTCTACCTGTCTCACCCTTATAACTATTTCCCATCAACACAGTGAAACAATGAGTTTTTTTTTTCTCATTCCACTCATCTTTTGGCTTTGCTGCTCCAGCTTCTCGACCAGATCCGTGTTTAGGTAAGACGCCGCACTTTTGAGTTGAGTTGTGGTATCCTAGTGACCTGCTCTGCCATTTCCTTTGTTTACAATAACATATGAAAGGTTTTGCATCAGCATAGGCCCCCTTGTTTTCTCGCTTGGTATGTGCAGGCTATCTCCTGTCTTTCTGATGAACCCCCTGATGGAAATATCCACCATACAAAGGAGAAAAGGTGTGTATGGATTTAAGCAACTTTTCAGGGGAAAGTTTTTCGATTTCCCGCTGTATCCGACTATTGGTTGGTGGTAAATGCTTGAATCATACGCCATTG
Source organism: Pollicipes pollicipes (assembly GCF_011947565.3). NCBI lineage: Eukaryota > Metazoa > Arthropoda > Thecostraca > Pollicipedomorpha > Pollicipedidae > Pollicipes > Pollicipes pollicipes. The sequence continues at coordinate 48,859,369 of NW_023596746.1, forward strand.
AATTTGTCACCTTAAAGTGAATCACTCCGAATACTGTTTGGCTGACCTTAATACATGAACTTCACAGAAATTCCTGGGATGCTTTAAAATTTTGACCTATGTAGCAACAAACATGGATTCCACAACGTAGAAAAAGCGCGAACACAAAGGATGCTATCAGAAAAAGTACAAGTTCACCAGCATATGCAATGTGTGTGTGTGTCATTGGGGCTGTAACGACGCACTCAGCTGCTGAAGGCTATATGGCGTCGCCTGCCTCTCACCCTGGCAGGAAGGGCGGGACACCGGGGGGAATCGAACCCCGTACCTCTGGTTTCCCAGACGCGCAGTGGTTAACGCAGACGCGTTAACCACGCGTCTGGTGGTAACGCAGACGCGTTGACCACTACATCACCCGCATCCCTGCAGCGTATGCAGTGAAAAAGCGCAAGTGCGGACATGCACCTTTTCTCATGGTGTGGTGTACATTTCAGGGCATGAGGGCAATCACAAATATACACAAAGTTTATCATTCAAAGCAGCAACTACAACTGATTTTCTGATTTTCCGTCGTGGATTGGCTGGAATTTGATAACCTATAGTAACATGCTAAAGCGTAGGGACAGCAAAACTACGGGGATTTGACCCGACTTTGAAGCGGGCGGTGATCGCACTTCCTTTTGTAGCATTGTGGACAGCATCCTGCCCACCTACCCTGAAGAGCTAAGGGAAGTGGGATGCTGTGGCTGGACGGCGGAGAGCTCTCCGGTGGGATAAGATGCCGGCGGAGAAGCGGGAGGCTGTGGCTGGACGGCACTGAGCTCTCCGGTAGTGCCAGATGGCGGCAGAGAAGCGGGAGGGCTGCTAGTGGATGGCGTCGAGGAAGGGCGCAAGCGCAGACATGTACTTTTTATTCACTGAATCAGTGGAGGGAAACTAGAAATTGTTTTTTTCCCTGTAGCATGCTGCACTCACGCTTTTTACGTTGCAGATCGAACTTGTTCTGTAGTTGTGTTTATTTTCGGAAATTAAAATATAAAATTTTGAGTGTTTGGGGCTGATTACAAATATATTTTTGATGATGGGGATCATTATTGACAATCCTGGAGGTGCAAAGACCCCAAATGGCAAAAATTGCACTTGTGCTTTAGTTCCTTTGCATCTCATATATGTCATATCCAAATGGTTCATGATAAAAAGAATGATCAAAAACTGTTTCAGTATTTGATAGGGAACAAATGTGACTGGGTAACCTGGAGTTCCAGAGTTTTCATTAGTACATTGGCAACTGCAACATTATTCTCCCCATCACTGTGCTCTATGGCATCATCTCTGAACATAACATTTACCATTTGTCCCACAATATCTCATACAAAAATGAAATATTGCTGTTTGATATATATATTATATATATATATATATATATATATATATATATATATATATATATATATATATATATATATATATATATATATATTTAGATATTGCTGTTTGCATGTCACTACCTCCTTTCTGCAACACTTCTTCTGGCTTTGTTTTCTCTGCAAGTGGCATAACTTTCTTTCACTTTCAGAGGCCGAATGTACTTCATGTATGGGACACTGGGATGTGGGATCTTGGATGATTGATTAGAGGTCACTTTTTTAAGATTGGCACAGGTTTGGAGCATGTTCTGCCTCTCACATGTCTATGTCTTTCAGTCCTACTTTTTTACTCAATATCGTTCACATGTAACCATGGAACTTGGAACAAAGAACACCAAAAAATATACTGCAATAATTGCCCAATGTCACCAGTCATCATGATTAATGAGAAAATCTGGTTACACATGAAATGGAAAGGTTGATGCAATCAAATTTTTGGGCATGGGTCACAAGAAAACCAAGCAGTGTTGTTGGAGACAGTCAGCACAAAGAATGAAAAAAACATATAGACAAACATATCAGGTCTGTATTTGAAAACATCAGACTGGTCCATGTAATCTGTGTCTAGGGCTTCAATGAAAGACGTCCATACCGAGCCATTTTGTACTGTCACAGTGTACGGAAAATAGTCGAATAGATGAAATCATAAGAGCAAATAGCCAACTGGTGAAGCACATAAGAAAGAAACCCAGATTGAACAGTGATGAAGAAAACAACAGTGTGGAGCAGGATGAGACAAACAGCCTGTTTATTGCTTGCCACAAAGGGATTGGTGAAAAACTCCCTAGCATAGAGAAATATCACATAGCAGTGGCTTTCAAACCTTGGCCTATTCTTAAAAATTGAATAGGAAGACCAAAAGATAGATTACATGACTCACAAAAAGAACACCTGGTTATCATGTCAACAGTTTACTACTGAATGGTAATAAAGAAAATTGGCTAAAAGAAACAGTGATGCAGATCATTTCAGGATTTAAAATCATCTTCCCAAAATTGGTCAAAATGTCCTATATGATGGCTTAACTCTAGTACAATAAGGTTGACTTAAAATCATGAATAAGAAAGGCCCAGGTACACATATTTCACATAAAATGAGACTTAAATGAGACACCTAGACAAGTGTATTCTCATATCTGGGTGTGCATGGCTTATATTTATCTAAAAACAGTTTAAAATGCAATGTTTAAAACCAGACAAAACTGAAAAGACTTTGGGGCCCTTCAATCCATGCTTCAAAAAAGAGCATTTTGCAAAAGTGGTCAGATGGATATTGACATCCAAGTAAACCAGCAGTATTTTTCAACTAATGAAATCAATTTGTACAGACCTCCACATCTCTCAAGTCAATCTTCAGGTGGATTGTTGATTTTGTCTGTGACCAGTACACAAATGGACAAACAGCATCTGCCATTTTCCCTGATGAAATAGTTCACTTGTTCTTATTGCTGTCAAGTTCTGAAAAAAGAAAAACAGTAAGTGCACAGGACAACTATTCATTAGGATGCACACACCATGCTATCCCTGAGCTAGGCATTAAAGCCAGCCTGCAAAAAATCCATCTACTATGTGATATGCTTGAGGCATGTGTGGTGGAACTTGATCACATGCATTGCACTCATACTGTGCTGAACTGCATCAAATTTTGAATGTGTATGGTGAAATGTGTCAAAAGTATTTATGACTGAAATTAAGCCTGCAACATTACAATTTTTTTCAAAATATTGGCTCTGTGCTCTGAAATTAGGGACAAGGAAAACCCAAATTAAAAGCATTCAAATTGCATCTTGCACACACTCTGGGATTATGGTGGGCTGCTGCTGCTATGTCTGAAATGTTCACCATGTTTTGCAACCTGGCATTAAAACATGCCATCCCTGCCCCAACTCATTATCCCACTGTTAGAGTTAACTGCTTTCCACCAGTTTATTAAGTGTAGCCCACATTTCATTGCACATTTCTACGGCCTCAGGGTTTCCGGCCCATCACCAACATACACATCCAGCGCTAAAAAGTCGCGAAACGGACGAATATGTTGATTAGGCCACACCACTGTCCCAATGATGAATGCCCTGAAATGAATCAACCCTGTTATGTGACTCAATATGTGCTATTGGCGGTCGGAGTAACCCAAATTAATTTTAAAAACCACATCTCCCGACCGTAACACACCACCCAGCGATAATCCTCACACTGATTCCCCGATATATTCACATGAACTCGTCACCGCCCGCCAACCCCCGTCACCTACCAGCCTAAGCCGGCTTACAGCTATCAGAAAATGGCTATCATGGCGCTGTAGTTACGATTACTAAACTACAGCACATTTTTCGCAGGAAATAGGTGGAAACTACTGCTAAACATAAAAATGATGTGGCGAACAGGAGGCCGGTAAAAATAAATGGTGCAGGACGCTATATCCAAGGATTACAAGGATCCAAAGGTCACAATGGTTTTCGGGTTTACCCTAGCGTGAAACAAAGGCCACAGGAGCAAGCTTGTGGTTCGCTTCAGGTCGAGTTGAAAATCAGAATACAATTCAGAACGGTGCTGGACCCAAAAGGGAACCACGGGGCCATGGTGCTCTTGGGCCCGAAGGACCCATATGTTCAGAAGGGACCCATCACGGGCTTGATGGATGCAGGTTTCAACACGAAACGCAACGAAATTGGACGTCTTTCGGCCTCTAGGCGGCCAAGATTGGACGCTAGTAAAAGCGAAGGACACATGACCTCACAAAAATGATTATTCGCTTATTGATAAGATGTTGATCAAAGAAGTTTTAAGGCCCATACCTCTGTCCAGACGCCGTGCGCTGCCGCCAGGAGTCCTATAAATCCACTGGTTGGCTTAATCTGATCGCTAAGGAATCTTCCACGATTTCGCTGCATTCGCCTGAATGGCGATGTACGCTGTTGTCGAGGCCCTTTGTACATGGAGCCTGCCGGGGCACTGTTGATCGACCCGGGGTCCTCCACGGACTATTTCCATTCCCCGGAAGGCTCTAAGCGCCATTGTCGGGGCACTGTTGATCGATTAGGGGTCCTCCACGGACTATTTTCCATTCCCCGAAAGGCTCTACGCGCCATTGTCGGGGCACCATTTCACCTGCTAGGCTGCTCTCGGTTGCTCTGGGGTTCTTCACAATGGCCTCGGATTTTTTACACTTGCTTCGAGGGTCCTGCACTGTTGATGGGAGCTACATATGTTACGTGCCGAGGCAGTCGATACTTAGAGACTCTCTGCATTGGCCTAGGGCCCTTTCCATTTGATTTCAGTAAGGTAGAAAACCTGCGCTCTTGTCATAGTCTCCTGCGCCCTTTCTGTTAACCTGCCTGCACACTCTTGATCGCATAGGAGCATGCCAAATTTATATATTTTGTCCATTTTCTCTCATCGCTAACAGAGCTGCACTCCACTAACAGGCGAAGCCGCTTAAACAAAACACAGCAAGTACAAAGTACGCCATATATCAAAGCCAAGTGAAGGTGCTACATAGTTAAAACATGCCTTGGCAACTTGAACTCTAAAACGCCGACACTGTCATGAAAGATATCCGCAGTAATGCTGTTCGCTAAAAAGGTGTTGCCAACGCTTGGCACTCTGCAAAACAGACCGCTCTGTACTGTCCTGCACACGAGCGCGAGATACAGCGAGCATAGTTCAGTTGCGGGTCGATTGAGGCGACACAAGCGAGAGGGAGCGGCCTGACAAGATTTGGGAGTCCTGTTTACCTTGGAAGAAGTCTCTGAGAAAGAGTTAAGCAGAAGGCTGTCATACGAAAGGGAAACTGTTTGGCCAGGGTGTGTGTGAGAAGGTAGCCAAATAAGAAGCTTAATTGCTGCACTCCATCGATCCGCACTGTGAGGATATAGGCTGCCCGCATCCAGACAACGCTACAATATTCTGAAACCGGTCGGACGTGTGCAAAATACGTAGCCATCACTGCGCTTCCGTTGAATTTTGACCCGGTGGTACCGACGCGGAAGGATCCAGTAATGAGACTAAGTGTTAGATTACCCCTACTGACCATGTCAAAAACACGTGAAACGAAGGTTATTTTGGAATCCAGCGTTACGCCCAAGGTCCCTAATTTTACACACATGTTCAAGCTTAGTTTATTGCTAAAATACTTGATCAGGACTGGAACACGCCTGGAGCACTGTCATCGTAAGCGTTTTACAGGGTTGAGGGTTATCCCCCACCCGACCGACCACGCAAGCAGATGATCGAGATCATTCTGCAGCCGCAGGCCGTCAGCCGGTGACGTACTTTTGCGGATGGTTTTTACGTCACCGGCATAAAAAAGACAGCCGAATTCAATGACGCACGGATGATCACTAATAAACAGTGAAAAGGGAAAGGATCGAAGAGTGATGCTTCCTAGACGCCGGAGGTCAGCAGTTTCCAATCGGAAGTTTTCTGTACACGGTAACCCTCCGAAGTCTGTCGAATAGATACAAGACAACTATCGTAGTGCAGATTCCCTCAGATGTTATGAGTGTTTAAGCTTTTGGATTACGAGCTCATGGTTAACGTTCCGAAAATCAGCCGAATAATCGATGTAAATGGCATCCATCTGGCATCCGTCCGACATTGCCTCCAAAGCCGACTTCAGGTAAACACACAAGTTCGTGCTGCACGAACGCCTAGGAATAAACCATGCTGATGATGGCACAACGCAGGCGAGACGTGGCGGAGCATCTCATCATACGCAGCCCGTTTCAGAATACTTCCGAAGAGAGAAAGCAGAGATTTACTTATGTAATCTAACGGCTCCTTTTTGTCGTCTTTCTTGAAAATTGGTGTGATTTTGCCTGCTTCCAGCTCCCCGGGAAGAGACCGGAACACATCGAGAGGTTACAAATCTTGGTCAGCGAGGCGACTAACTCGTCAGAACACCTAACATGTACATTGGTCTTGGATCCTTTCCATTTGGCAGGAGGGCCCTGGGGGTCTGGCCGGTGTCCCATGTGCTAAAATGTCGGGGCACTCCTGATCGCTCAGGGGCCCAGCACATTAGTGGCTTGGGCTCTTCTCGCTTACTCGGAGGACCCTGCCCTGTTGGCGGGAGCCTCTTCGTTGATCTGCCGTGGCTTTACAGTCCTTATTGGTCTTGAGTTTCCCCGTTTGATGGAGGGCCGTCGTTGTTAACGGGGAGCTAAATGTTAACCGGCCGGGGTAGCCTCGATCGCTCTGGGGACCCCACCCGGGCTCTTGCCATGAAGTCATAGGGACCTTACTCCGTTACCGAAGCCCTCACATGCACGCCTGCGAGCGCCAGCACTTTCGCCACTCATGGCATTTCGCCTGCTCGTGTATACGCTGTAGGGGCCTAGCAAAGTTCATTCGTGTGCACAAGTCCGAGATACAACAGCTGTTTTCAACAGCTGTTTTCCTTCGCACCGCGGCCGTAGAAAGCAGCAGCCGGGTATGCCCCGACGAATTTGACGCGCGATTGTCTAAGATAAGTTTACGCGCCGCCGTACACCTCATTCCGTTGCTTATTGAATCGGTGACACTTATTAGGCTTGTGGCTCATGCTCTGGACACATTTTGAACACTAACAATTTTGTTCATCTTCATTATAGTCAAAACAAAAACTCTGCATAAGTCATTAGTTACCAGCCCATCAAATCGACTCGCCGACCAGCCGCCGGAAACTGGCTAGCTGCAACCAACTTTGGAATAAAGTGCGGGGCCCTATTTAACTGTATTGTGACAACTGCCAAACCGTAGTTTATCCAGGAAGTAGCACACCGTCGAACTAGACACCCATTATGCAACACACGCAAGGGACTCATTAGTTGGCAACTAGTCATACACCGCACGCAGCCTTGAGAGCTAGCATAAGGGCATGTAGCATGCAGCAACGAGAGCGTCCACGACCGCATGCACCAAGCAACCACCATGCAAGCCACTACCGCATACGACACCAACAGCACATGCACAATTGCCAAGGCATGCACATGCAACACGTCACAGTATTTAGCGGACAACATAAACTCATTTTGTCATTTGTTCTCCAAAAACGTGACCTCAACATGGAAAGAATCGTCATAAATGGGGAGAATAAACGCACTCTAAGAATGTGCAAGCGCACCACGTCTAGTTTCTAAGGCGCCACACAGGAAGATGAATCCCCATATACCAAATAGCATGCATAAGAATCTTAAAGGTTAATGGCCTAGGATTTTTGGGAGGGGTCCACAACGTTGCGCGCCCTCCCCCCCCCCCCCTTCGCTTCGGACTGAATTCTGGATCTGCCACTGATTTATAATCATCAAGCATTTCGCTAAGTCAGAGTAAAATTAATTTCTTTAAAATTGTCTTGCGAGCGGGATCAGCTGGCGTCAACCGAGTCATCAATGAGCCGACTCGAGTACCTACAGCTAAACGCAACTGCACATGCTTACGTGACGCCGGATATATACAAATAGATGCGTACGATGCGGTACATGGCTGCATACCGTGACCGCATGATCTAAAAGTGTCTTATGTGGCCTTTGACATGAATATCCACAGCCTACATTGCGCATGGAGAGGGAGAAAGAGCCTTGATGGAGCGCAACCAAAGCGCATCAGGGGGTCAGGGGCATTTTGGACGCCGTAATGTTAAGCTTAATGTGTTTATTATTTTTAACAGCAAAACCGAGAGGAGGGGATTGAAAAAAACAAAGATGTGTAGCACTATATTTGTCAGGCATTTTAAAACCCAATCGCACAGCTTAACTATCTCAGTCCCGTTCTTACCGGAATTAGCTCCATCGGGCTAAACTTGTAATTAAGTTATTGCTCACTGAGCCGCAAAGTCGTGCGGCGCTGCGTGGAGCAGGAGTCGAACAAAGGGGCATCCTACTTTGGGGAAAATTCTTTTAAAAAATATGCTCTGTTGAAGTTTCAGGAGCAATTACGTTTAATAAAAACGCTGGGTAGTGGCACTGCAGCACCGTCAAGACATAATAAAGATATCAATTTTAATTATTTTCAATCCCAAATTATACTGTCAACGCCTTGTAAAAGGCATTACAGTTCTTCCCTGCAGTCGTGACCACTATCGTCGTGGCAACAACCGAACGCGCCTCTACTAGTGCAAATAAAAGAACGCTTGTCATTGGCCCAGCGCCTGTTACCGAGTAATTGGCTGGTTGAAGTTTGAGCCAGTGCGTCACATGGATCATGTGATACTCCCATTCTCAAAGCCAAAGTTCGCCTCGAAAAGAGCCAGGGTGGTAAACGGGTTAGAATATAAATAGGGGAGAAATCAATGCCATATAATAATGTTTTGTTGAACTCGCGGGATACTGGTTTCATGTTCGCAATCTCTTTGCCTTAACAGAATGTTTTAAGCTTTCGTTGCATTTATTACACAAACATTCTGACACCTTAGTGTGTTGCAAACATTACGGAACACACACAGACAAAGCAAGGGAAATGAATTGCATTGCGTTCATAGTGCCGAGCAGGGAGTGCAATGAGACTTCTCCTGTAGGATCGGCTACTTCAAATCGAAATTCTGAACTATGCAGAGGTATTTCGAGAAAACTGTTAGCCTCATAAAATTGTACACGTCTGATGTAGCAATACGTGCAAGTACAAAAATGGTGGGATGCTTCCTTTAGCCACATATGCTGTTAGTCAAAGTTGGAATCAGTTTCTCTCAAGTGCAATCAAGCAAAGCATGGAAGAAGTCGAATGCTAGATGGCTGGTCTGTACCTACTACTTATTTCTATACCGCTTCTGAAGCCCGTCCCAGTCTGTCCTATAACAACGTTCCAGCACGTGGAAATTGTTCGTTAGATTTTAGTGAAACTTTCACCAATCGACTCTTGGCGCTTGACTTGCATACGCCGCTGTAGATCCGATGATCTTGAGTACCAGGATCACGCTGGCCTTACATATGGTTTGCCGTGGAATGACATTGCAGCTGTTTCCTATCTCAGCAGCTAATAAGACTCAGATCACCATTCAGGACATAAAATAGCTGTATCATGTTATTTCATGACATACGATTCGACTTGCACACGGTTTTACCACCCGTTGTGAGCTTGACTATCTGACATTAACGTGACTGACTTCCTTCATTCTGGTGCGAACCTAGGATGGGGTTGAAAGCGTCCCCAATCTCAGAAATCACCTATCCGACTTCACATCACATGATTATCCGCTGAATAAGTGTCACCCTGGTGACCTGATGTCACCACCGGAGTCACAACGGCTGATGCTGTCGTGTGACGTGTGCCGGGAGGTGAAGACGTCTTAAAACCTGGCCAGAAGCCTGTGAAAGTGAAGATGGCTGCAGTGCCATCCCATGGCTGTTCACCCAAATGGAGGCTATCGTGACAATCTAATGTCAGAGAATTTACTGGGGCTGCCAAAATTATGCTTTGGGAGACGAATAGCAGCTTTAAATGGAATCGAACGAGTAGTTCCTAAGGTCACAGACGGGCTGTGCCATCCCGCAGCAACCATTTCGGATGAATGCCACCACAGTGGCCTGAGATCACCAGATTCATCACAGCTGTTGAAATCGCATGCTAAAGCCAAATTTTGCAATTTTTCATTCGTGCCCGAGCTTTCTAAGGTCGAAGACGGCTGCTGTGTCATATCATGGCTATCCACATGAATAAAGGTCATCACGGCGACCTAAGGCTGCCATGATTAAAGACTTAAAGGCTAAAGCCTGCCATTGGTGAAGTCGTGCCCTTCGAGTCGAATATTGAATGTTTTAGGAAAATCGAGCCAGAAGTTTCCAATACCAAGGACGGTTCCAGGGGCAGCCGTGGAGGAGTATCGTGTTATCTGAATCATCATTCTTTGAGTGTCTATTGGCGCGTGAAACAGCTCAACCCATACGCATTCGGAGGTAATCCAAGATTACAAGCAAACTTGGCTTGATTCCGCTCCTGCAAAATCGGTTCCGACACAAACGCGTAGCAGATGTGGTTGATTCCAGTTATAACACGATTACAGCAGCATGACACGATTGGGGGATGACATGACGTGGAACAGCATGGCCCGATTTACACCGATTCTGATAAAAGATCTGGTTACATGCCACAATCTGTTCCGATTACGTTGGCTCGAATGGCAACAGCTGAGGTGCAGCGCTCCATTTCACCGTTCCATTTTTCATGAGGCTGGATAGCATAGATAGAATAGATAGATAGATAGATAGATAGAAAGTATGGATAGAATATGCACCTTACTATGAGGCGGGAGAATATTTGGTAATACATTTATCGTAAGCACAGATAAGAACTGCCTTTATTTTTGTCGATTTAACGATGATTCGAGTTGGCATGGCCGATTCAACTCCGATTCCAGTTCACACACGCTTTAAAAGGAGTTGAATTCACCTCGGCTCACAGTGAATAGGCGGACTTGAGTGACGTGTGACTCCAGAACGAGTTGACTCCAGAGCGGCGGCCGCGGCTCCTCCCGGAGTCAAACGCAGGCATGATTACAAGCCTTTTTGGAATTAATCGTCGTTGTTCTTTGTCCCGACCGAGCGACCACGCGTTTACCGCACTCTGCTACTTTGTGATGTGCTTCCTTTTTTTGATGAAAGCAGGCTGGTTATAGGATCAACTGAGGTGAGTATGATGATACGATCAAATGCAGTAAATCCAATGTAGAGTGTACCGTTAACGGGCAGAACACCAGGATTTAGGCACAGTCGTGAGACACATCGAGATCGGCTCACATCGAACACAACTTCAACTAAGGCTACACATGTCCAGGAACAGCAACAGCATGAAGAACAGAGATGGATACCACAGCCATACCACCATTTTGCCTGCCTCTAAAAACAAGTTGAATAGCAACGGGATAAACCGACCAAAACAACGCTTTCTAACCACAAATGCGGCGATGGCTGTGCTTGATAAGGGTTGTGCTGCGGCTTGAACACTGGCATGAGCAGTAGAACCGTCCAGATTTCCCTACAACAGGCCGACGACATACCCGGCCGCCGAGCGGCCCGGCCGCCTCCAGCGATCTCTTCTCGAACAGGCCGTCCGCCTGCGCCGTCGGCTCGTGAAAGGGATCCGGCGCCGGCTCGCTGACGACCAACTGGCCCAGTAACCTTCGCCGCGGAGAAAAACATTCACACGCGCCTGCTGAGCGCCGGCGGGCAAGAAAGGCTGTCGGCCGCGCCGTCGCGTCCCGTGAGTCAGCTGACCGGCGCCGCGCGCGCGCGCGCCAGCGCCAGCTCAGTTACGTCACAGCTGAATGGGGGCGGGCCGGGCCGAGCCGGCGCCGCGCCCGCCTTTCCAAAGGCAGTGACGCCACACATTCGCCCAGTCCTGGAGCTGTTGCATGGGCGTACTTTCGCTACGCTCGGCGTGGCCCGGCTCGTCGGCGTAGTGAAAGCGGCAGCGACGCAGATGAGCCGGCGTCGGCGCGGCCCGCCGACGGGGCGCGGGCGCGACGCGCCGCCGGCTCCGGCTGGGTCGGCACGCGCCGGCGCCGCCTCATCAGACGACGCCACCGTCTGTGACAGTGGCGGCGATCGGATCGCCGGCTTGCGTCGCGTTGTTTTCGAAACGGGCACCCTGGAAGATAGAGTTGGTTTGGTTAGCTGGTTAAGTGACCACGGCGATGACGGTCTTGGTTGAGCAATGGGCATTTGCATTTCACCTGAGCGGGCGTCCCGGTTAGAGGCGCTGTTCCCTCGATGTGTCAAAAGGAATGACTCGCCGGCAAGAGACATTACAGGCGCGCTGTGTTTCGGCACCTGGCTGAACCGCGGCGTGACGCTAGGTCGGGAGGTAGCGCGGGTTTGCTATTACTCGATGAGCGGTACAAAGTGCAACGATGTACGATGATGCTCAAAGTACAAAGAAACACCAAAGAAAATGGTGTTGGTCTCAAAGTTGGCCACCAAAAACAGAAAAATCAAGCTTGACGGACAACTTATGGGAAAATTTTGCATGAAGCTGCATTGACCGCCACGAACACAGGTGGCGGCGGTGAACACGGCTGAGTCCCGTGTAACTAGTCATCACATTTGCTGATATGGCAAAGCCGCTCACCACTGACCGCACGGAATCCAGTTCGCTGATTGCGTAACTGACGCAGTACAGCTGCTCAGCTGGGAGAATCACTTCAGGAGCTCCGCGAGTAGTAAGGTGTAAGCACCTCTGCAAACGCTGCACGCCATACGGATGCTATTCCAACACCTTTGCAGACGCGGTGAACCCGTTTGAAAAGTAACCGTAACGTAAAAATTATATTGGCTGTATGAGATAAAACAGTTAAGATGATGAGGTGCTCGCATGGACATCTTCTGTGAGGTCTGCGATAGCATTGGAGATACCTTCTTTTGGATAGAAAAATTCTTCTGAATCAGTGAGCTGGCTGCACATTTCTTTGACATATAGAACTTATCGCGGAGCTGATGGCATCCAAATTTTGACACACAGAACAAAAATATCCCTATCCCCGGACTTGGTCCATACTCTAGAAATGCTTTTAGATTTTCTAAACGCCGGGAAACAGGTGAAAATGTGAACACGTTAAGATCCCGTCGACGTTTTGTCGCATGGCATCTACATTTATTCGGTTCCGCAAAGCAATTTTGCGAGAAAGTGCAACTTTTAAGAGCCTTTTGTCACCTTTGACAAAGATCTGTCGAGAGGCCCACACCTATCAGCTAGCGTAAGAAAGCCCAATGGGATTCTAATCGGACTGGCTCGCATGCGCTAATGTATCTAGCCTGCTATCTTCTTCCCTTTTCATAGGCACACTGGTCACCTCACACAGTACCCACGCCGATCCCTGGCAACCCACGAAAACGAACGGCAGACATTTTACCTTGCCTTAAATAAATGTTCAGGCTGGTGATTCGCATTGCATCTGGTCGGCGTAAGTGCTCCCACACAAGGACGGCTTCAACGACCTGCCCTGCGCGATCACTCGTTCTGCGCGGTGACCTGCTCTGTGCGATGACCTGCTCTGAGCGATGACCTGCTCTGCGCGATTACCCGCTCTGCGCGATGACCTGCTTTGCGCGATGACCTGCTCTACACGATCACCCGCTCTACGCGATAACCTGCTTTGTGCGATGACCTGATCTGCGCGATGACCTGCTCTGCGCGATTACCCGCTCTACGCGATGACCTGCTTTGCGCGATGACCTGCTCTGCGCGATTACCCGCTCTACGCGATGGCCTGCTTTGCGCGATGACCTGCTCTGCACGATGACCTGCTCAGCCAGGTGTCCGCCAGCGGCACGAATCTTATTCCCTTTCACTTTGGCGCAAAGCACAGCTGCCCAATGAACCTGTTGCCCCGAAACCTCAAACAAGTGTCTCCCTCGAATACGAAATACTTGCCAAGATGAACAGCTACCACTCCCACACAGAACCCAAGGCCAGCAAGCAGCGACTTTGCAGAGGTCCTGTTTTAAAATCGACTTTCTCCAAATTATTTACACCTTTTTTTCTTCAGCAACGAGAACTTATGCTATTTAGGGCTTGTTGGCTGTATGCGTGTGTATTTTTTTGTACGTTTCCGCGAGTTGCTTTTAAATGTCTTGTCTCTTCTAACCTGATGCAACACCCGACTATTTGGCTTCAAGTTATTGTTTGGGCTCAATACATACATTACATATAATACTTTCTAAAAATGACAACGATTTCCGAGATTTTTAGGTGATTTTTAACCTCTTCGAGCATTGTTATATGCTTGATATAAAAATCTGCAATCATTGGTGACCTAGACATGCCAAAAGCGTGCGAAATGGCACCGTGCGAGCGCGGCAACGGCGGCAACATGCAGATGGCAGAGGCATCTTCACTGATGGCAACCTTTGTTGGTTTGGAGGTGGATCAGTCGCAAGACAGCAAACTGATTGGTGCGGAAGTCGATAACCACTCAGAATAAAGAGGCAGTAATATAGTGAAAGGATCTGTTTCGCCGTCATCGAATCACCAGAACGTTAAGTGTTTGAATTAAATAATGTTTCGAAAAAGTTATGAATTGAGTCATTGCACGATAAAATGATGCCTGGCCTTCAGCACTGGACGCGTGGAACACACGTACACACCACGGGGCATTGGTAAGAAGACGTTAAATTGTGTCATCAGAGCGCAGCCGGACCTGTGCGCATTCCTCAGGACGGCCGGGACTCGAGCTGCCAGGGTTCCGCTGGTGGCGGCGGCTGCCACGCGCGCGCTGCATCGCGTGCCGGCAGGCTGACGCGGCCGGCCGGCGACAGGAGTTCCCAGCGCCTGCGACTCGTCATGCTGGCACATTCTACTCTCGGCGGAAGGGAGCCGCTCCGCAGCGGACCCGGGGGAGGGGTCACTGCAGGCTCACGTCGGGCTCCGTGGCCGACTGGACTGCTCCTGCCCCCGGCCGAGTCGCCGCCACATGACCGCCACGGAGATGTCACATCTGGCTCCGCGGCCGACTAGACTGCTCCTGCCCCCGGCCGAGTCGCCGCCACATGACCGTCACGGAGATGTCACATCGGGCTCCGTGGCCGACTGGACTGCTCCTACCCCCGGCCGAGTCGCCGCCACATGACCGTCACGGAGATGTCACATCGGGCTCCGTGGCCGACTGGACTGCTCCTACCCCCGGCCGAGACGCCGCCACATGACCGTCACGGAGATGCCACATCGGGCTCCGTGGCCGACTGGACTGCTCCTACCCCCGGCCGAGACGCCGCCACATGACCGTCACGGAGATGCCACATCGGGCTCCGTGGCCGACTGGACTGCTCCTACCCCCGGCCGAGTCGCCGCCACATGACTGTCGCGGAGATGGCGGCCTGACGCGGCTCTGGGAAAACCAGTGCAGAAACGACGCACCATGAGGTTATCACGAATGCATTGGCGGGATTGTCGCATGCACGTATTCTGTTCGGGCGTCAGGGTAGGCGTTCTAGGCAAGTGGATGACAGCATGGGGACTTCAGTGCCTAGGACGGGACTGATTTTGGATGCAAGTACCGCCAACATCAGCCCCAATGCACCCCATTTTGTAGTCAATAAAAAAACAGCTTTCCATTAGATAGCAACTTTTTTGTCGACAGTCGTTGGCCATTTGGTTTGGTTTAACCACAGCCATCCAAATTTGTATCGCAACGTTTGATATGGAGCGTTTTGTGGTGCTCCAGTTGTGCTGTTGCACTTTTGTGAACATAGGTGCAGGTTGGTTACGGTAGTCTGTAAGATCTCCTCTTTTGAAGTCGAACTTGAGCTTGTACCTATGTAGGCATGCCTGCATCGGTTGCCACGCAGCTGTAATGCATTTATAACTCACCCTGGCGTTGCTGTAGAGCTGACTGATGCAGCTGACCAGCCAGACGAGACCAGCACTGCCAGTCATACCAGCATTGCTTGCAGAGTACGATCTCAACATTTTGGTGTCCATTACTCTGATACTTTTGACCCCAGTATTCCGTTCATGAGCCCACACGTCACGGCATCGCGGGTGTGTGCTTCTTCGCTGCGTGCCCTACATTTGGGTGCGGCGGGAAAGACGATGACACATAATTGGGCCAATATAGGACAGAAAAACGGGACAGAAAAACAACCCAAGTTTCAAGCCTTTTGAGCAGAGAGCTGTAGTAGTTGAAATGCTCCCCATTAGAGCCTGGATGCAGGAGCGGGCGCGAGCACTTGGCGCCAGAAGCGGCGGATTTCGCGCTCAGCCACCATGGCGCCACCGCGAAGGGTAGCGGAAGAGGAGCTCAGTCGCTTGGAGCACGTGACACAGGCCATGGAAGAGAAGCTCGGTCGCTTGGAGCACGTGACACAGGCCATGGAAGGGAAGTTCAGTCGCTTGGAGCACATGACATAGGCCATGGAAGGGAAGTTCAGTCGCTTGGAGCACGTGGCACAGGTCATGGAAGAAAAGCTCAGTCGCTCGAACCACGTGACACAGGTCATGGAAGAGAAGCTCAGTCGCTTGGAGCACGTGACACAGGCCATGGAAGAGAAGTTCAGTCGCTTGGAGCACGTGACACAGGCCAACGGTCTAGGTAAACCAGGGCGGAGTCTGATGACACAGACGTTGCGAACCAAAGATACACTCGAGCGCTTGCTCCGACACACAGGGCATAATATTAGCTTCCTCCGACAGTTTTCCGTTGAGCCCCCGTGTTGTCTACCATTTGTTTTTATCTTGAGCAATCGGCATATGCTAGAGATCACACGGATACAGGCCGCACAGCACGGTCGCTCCTCGCCAGTATAACCGTCCCACGAGTCAAGCGTAGAGCGCTGGCTATAGCGCCCGAACTCGCGTCCACCACACGTCCTGTCATCATGAATTTCCGCGGGCGACCCGAGCAGCAGGCATGACGCATGGTTTGCGCAAGTTCTCCACGTCCCTGCGCAACGTCCGTCCATACGCCGGATCAGGTGCGTTGACAGGCGACGAACCTCGACCGCGTGTCCACTCAAAATCGGCCACATGCCGGCAAAGTTGCGGCATCCCATGAAGACGTCGGAGCCGGGGTGAACTTCGCGCGGACCAATCACCGACTCTGCAGAAAGAACTGGGTCACTCAGCCCCATCAGAGTTGCTCAAAACCCACGTGGTGCCCACCCTGCACATCCGCCTTGCGGAACGTTCGAGGAACGTCGGCGAACGTGCTCGGAAGCGGCGGTGTGCCGGCCGGGGCGGCAGGGTCAGGGTCGCGCAGGGCCGCGCTGCCGCCTCCAGCGACCGCCACCCCGCATACGACACTGCCGCAGCCAACCATCAAAGTGAAAGTGTGCGCTGCTGCTACCTTTCTAAGGTTGCGGGCGCTCTGCGTCAGGTCAGTTTTCGACAGGGCAGGTGCGCTCAGGGCCACGGGGAGAGTGTCCAGTGACGAGGCCGGCGGCCTCCTCCGACCGGGCATCCGGCGCCGACAGCCGCGGTAGGAAGCCCGGTGCCAGGTACCCCCCCCCCCCCCCGCCGCCGTCCCGGCCGGCCTAGCTGTGGCACGCGATGCCGGCACCGTGCTTCAGCTCCCCGCACGGCATGACAAAGACAAGTGACGGGCGCCGGGAAGGCATCGCGACGGAGCACTGCCAACACTGCGAATGGCGAGGAGAGAGGAGGGAAGGGCCGCTGGCGAGCGTTGCAGCTGCAGCCATCCACATCTAACCTTGCTGCCAAACGCGCGTGGCAATCATGATATGCCGGCATCTACCGGCTGCACCAGTCCGCCGGCGCGGGGTACAGAGCTGGCGTCACCGCGGCTGCTGGCGTCACCGAAGGGTACAGAGCTGGCGTCACCGCCGCTGCTGGCGTCACCGAGGGGTACAGAGCTGGCGTCACCGCGGCTGCTGGCGTCACCGAGGGGTACAGAGCTGGCGTCACCGCGGCTGCTGGCGTCACCGAGGGGCACAGAGCTGGCGTCTCCGCGGCTGCTGGCGTCACCGAGGGGTACAGAGCTGGCGTCTCCGCGGCTGCTGGCTTCCTGACCGCCGGCCGGCTCACCTTGGAGCTCGCCCCAGCGCGGCCCTCACCTCCGGTTCCTTCTTCGGCCCGTGTCGCAACCGTGTTACCGGTGCAAACATTTTACGGAACATTTTAAGGTGAAAGGCGGGGAGCCTCGGCGATCCGCTGCCCGCGTGGAGTGGAGTGGGTCAGATGGAGTGCATCAGGTGGAATGGATGGCGTGAGGTGAAATGAACCAGGCGAGGAGGAGTGGACAGGGTAGGAGAGTGGATAGGGTCAGGCTGGGAGAAGCCGGCCGTGTGGAATGGATCGGGGCAAATGGAGTCGACCAGGCCAGGTGAAGTTGACTGGGGCAGACAGAGTCTGGATGAGATGAAAAGTGGGCCAAACGGAGCGGATAGGGTGACGGTGACGTGACGGTGACGCGGATCTGAAATGTTCTATTTTTCATCTGATAACTTTTCAGGGTGAGCCTTTGCAACAGATGTTGCAGATATATGCTGCTGGTGCGGCAGCCGTGCAGAAAAATATTACAAGATAGATTACCTACATATAGAGTTCACGTAGATGACATTCACCAACACCATTCTGTCATGGCGCAAAATGAACTGCGATGTCACAATATGCATTGCTCAACTACAATTTTTCTACGCATGGTAGTGTGCTTCGTTTTGTGCTAATTTACCAGCCAAATCAAATGCAATTGTTTCATGATGCATACTGCACGTGGCCTGACCACCCTTTGATATCGACTGATGATCAATATTGTGTGCGAATAAAATCTGCCTTTTGTGCTTAAAAATGATGTACTGCATCGATAATTATTTGACTTTTCGTATCAATGCAGAACGGATTAGCAATTTTTTTCTCCTAAATATATATATATATATATATATATTTATGTATATAATGTGGGCTTTTGGAGCCTATTGCACCTTTTCACATTTACGTTTAACGAATATAAACGCTGTGTGGACATCGCTTTCGACAGCCGTTTCTTAGCGAAACTGAGAGGTAGTGCATGAACAAAGTTGGCTGAGGAGCAAAATAAGTTGGACGAAACCTCAGCTTATCGAGAAAACTATTCGTCGTTCGAAATGCACTCGGAGATGGGCTGCTCATCAAGTTACCTCAACCGGAAACACACAGGCTGCCTCATCGGTGCCGACAAGACCGCACTGATTAACCGCGGCCGCTATGCGATGCCAGCACAGTTCGGCGCAGACGCATTACAAGCGTCCAACGTAGCGGGTACGGGTGTTGGCGGTGATCCCGGCGGCGCTGGTCTTACCGATCGCAGCCTGCTGATCATCCGCCAACTGCGGCGACGTTTGTGCCTGTGAGAAAGCAATCGAGCACTCGTTTCTGTGAACAAAAAATGGTGTAAAGCAAAGCCCGATGGAAAAGTTAGGTTAGATAACTCACCGCTGACTACCGTGGTTAGCTGCATCAAATAATGTATGTAACGCCGAGTTCGTTCACGGGTTAAAAACGCTTCAAACATGGTAGTAATGGGTCAAAAGAGAGAGAGAGAGCTTTGGACGTGTTTAAACCAAGTTCGATTCTTCGTTCTCTGTTTCGTCTCCTGAGCCAAATGATGCGATTGTGAAATGAATCGTATTGCCGGGTTTTAAGTAAAAATTCCCCGATCAGTTTTGATCCGAGATGATCGAATGAACGGTGAACGTATTAAATGGATTCATTCAATACAAAAACAAAACAGTGCGTGCAGCTTTCATGTAAGTCTCAGGGCGGCGTGGCTGATTTCGGAGCAGGTTTCCCCAGACAGCAGCAACATAACTGCATGTGGATGGCAATTGGTAGGCGCAGGCGTTTACTTGGTTTGAACCCGATTCATTCAAGCATGCTTCATTTGGCCAACAATGTAGACAACACACATAACTCAGCAAATTAAATAGGTTTTGGATATCTGTGTCTCGGTAACTCGTATACGCTTGGAAGTAAGTCAGGCGGGTAACGCCAAGGCCCACTATAGGATATCACCGAACATGGCCAGGGGGAGCTCCGTGTCCTTTGTTTACAGCAACCAATGCCGCTGTGAGCGGGGCCGCGCCCATACCAATCGGCTGTAGCTATGGTAACGGCGTAAACTGATTATCAACGGTCAGCTGTCGCCACGGTGGCGACCGGGCCTGGGCTCCTGGTAGCCAGTCACATATGCACTGCTAATGTGACGGGAGAAACAGGCGACAGATGTTTTGTAATACCCGGCCATTTACGCACCACATCGTTCGCGTATGACGCGTTACATGCTCGTTGGCGTCGATGTCTCCCGCGCTGGCTGAAATGATCACCACAGTGAAATGCGCGGCATTCGGTTGGCATGGCAACGCTGACTGCTCAGGGCACTGTCGGGCACGCCGTCCTGACGAGTGCTCAATGTGCTTCAGGGCTGTAGCCGTCTGTTGCCTGTTGACATGAGTTCATACAACGCTGCAGTTTACCAGGACGTCAAAACGGCATCCAGCCTGCTGGGACAAAATGATAAGGCTGAGCATAAAATCAAATCGCTTCTAGAGCATTCCTCTGTCCGTCTGTCTGTCTCCATGTGCATCATCATGTTTTAGTTAGACACACAGCACAGACAGCTGCAAGGGTGATGGTATAATTTGCACAAGGACACACTAACAAACAAACAAGCTATGCAATCACATACTAGTTCAACCTTTGTGACAGATTGAGCTGCAGACGCCATTTTTTGTTAGAACATTGCCAGATGACTGGCTTTGCCATGCTCAGTCAAGTACATGCCAGCATATGTAAGAACATAGTAACATCTTAAATCACAGACAGTAAAATAATGCGTGCTAAAGTAAAGCGTGCTCTTGTGGTCACACACCTCGCTTCGGTCACCGCTTGAGTCTGAGGATCGGATGTTGAGTGTGCCAGTTACGCTAGGCTCTTAAGTTAAAGGAGCGGCGTGCAGGCTCCGTTCCGACCCGCGGCAACTGTAAAAGTGGTGCTGCGGGAGACAGAGACGTGCGGGGTGTTATCCCACCACGCAGTGCGAGCGAGTCTCTTAGAACGGGAAGCCGCCTGCTGAAGTGGTGAGCTTATTTGCGAGTGTCACATCAGCATTTTGACCATTTTCTCTACAGATGGCCAGCCGAATTCAGTCAGTGCGGAAGAAACATGGTAACATCGCCTCAATCTCGATTCCTCGCCGCGAAATTCGAGACTGTTTGCAGCCCACATATCTGTGTAGCACAGTCCCCGCCCCAGACACAAGCACATTACCTAACAAGAGGAATTACCAGAACCTATGTGAGAAGCGCCCTTAACTCACGAGGCGGTCTACTTCTCAGCTTGTGCAGGCCTATGAGAGCGCAGTTGCGGCGTTGTACAGCCCAGGTAATGCGATGCTGCCAGGTGAGCGCTGGGTCAGGAACGGCGCCCAGGACTCTGGCTTTAGCGGCGGCGGCCAGCGCATGATAGCCAAAACGAATGATGTTGTCTAAAGGCCTTCTGCAGGGTCACTTAACGAGAAGACACTCAGTTTTATTTGGATTTATTTTCAAGAAATGTTAGCTAAGCCACGTCAGGGCAGTAGCCAGAGTGTGCTCTGTTCGGATTTTGAGTGCTCAAGATCACTGTGGCATCCAAATTCCACAGAATTTGTGTCATCTGCGTACAAAATAACTTTACCGTGACTGAGATGAGATGCAAATAGTTTGTTAAGATAACAAAGAGCACGGCCCCAAGAATGAGCTCTGCACAATGCCGTGGATCACCAAAATATGGCTAGAATCCCCTCTGACAGGTTGGGAATGATCAGATGGCCGGTCGGCGAACCAGTGACTATTCGCACCGTCCCAACTTTTTCATGATCAACCAATGTGGGACGCTATCTAATGCCTTGGAAGTGTTAGTGATTACTATCGACACTACCCCCCCCCCCCCCCCCCACACACACATCTAGCTGGGGCGGGTTACGAGAATAACCGCGTCCAGTACAGTAGGTGTTTCGTGAAAGGGCCAGGGCGAGAGCCGCACTGCTGTGGGCATGCGATGTGGTTCCGTTGCAAACGCGTCACGAGCCTGGTAAACACGAGTCGCTCACATCGCTTCTCAAGTACTGACAAAATGCGCATGAGCTCAGAGTTGTTCGGGTCAAAGCGGTCACCTGATTCAGAGGCTGGCAGCACAGTCGAAAGATTGCCAGACGTGCCGGACCAGGCCTGTCACAAATGAGCTGCTTTTCACCAATCACAGGCAAGGGTCAATGATCGCTTACGCCATGCGTAACATCCGTGTAGTGACACGGTCTGCACGGGCTGCTCCCGATGTTCCCACCCGTCCAGGGCCTTCTCAGACAGCGTGACCGGAGCTGCACGGAGCGCGTCTGCACGGACACGAGGTGGTCACGGTCCCCGTGTCTCCCCATCGTTGGCAGCCGCTTCCAAGGTCTCGGCCACAGCGACGATGCACCACACAAATTCACGCCGCTCCGATGGCGGCGTCGGTCACCGCACGTGCGACAAGAATACGTTCCGCCATTGAACTGGAAGATACTTGTCGTGCATATCGGGGAAACATGCAAGATTTCGTGCCAAGGCAGAAGCGAATCGAAAGATGCAAAGACGCTGACAAACCTTGAACAACAGCTACAGCGCGGACAAACGCTGGATCTCCTCCCGCAGGAAGCTGTTGACACGCGCAGCTGGGTTCGAACCCCGGTTGTGCCATAGCCCCTGAACACTGATATGACCTTTGCTGTCACTGACATTTCATAAGAGGGTGCAGAACGGCGTGCGCCGCGTCTCCTTCTCATAAGCGGGACCGAGTTCTTCACACCCTCAGCGTGATACCCGCAACGAGCACGAACCTCCAGGGCCGAGGATGCGAGCCAGCTACTCACAATCCACACTCCTTGTCTGCCGTATGCTCTGCTGGCCACACTCTTAGTCCACGACTGAGGTATTCTCTGAGCTGTTGGCCTGTTCGCGCACCAGCAGCAGGCCATGCTCCGGATGGCACGGCTGTGACTGTTAGCGCGCCGTTTGCGAGTCGGGGGCGCCTGCATTATGATGCGCTGTGACGAGCGAAGCCGTGTTTTACGCAGCCGTCAGTCGCCCTGAACGCTGCCGGAGCGTCCGTCCACGGTCCGTCTCTCCGGCCGACCGGTAGTCTCCACATGGTGCGCGGCGTGAGCGCGGCGGAGGCACGCCGCCGCCGAGGCCGCCACTCTCGGCGACGCACCTGAGGTCGGTGGAGGCCGCTGTGCCGGGGCGGCGCCGGCGGCGGGAGCTGGGCCGGTGACCGGCCGCGGCGGCCGCGGCCTTGCCCCCGGCCGGGGGAGCCGGTGAGAGGGAGGGGGCCGACCGGCGGCCGACGCGCCGACCCGGCCGCAGTCTGCCGGCAGCCGCCGAGCCCAGCGCGCACGCCCAGTGCCCCTCCGCCGTGCCCGCTGCGCCCGGCCCGTCAGCCCACGCGAAGACCAGCGCCGGCCGTAGACGACACGGAGCCCACAACGGTAACCGCCGGCGCCTCCGACACGCAGTACCGCCGGCCCGGTCCGCTCCGCTGTACATGACACGGCGCATCACCGCCTGGCCGCCGCGCTGCCACTCGTGCTCTACTCTGCTTATCTCTCCCTCTCTCTCCCTTCCACTATGTCTCGTCTCCGTCTCGTTTTTGGGACATTCGCCTTGCTTGAAGTCGGGAGGCAGTGGGCGTCCCTTTCGCTTTCGCCCGGCGCCCGCGGCGTGCAGTCCAGGTCGGCTGTACGGGTAAGCGATGTCCAGCCTCGTCGCCACTCGGCATCCCAACAAAACCTGGTCACTCCGCTGCCGACCAAGACGGTGGACGACCCGGCACTGGCCTAGGCACAGCTTGTTCGCTGACCCTTCTCGGTGCCAGGACGTGGTTGTTCCGCAGTAACACCTTCTCTCCGGGCAATCCCACCCGACTGCCTCGCACGGGCTGGTCCGTGTTCCGGCGCAGTCCGGGGCCGCCAGGTGATGCGTGATGCCCGGCCGCGTGCAGACAGCCCCAGCGCAGGCCGTGCACAGCTGCCGTTGCCGCGCGCTCGCCCGCCAACATTTCGCTTTCCTCGGCCCGTCTTGCTCTAAAAATTGCGGTCGCTTCACGCACGGCGGCGTCGCGTCGTGACTTGTCGGCCCTGTTGGAGAGCGTGCCACGCCGGCCGCGCAGTCGGCCGCGTGGTGCCAGCGCCGAACCCCGCCGCCGCCAGTGACGGCTGACCCGACCCTGGACAGCCGACCCGCCACGGCGGCAGCCGACCTGACCTGTGACGGCCGTCAGAGCCGGTGACGCCAATGGCCGGTGAGTCCGGGCAGCCTGGGTCAGCCTGGCTTCGTCTAATCAACCTGGGTCAGCCTGGCTTCGTCCGATCAGCCTGGGTCAGCCCGGCTTATTCCGATCAGCCTGACCAGGCTGCTCAGCCCGGATCATCCTGACTTAGCCCGGTCAGCCTAGGTCGGCTTGGATCAGCCCAGGCCAATCTGGGTGTTCTGGGTCACCCCGATTACACCGGGCGAGCCTGGTCGGGCTTGGTCAGCCTGGGCCAGCCTGGTTGGCGGAGACTGAGTGTGAAAGCATCCGGCATGGGCGGAAAATCCTGGAAAGAAACTATCAATTGTCTTGGGCTTTTCTGATCTGCATCCGAAAACCGTTTGCTTTGGACATTAACAAAATATGTGTAGGAGAAACCGGAATCGTAGCTCCTTCATGAGAACCCAGCTTTCTGGTGTTTAGCACGGCGAGCGCCATGGTACGCGAAATACGAATGCACAGGGCAATGCTATGCCAGCATCATTCCACACATGTTTTTGCTTTGTGACCACTTTTACCCTCTGACAGGAAGTTGATTCGTCTGACCAGTTTTTGCCTTTCTTTGAGAGAGACTGTTCAAGAATTTCGGCGTTGTCACATGATTGAATGGCTAAAGCGATCAGAATACCTGACCGTCGCGATCTGGTGCTTACAGACGGAAGCACACGTTTTGTTGCTTGTTGGCCGGATGCCAGCTGGAGGATAAAGTCAAGCGAGCTGCAGCAGCTTAGCGTTTAGAACCCAAAAGGGACGATGCTCCGATTAATGCCCATAATGCATGCTGAGATGTTGATTAGCTCAGTTTTTTAAAAGGCTGAGTGTAAAATAGCCTCTACATAAAACCTGATTATGATGTTGAATTCATCTTCGGTCCACTGAGAGTGCTTACATCTTCAGTGGCACGCAGTAATGGCTGCTGCATCTTGCCCCGGGTCTGGGATAGCAACTGGGAGCTTAAGATGATTTTTTTATTTCCCGCTCTAAAGATTTCATTACCCCAAACGCGTCACGCCAGTGCAGGCAATTATGGTGTTGTACACTCAGTTGCACATCACAGAATGACCTATATACGTGTAGTTTTTGTATCAGTTGTAATGACGAATCAAACGTACAAGTGGCGTCCGTGAATTCTAAGGCTTCATGCATGCCAGGCGCCGGGACCACAGAACAAAGCCCTGGCTGGGGTTCACAGACGGCCACAGGCGATTGCGTCGGTGGCGCCGGTGGCCTCTAGCGTCCGAGCCACTGACCTCGGGACACAGCGCCGCTTCCTGCGGACACTTTCTCGGAACCGCGGCGAATGTGGCTCACCTGCTGCCGGTCAGCTGGCGCGGACGACCTTCTACCCTCCGGTCACGTGCGTCGCCTCCAGGTGTGTGACGTCACCTCCAGGTTGCCTCACAGCCGGGGCGTCAAATCACGAGCGTTTCAAAACAACCATATTGTTGTTTGGTTCAGTCCCGAGATGGTGCAAGTAAAATATGGGGACAGGGGTCGGGATGCACCAGTTGGCACGGGATGGCACCATTCTGACGTGCCGAGGACAGGATGAGCGCTCCTCTGTTCCTGTCGCTCTTGTCATCATCGTCGGCCATGACCCCAAAACATGCCAGATAGCACTGTGTAAGGCCTTTGATAGTTTTCTCCACACCTAAAAGACAACGTCAATGTCACTTACACACAACAGCGCGCACCGCAGGCAGAGGGAGACGTCCCCCACCCCCCCTCCCCCTCCGGACCGGCTCTCCCGTGGAGGCACTGCCTCATCTGCCTGGCCCATTACGGGGAGCGACCTGCACTGGCGCACAGCAGACGAGCACCAGCGGCGGGAGCACGGAGCGTTGTGTTTTCGTCCCGCGGTCACTGACCGGCCTTGCGAAGGTCCGCGCGGTGACCGACAGCGGATCGAGCCGAAAAAGACGGCCACGCCCCGCCCCGCCGGGCAGGCAGTGAAAGTGCATCCCGCGCGGGACGGTGTCCTCGCTAGTGTTGTTCCTCGGCTGGGCTTCCGCCTCGTGTGAACAGGGGACTTTCCCACCCTCGTGTGAACAGGGGACTTCCCACCGGTCGTGTGAACGGTGCTTGTGTCTCCGCGAATCCCGCCTGCCCACTCCCGGCTGATGACACCTGCCTCCCTCAGCCGTGTTTATGTCCGATGAACCCCACGCTCAAGGTCATATTTGCGACCCGCTGCCCCCTCCCCAGCTTTCTAGCACAGAATGTTAACCACCGCTGTTGCCAGTTGTGGGCGGGCGGGTGTTGCCAGTTGTGGGCTGGATCCCCTGATAAATGATGCGCCGATAGACCTCGCCGACATTAGCCCCCAACGGTGAGGGCTTACACTAGGACCCGCATTAGCCCCCAACGGCGAGGGCTTACACCAGGACTCGCATTAGCCCCCAACGACGAGGGTTTGCACCAGGAATTACCTCTTTGCCTCCACATGGGTCCCGCTAACGACATCCAACAATATCCGTGTAAAACATTCACGTATGCCGCAACTTGAGATTCATGGGTCCTGCTAACGACATACAACAATATCCGTGTAAAACATCACGTAGGCCGCAACTTAAGATTCATGGGCCCGCTAACGACATCCAACAATATCCGTGTAAAACATTCACGTATGCCGCAACTTAAGATTCATGGGTCCTGCTAACGAGATACAACAATATCCGTGTAAAACATTCACGTATGCCGCAACTTGAGATTCATGGGTCCTGCTAACGACATCCAACAATATCCGTGTAAAACATTCACGTATGCCGCAACTTAAGATTCATGGGTCCTGCTAACGACATCCAACAATATCCGTGTAAAACATTCACGTATGCCGCAACTTGAGATTCATGGGTCCTGCTAACGACATACAACAATATCCGTGTAAAACAATCACGTAGCCGCAACTTAAGATTCATGGGTCCCTAACGACATCCAACAATATCCGTGTAAAACATTCACGTAGGCCGCAACTTAAATTCATGGGTCCTGCTAACGACATCCAACAATCCGTGTAAAACAATCACGTAGGCCGCAACTTAAGATTCATGGGTCCCGCTAACGACATCCAACAATATCCGTGTAAAACAATCACGTAGGCCGCAACTTAAGATTCATGGGTCCTGCTAACGACATACAACAATATCCGTGTAAAACAATCACGTATGCCGCAACTTAAGATTCATGGGTCCCGCTAACGACATCCAACAATATCCGTGTAAAACATTCACGTATGCCGCAACTTAGATTCATGGGTCCTGCTAACGACATCAACAATATCCGTGTAAAACAATCACGTAGGCCGCAACTTAGATTCATGGGTCCCGCTAACGACATCCAACAATATCCGTGTAAAACATTCACGTATGCCGCAACTTAGATTCATGGGTCCTGCTAACGACATCAACAATATCCGTGTAAAACATCACGTAGCCGCAACTTAAGATTCATGGGTCCTGCTAACGACATCCAACAATATCCGTGTAAAACATTCACGTAGCCGCAACTTAAGATTCATGGGTCCCGCTAACGACATACAACAATATCCGTGTAAAACATTCACGTATGCCGCAACTTGAGATTCATGGGTCCTGCTAACGACATCCAACAATATCCGTGTAAAACATTCACGTATTGCCGCAACTTAAGATTCATGGGTCCCTAACGACATCCAACAATATCCGTGTAAAACATTCACGTATGCCGCAACTTAGATTCATGGGTCCTGCTAACGACATACAACAATATCCGTGTAAAACAATCACGTAGGCCGCAACTTAAGATTCATGGGTCTAACGACATCCAACAATATCCGTGTAAAACATTCACGTAGGCCGCAACTTAAGATTCATGGGTCCTGCTAACGACATCCAACAATATCCGTGTAAAACAATCACGTAGGCCGCAACTTAAGATTCATGGGTCCCGCTAACGACATCAACAATATCGTGTAAAACAATCACGTAGGCCGCAACTTAAGATTCATGGGTCCCGCTAACGACATGCAACAATATCGTGTAAAACAATCTCGTAGGCTGTAACTTTAGATTCATAGA
>NW_023596746.1:48887650-48911992 GCF_011947565.3 Pollicipes pollicipes
GACGTTGTCAGTCCCTGCCGTCCGGCTCCAGGGGCCTCTCTGCGAGCCGCCCCGACCGCTGCGCTGTTGGCTGTCACCGCCGCTCTGACTAACGGAGCGTGCCGTGGCCGCCAGCGGCTGGGCGGTGGCCTTCAGCACGTACTCGGTGTCGGCCGTGCTGGCGCTGCTCACCACCTGCATCGCGGTGGCGTTCACGGTGGTGGCGGCCGCCTGCTGCGTCCTGCTGCTCCGGGTGAGTGCCGCCCGGCGCCGGGTGAGTACCGCCTGGCGCCGGGTGAGTGGCGCCCGGCGCCGGGTGAGTGGCGCCCGGCTCCGGGTGAGTGGCGCCCGGCGCTGGTGCGCCATGCGCCAGCTGGCCGGGCCGCCGCCAGTCGGCGCGGCCCGGACGACAACGCCACTTCCCAGTCGGGCTCTGGCTGTGCGTGGTGTTGGTCCGGCTGGCGTGAAGTACGAAGGGTTCGGCTTGGCTGTGTTGGTGGCGGGCTGCGGCGCGGTCTTGTCCGGATTGACGCACGTTGCATGCACGGTGAGGTTCAGGCTCTGGGTTGCAGGGGGTGTCTGTCCAGGTGGATGTTCCGGGCGTCCGTTGCCGTGGTTCAGGCGTCGTGTTGGCGCGGCAGCTTGCCTGGTGCGGCGTCCGCTGCGCGTCTGCGCTGCACGTCGGCCCACGTGGCTGGCTGGCCGCCGCCCTGCTGGAGCGCGGCTCGGGGGATCAGCCGCCAGGACTCGGACACTGCTACCAGCTGGCATGCTGCGTGGGGCGCGCAGGTCCGGTCCGGGGCACACAGACCTGAGTGCGTGTTAGAGTGCCGTGCCCACGCGTGCGCATGCTGATTTGGTTCACTGAGACCGGCGCCAGTGGGGCCTGCTACCAGCCCGCCATTCGACGGAAGCACAAAGAAGAGGCCTGTGCTGGCGAGCAGTGAATTGTTTGCTTTCTTTCTTTTGCAGTTTGGGTTGGTAGCCGTCAGCGATAGCTCCGATCATTGGCTCCAGTAGTCGGGCGTCTCTGGAGTGCACTGTCAGGGTTTGTCTCGCATTTGTTTTCCCCTTGGGTGAACGCAGTGGAGTCGGCTTCTAAGGCCCATCCTGGTGTCCCATTCACCCCACCCCAAGCCATTGAACTAAGTATGAAAACTCGAAGTTGTTTGCGTGTGGCTGCAGCATCCAGCTCGTATTTCATTCGTATCTCTCGATGTTTAGCTGTCTGTTATATGCATTTGCCGTAATAACGTGATTTTATGAACTGTTGTCAGTGTCATATGGATGAGCTATTACTGTGGTGTGGACTGGATATATTGCGGTCGGTAACCTGCTCTAATCCGTCACCCCGGCCGCCCCCCGCACCCAGGTCCACAAGATCTACCGCACCACGGGCGCCAGCATCAGCAAGGCTCAGCAAGAGTTCGCCACTGGCGTCATGCGCAACGAGACGGTCCAGAGCGCCACGGCCGACTTCGCTTCCAACGCCGTGCGTAGCCAGATGGCCCAGGGCGGCGCCGGCGACCGCCGCTTCTAAGCGGCGCCGCGCAGGTGGCAGCACCATCGCGCCGCCAGACGGCAGCACTCGCCCGGCGGCGCCGTGGCCGCCGGATAACGGCTGATGTGAAGACAGGAGAGAGCGCGCGCGAGGCGCTCGGATCGTGATCGCCTCGGCGCGAGATCATGGAGCTTGGTCTGCGTCCCAGTGGGTACCGTTGGCGAAGACGTCGAGATGCGTGAAGACGCCGTCCCGCAGCGGCAGAGCGCATCC
Source organism: Pollicipes pollicipes (assembly GCF_011947565.3). Lineage (NCBI taxonomy): Eukaryota > Metazoa > Arthropoda > Thecostraca > Pollicipedomorpha > Pollicipedidae > Pollicipes > Pollicipes pollicipes. The sequence goes on from NW_023596746.1 coordinate 48,889,404, forward strand.
TTGGCGGCGCCTCCCGCTCCGGGCACGGGCCCGCGCGGCCGCTCGAAATCCGAGGGCTGCCGCGCCCGGTGTTGATTCACCAGGTGATGGGCGGGCCTGGCCGCTGGCTGGGCCGGCACGCCGCCGCAGCTGGCCGCCCGTCGGAGCCCGCTCTGCCGGGCCTGACCGGCCTGTTGTGCCCGGCCCGGCAGGGTGGCGGCCAGTGGCGCCCCTCGCACTGTCTGTGTGCCGCACCGACGGCAGCCGAGCTGGCTGCGCGCGCTCCACGGACCCCCGTGTGGCTGCTGTCTCTCTCGACTCTACCAGTATATCCAACTTACAGCGTAGACGCATGTAACAGAACATACTGTGTGGCTGCTTCTTTGACGTAGGCAAATTGCAGGACTTTGCTTTCGGTTAGGAGAGGGCCTCGTTGTACATACCCGTGCCACACGAGATGCAGTTACTTGCTTTTATTTTGGGAACTTGATTTGGGGTCACGCCGTCGGTGTGCTTACTGTTCGCGTCCGAAGTCGGACCCCCGGGCGGGCGTCAGGTGTGCGCTTGGTCGTTGGCGTGTTGCGTGTGTTGGCGGGCATATTTATGTCTACGGTATCTAATATATTGTATTATTATTCCGTTCTGGATGTGCATTTAGTTGCGATGGTGATCTGTGTGAATAGTCTCAGCTGTGATCGGGCGGGCCGCTCTGGAAAGGGACATCTCTACCTGTAAAAAGGCTTACCTATGTCTAATAAACGCGATTCCTTCCTTCTGTGGTTTCGTGTTTTGTTGCTCTGGTAGATGGTTGTTCAACTGTTCGAAGAAGAGGCGTAAAAGGCGTCTGGCGGAGGGGAAGGGGCGCTTATGCTAGCTAATCAGTCCGTTAATCCGGGATTGCGGGTACTGACGGGTACTCGCGGGGTGACAACGCATGCTCGACGTGACGCGATCAGCTTGTGTAAACAAAGCGCCCGGCTGGTGGGTTTGCGCGCAGGCCAGCCAGTCCTGGGATTGCCGCCTGGTGAAGAGTGTCGGCTACGACGTGACTGCTTGCAGCGCTCTTGCCATAGCTTTGCCGACGAAATGCATGCTTATGCGGCCCGAAAACAGGAACACGTCAAGGTGTTCTGAAAACATGGAATAAGGTGCAGAAAGTGTGCTCGCACTTTACAGTACCGTCCACGTATTCGGCCTCTTTTGGTAAGGCTAACAGATTTCGCATGCCAAATCTCGTATCTCCTACGTCTGTCGCTGAGCTGTATTGTTACTACCAGGGAGCCACAGTTTGGCCCAGCCATTTTAACGAAAAAATGCATGGTAGACCGAAACAGCAGGAGGCGGTACATCTGAACACGATTCTACCCACTAGGCATAGGCCTGAGTCGCGCCGGTGTCGCGCCCGGACTCAGACATATCGAAGGCCGGGTGAGAGTCGGCTTAATCAGGTTATTTTACGGCTGATCTCAGACTCCGACTCGAGGCACCAGCACTCGGACTCAGCCATTATTAAAACCACGGACACCAACTAAGCTTTGATTTCCATTGAAGTCCTAACCACGCCTGAGCGATACAATCCAAAAGGATAAACATTGTAATACCATAAAATGATACCCAACACAGTACATGTAAAATGGATAGCTTGGCATAGAGTGTCCTGGCAGGTATTCCATACCTACTATGTTGTTGCCTAAGTTGCCATAAGAACGTATCTCAGAAATGTGTTGCTTTTTAACGCTCAATTGTTGCATCAGATTGAAATATTCCCTACAAATTGACTTCGCTGAATCCAAGACATGACTGACTTGCCGCAGATCAGTGACCTTTTAAGGTAAATCTAAATTGTTGATACGAAGCGCTCCGCTATTCAAATTTCCACAGCTCTGCAGATTTCGGCGCGGCTGCGCCTCGTCGTTCAAAAACCCTTTTCGAAAAATCTTCGGGAAGGGGGTCAAGCTGACCCCCATCTGAGCGCCCACGTTGGCCGCACCGGCGCAGCACCGAGGTTGAATAAGGACGAGTTCACTGTAAGTTTGCTTTGTTCCTGTTACCACTAACCATCTGGTATGGCACCTTATGTGCCGTTTGTGATCTCTGAGAAAGTTGTGTACTCGGACTTAATATTTAAACATTCATGTAGGGACTTCGACCCTTGACTCAGCATCTAATGGCTCAAACCCAGATGCACGGGCTGTGAGCATGATGGGTTTTATCTCGGACCCGGGCCCAGCTATGTACTACGTACAAGATGCAAGCACTGATGACTCATGATGTAGGATGCTCAGTAGGATGTACCAATTGTGGTCCTATGTGACCAGGAATAGTTTCAGCCATGTTGGCTGATATCCTGAATCTCATCCTGGAAAATAGATGTCTTGCAAGTATGGGATGCAAGTAGGCATGTGTAGCAAGTGTCAGTGTATAACTTAGGTTTCTGTGACATATGTTCAGCATGCCGGTGAATTAGAAACTTAGGTTTCTGTAACATATGCTTAACATGCAAATGAATTAGATCGTTTCACAACCATTGTCATTTAACATGATTTGAGTCTTTCTTGCAAATACCATAGAGGACACATAACATACCTAAAGCTCTCAGATACTTGCCACCTGAGATTTATCCTTGGTCTATAGATCCTTTGACTTCTTCCCCTGGGTTGATGATGTTGCTCTTCCATTTTTCACTTAGCTAATGCTTTAACTTTAACTTACTTACAGCTTCTTGAAATGTAAATGGAAGTGAGGACCTCTTGAGTACTGTATATGGAACTGACAGAATGTTAAAAACACGCAAGCTTGGGTGTCGTTGATTATGTTGCCAAATATGGTCTTCCTGCATCAGAATGTACGTTGTGACGTAATTTGTGTATGGCTATGAGAACCTAACGCAAGATTGTTTGCGTATATTTGTGTCGTAGGTTGTACATTTCTGTGTATTTTTTCAGCGTCGTAGATTGTAGTTGTAAGTTGTACATTTTTGCTTTGAGAACCTGGATTTTACAATTGTACGCCAAAAAAATATGCGATTTACGCCAAAAATCTACGAATTTCTGTTTTGAGAAACTGGCTACAGGTGGTTTTTTCAGTGTTATGAGACAGGAGTTGCTATGCTGACAATAATCCACCCGGGCATTTTTGCCGTTTGCTAGATACCGTTTAACGACGTTATTAAGCAGGTATTGGCTGTATTTACAAACTATTCCGTAGCTATGACAGAACTCAACCAATGTCCGCTTTATGATGTCGTTCAATCAGTATTCCCCAGCGTATCGGAGCTCGATTATTGTCAGCGTGGGAACACCCAGGTCGTCACGCCAGCGTGACGGGCTGGACTTGGGACTCTGACTCTGACTCGGAGTCCTGGACCTGTGTCATGTGTGCTTCTCGCGTGATCTCCGCGGAGAGACGCGGGGACGCATTAACCACGTCCTTAGGCCCCCCGTCCGTGTACGGAGATCGTTCAATGCCATACTTTCCTGGGGTCTCTCATAGTAGCTCGGGGCTGTGCCGCCGACCGGCGCCGGTACCGGAACCGGGGGCCTCCTCCGCTCGGACATGTCGGGCTGGGTCCGGCGGCGGCAGCTCCCCTCGGCGCACGCCTGGCGCGCTTGTTTTAGTCAATAGCATTGCCACATCAGAGGGCGAGTCCATCAGTGGTGCAGTATCATGTCCATCTCCATTTGGCGCGTCTCGGCGGCGGCGGCTTGGCCGATGGCGCGCCATGGACCGACCTGTCTCGCGCCGTATGTGTTGGCTGGGATTTGGCAGGCCGGTAACGAGGCGAGACATGCACGCGGCAGGTCTGGCAGCCGCGAGACAGTCGCTGCACGCTGCTTATTGTCTGCTTCATTAGGCGTGGGCTGTTATTGTGCAGTGTCCGAGGTTTTGTTTCATGCACAAAGCTGAATAGGACTGTGTGCCAGCATGACGGAGCAAGGTCTGCACCATGCCACTCAGGGATGGGGTGTGAGTCCCAAACATGATACGAGTCCGAAGTCCCAGGAGACTGGGTCCGAGTCCGAGTCATAAAATCATGAACCTGTATGTGAGTCCTTCGGTTCCATATGACATCATAAGAGCTTAAAACATTCTTCGATCGGCTGATGGTTCGGACCACCACACGCTTGTCCATTCTGCCGGGCCAGTCGGTCGCAGCCATAACTCGCAGCTGCAGTTTATATGACCGACTTTGCACTTATCGCCCCTGTGTTAGCTGATGAGGTGAAATCACTTCATGTTTGACAGGAAAGCACCTGCCGCGCATTCAGTCCCTTTGAAATATCGCACTTCTTCTAAAACCCGCACTATTTTAACTCAGCACTATCTTCTAAACTGCCTATCTCCTATCTTCTAAACTGCAACATCCTCGAGGCTATAACTAATAGATCGCCTTTAGCTTTTAATTGAGGTCAAAATATACGAGCGAGAAGTCATACGGCGAATAACTGGCATTCTCGTGAATGATCATTGCCATGCAACTTCCTCGTGTGCTTGCGCTTGCACCACCGTAAGTCATCAGGCCGCGCTTAAACTGGGGAGCGGGGCAGGGACTGAGAACCACAGCGCTCTGGAAATGTAGCATTGGCCCTGTGGAACGCTGGACTGGAAGGAAATGATACAAACGGCGATCGCTCCCCTTCACTCCCGATTGGAAGGGAATGATACAAACGGCGATCGTCTCCTCCTTCACTCCCATCTGGAGGGAATGGTACGAACGGCCATCGCTCCTTCACTCCCAACTGGAAGGGAATGATACAAACGGCTATCACCCCCCCCCCCCCCCCCTTCACTCCCAGCGTGGAAGGACGGGCCGTTGTCAAATGTACGGTAGAATACAAATTGTCGCAGTTTCGTAGCTTCCTCTCAGCACAGCAGATATTATCATCTAGACTAATTGGCCATGTAATTCATCAGTGTATAAATGTCTTTGTGCGTTGGCTGGAGCTCTCCAGAGTGATATGTCATGCTTATTTAACCCACAGCTCCCAAATGGCTTTTGCGCATGATTCCAACAGGCCTTAGTTCGCATATGGAAAAAATAACAGTACATCCTTCTGTTTATTACGGTGGCGATGAGAGCATCCAAATGACAAGCTGCTTGAGGATCAACAGCGTTCACATTCCATGCCCAGCACCAACACCCGTTTGCGATGGGCCCTAAGCGCTGCCCACCGTTCTCTGGCGTGATGCGTGTAGGCTGGCAAAAGCCACTGCGGCATGAGCTGGACCCATTCCACCCAGGCGAAGACAATGTGTGAGACGCACTGCTGCTACGACGATCCTCCTCTGTGCCAGCATTAAGCGAAATACGTTTTCAGCCCCTGTCCGCGCGCTGAAGCTGCATTCAGCTGTGGCTGCACTGGCGGTCAGGGTCATGAGAGGACGATCAGCTGTGGCTGCACTGGCGGGCAGGGGTCATGAGAGGACGACCAGCTGTGGCTGCACTGGCGGGCAGGGTCATGAGAGGACGATCATCAGCTGTGGCTGCACTGGCGGGCAGGGTCATGAGAGGACGATCAGCTGTGGCTGCACTGGGCGGTCAGGGTCATGAGAGGGCGATCAGCTGTGGCTGCACTGGCGGGCAGGGTCAGGAGAGGACGATCAGCTGTGGCTGCACTGGCGGGCAGGATCATGAGAGCACGATCAGCTGTGGCTGCGCTGGCGGGCGGGGTCATGAGAGCACGATCAGCTGCGGCTGCACTGGCGGCAGGGTCATGAGAGGACGATCAGCTGTGGCTGCACTGGCGGGCAGTGTCATGAGAGGACGATCAGCTGTGGCTGCACTGGCGGGCAGGGTCATGAGAGGGTGATCAGCTTTGACGACTTCAGGGGGATCGGTTGCCTCGCGTTGTGTCCTACCTCACGAACAACGGACTGGGGGAGGGGGATATATTTTCCTAACCGCAGCGGGGGTGGGTACGAGTCGCTTCCGGCACTTGTTTTTTGTCCTTAGCAGATGGAGCACTCCACGACAAGCGACAGGTCGAGCGGTCAGTTTTCCACGCTCATCCTAGGTTTTTAATTAAATAGATCAGAGGAATTGTCAGAAGCCTTGTGTTGTAGCGTTGAAGACGCCTGTGGCACTTCGAGGTGTCTCAGTTGAGCAGTTTTCGGAGTAACCACCGGCATTGTCGCGTTGTGTGGTTGAAGAGCTACGTTCGGCAGCGATCTTTTTTGCTACGGTGAAGGAAAACCGTAGGTACGAGCCTAGGTGCCATAATTATTCAAAAACTTTCCAGACTGCGTGTGTGCTGTGCTTGGAATCGTCCTGCAGAAAAAATATTAACTGAGGCATTATCAACATTTCAAATGCAAGCAGAATTCACTTAAACAAGGAACACGCTTGTTTTGATTTCATGATGGTACGGGGTAAATATAGGCATCTAAAGGGCCTCGTAAATATAAGTACGTAAGGCTGATATATGTTCGATTTTGAGGAAAATTGATCCTTGACCTATTTTTGATCAGAAAACATATGCTCATAACCAAAAGCGAGATCTGGTTGGGACCATTCCACTATTTTCTTTTCGGAGGTTTTTGTTTTCCTTGGTTTTAAATCGCCGTGGGGACAGGCTGCATATTGATTCCTCCCCACCATCAGTCCAAGTATCAGCCAGAAAAAAAACGGCGAATCGTGGCGAGGGCTAGTAGAAGGGCCATATCCAAACATCATGTTTGACATGTTCATCATGCAATTAGGGTTTGCACTCACGTATGCTCAATGTCATTACCCGGACATCAAAAGGAAAGAAAAACAGCAAGATAAATCTGCAGAGAACATTCATGAAATCACAGGGATTACATGCTGCACAGAAAGCCTTGCCTAGACGAATCTAATAGTTATAATCTGACATGAACCCAATAGTATTGATGGGTAAAAATTGTCTGGTCACCAAGTTCTCAAAAGTCTAACATCACCATTAGTTGGGTGTTTAATTGGATGTAATGGGTAAACAGCATAAAAGGTCTTGCGTGGCTCCCAGGTGGTACTAGCTCCCAGAAGCGTATCAACCATTTGGCCACCTTCAACAGCACATTTGCGCCAAGATCGTTGTTCGTCTCCTTGAGGGAATCTTGGTTAAAACATGGTAAATTGATGGCCAGCCATCATCTTATGGCGGCTCCGGCCGGGCCCGGACGGACTGTGTGGGCAGTGACAGGACGCCACGCGCGGTCCCAGATGGCGCTCCGGCCGGGCCCAGGCGGACTGAGCGGGCAGCGACAGGACGCCACGCGCGGTCCCAGATGGCTGCTCCGGCCGGGCCCAGGCGGACTGAGTGGGCAGTGACAGGATGCCACGCGCGGTCCCAGATGGCTGCTCCGGCCGGGCCCAGGCGGACTGAGTGGGCAGTGACAGGATGCCACGCGCGGTCCACGATGACTGCCTCCGGCCGGGCCCAGGGCGACTGAGTGGGCAGTGACAGGATGCCACGCGCGGTCCCAGATGGCTGCTCCGGCCGGGCCCAGGCGGACTGAGTGGGCAGTGACAGGATGCCACGCGCGGTCCCAGATGGCTGCTCCGGCCGGGCCCAGGCGGACTGAGTGGGCAGCGACAGGATGCCACGCGACGGTCCAAGATGGCTGCTCCGGCCGGCCCAGGCGGACTGAGTGGGCAAGATGACAGGCATGCCACGCGCTGTCCCAGATGCGGTCCAGCCGGGCCCAGGCGGACTGAGTGGGCAGTGACCAGGACGCCACGCCGCGGTCCCAGATGGCTGCTCCGGCCGGGCCCAGGCGGACTGAGTGGGCAGTGACAGGATGCCACGCGCGGTCCCAGATGGCTGCTCCGGCCGGGCCCAGGCGGACTGAGTGGGCAGTGACAGGATGCCACGCGCGGTCCCAGATGGCTGCTCCGGCCGGGCCCAGGCGGACTGAGTGGGCAGTGACAGGACGCCACGCGCGGTCCCAGATGGCTGCTCCGGCAGCATTCTCCTGAAGGGCCGCTGCCGAGGCACAGCTGGGCTGCCTGTCTGTGGCCCAGCTGCGCCCCCGCCGGACACGTGCTGGACATCAGGATATCGACGTGGCCTGGGCATGCGCTGGGCTCCAGCTGGGTCCTGCCTGGCCCCATCTGGTTGGAACGCTGTATACCAGCTGAGCACAAGTCCTTGCCAGGAATGGCCTGGCAGGAAACTTGTGCAGCAGGGCAGGGTAATGATGGGCTTGACAAGGGCGCAAGTTGGGCTCTGGCCCGGCACCAGCTAGGCTCTGGCACGGCATCAGCTGGGCTCTGGCGCAGCACCAGCTAGGCTCTGGCCCGGCACCAGCTGGGTTCCGGCACGGCGCTGACTGGACTCTTGGTACGCAAAGGCAGGCTGCCAAGTCAGGGCTCAGCCTGTTTTCGTTTGCTGTCCATACCACCTAGAGCTAGTAATCTATGCAGTGCACTGCCCATGCCTGGACTTAACATTTCTTTTTAGCAGCGAGTAAAGCCAAAACTGCTTCACAGCTCAGGTCGTGTTCCCTAACCTCACCTGGGCGAAAGATAGGTCATTTGAAGTGAGAAGTGCGGGTTTAAGGCTCTGGGACTGTGCTGCTTTAGTTTGGACGTAACTCCTGTCCTATACAGGCTTAAAACACGGTCAGGACGGTAAAGCACGCATTTTGTTTTTGTTTCGGGAGGTCGTGCAATGCTGGAAAAGGTATCTTAACACGCGCTCAGGCGAGGGTGGTCAAACTGACCCCCCGAAGTTTTTTCTGGAATAGTTTCTGAACGGCACGGCGTAGCCGCGCCAAATTTTGCATAACTGCAGGCTATTGATTAGCAGATTGCTTGACATACAAATTTAGGTGTACCTTGTAACCTTGGTGACCTATGGCAGGTCAAAGTCAGGCCATGGTTTCAGCGAAGACAATTTCTAGGGAACTGTCAATCTGATACAATGACGGAGTGTTTGACGAAGCCATAAATCTCTCAGATGATTTCTTAGGCACCAAATGTATTGAATGAGGAAGTTACGTTCACCCAAGGTCAGGTATGAAGGTCAGACCAAGGTCAAAACCAACCTGATTTATTACCCTAGGGCTTGCTGTGTGAGATAGTTTGTGGTGCTCATTTCGAATTTATTGACAGCAGGAATCCCATTATACATCTTCCATTGACTTCTTAGAGATCAGAAGAGGCCATTGACCTAAGATGACCCGGGTCGACATTTTGTTTTAGGAACATACTACTTAGCGTAATCTTTGTCGCTTATTTAAATGCAAAACTCAGGGCAGTCTTGTATGATTTTGGTCACCGTGACCTTCAAAAGATCAAACAAGGGTACTGACCTCGAATGGGGATTATGACCTTCAGAAACAGTTGCCCTAGGTTCTGGGGACACTTTAGAGACCAGCCTGTAATTTGACATGTTTGACCTTATTTGACCTGAAGGTCATGACCCGGCAAGCTCAAACTTTGACCTAAGTGAGTTCACGTACAGGTAAAGACACCCTGTACATTGGTGTCTCTAGCTTTCTTAGTTCCCGAGATCTCAGGGGGGCAAATTGATTCCCCCACCCGAGCGAAGGGTATCTAGCCGGCCACTCGGGCGCGCGTTTAAGGTAGCACTGACGTTTTCACGCTACTAATGCTGTGCAGGACCATGACGTGCCCTTTTGGCGCAACCATTGCAGGGTTATATGACATCATCATCTGAAGCCCGTTCGGCAAGCTGGATCAGGAAGCAGGTGGAGCGGGCCCCAATGACAAGCTACGCGTCCTTGTCCGAAAGGAAGACTCTCCGGCCCGTATCTTGAGAGGCTCCGACTCCTTTTGCCTTCACAGTTCTATCGCCGTCGAAGGAGAGAGTGGTCGCGGTGTTGCTTGTGTTTCACGGAAGCATGTCTTTGCCGGTGGAACGAGTTCTTGACAAGACACGCTTGGAAGTGACAAAAGAACACTGATGAAACCCAAGAAACCCCTCAACCCAAGACCTCCGTCCGTCTCAACTCATTCAACTCTCGGGTGGTAATGACTGGAAAGCTCTTTCACCGGCAATTGTGTCGTCATCCTCAGTTGAGCAGTTTAAACTAGGCTCGATTAATGCTAAAATGGCGTCATGTATGACATCAAACACTGCTCACAAGTCGCTAAATAAGATTATTCGTTTATCTGGACAAGATCTCGAAAAGGCCGAGATAGACAGGTCCAGTGCCGTTTGAATTCCTGGTCACCATTAGCTAAAACAGGTAACTTGGTAAGCTACAGTTTAGTTGAGGTGTGAAGTAAAATGTCTATCACCGGCGCAGGCCTCGCACTTCCAAACGCGGTCTCAACCAACGAAATCTAGCATGAAAGTCATACAATGTTTATATCAGAAGATGCACAAAATACTTTTGAACACCACTTTTACTTTTGTTTTAGCTGTGTTTACAAGGTTAGGACAATAAAACACGGAATGCAGACCATGCTAGATCCTTAGAAGAGCTGTGGAGCACCTGGTGACGAAAACTGACGGTTAGCTACGTCCTTCAAGCCGGTGAGCTTCTCACAACACGAAGACAGCCCGCGACAGTCTATAGCTTTGCGCCGAGCCCCAAATCTCAGCCGTAGCGAGCATTCGAAGCCTCAAATAGCGCGACAATTTAAAACGCCACGTAGCAGATTGATCACGTTCGTTGCACAATGCTGAGAACCATTCACGATTCTAACGGCTAGTAAAAAGCCCAGTCATTTGGTATCTTATGCTGTTTTAGGATGTGAAGTAAATCTTGGCTGAAAAAAGTTGCGAAAAGCACTGATCTGAGGGGCATTGGAAAAACACTGTGTCACCACTGATCTGTGGCGTCAGCACTGGTATGATATAGATGTAGTATTTTTCTGTCGCCTGACAAAAAACTACACTGATTAAAGTTACTATGTCTGGAAACATGTGCTGCCTCAAGTTGCTCATACAGCGAAACGTTGTTGTTTCGACATGTGTTCCACACAAGGTTGTGCTGCAAGCGTTAGCGAGTCATACCAATATTTAGCTTTGAGTTTCATTTAACTGAGATGGTCTGCTGTAATTTGCTTCCCTTCTCGCAATTTTTCACCAAATTGCCCACAGAAGTGTCTGTTTTTGCAGATACCGATCATATGCTGGAAACGGGTAGCTTTTTTAGCCCCCGTGGATATGAAAGATTCTGGTTTTAGACATGCACTGCATGTCTAAGAAATGATTGAAATGAAAGAAATGATTTCTTTTCATGGCCTGCATTGGTATTATCTTACTCGGGATAAGTCGACCCCGATTATCATACCGATATTTCATACTTGCTGGTGGTGCACACTCTCCAACAATGGCTGAGAATTGACCTTACCATGACTGAATGTTAGAGAACAAGTAAACAAATGATTCCTTCTTGAATATCTTTCAAACTTCGGTAATTTACGCTTGTTTACCGTTTTCTACAATTGTTTTCTACTGGGCATTACTGTTTGTACTGCACCTTGCTTTGTAGGGCATTACTTCACGTGGTACAATTGTGCTATTGGATATTTGAGAAGTACCTGCGCTTAATTTATTTCTGTGCATTCAGCAGCTGAGGCTATATGACGTTGTCCGACTCTCAACATCGCAGAAAGGGCGGGCACCGCGGGGAGTCGAACCCCACACCTCTGGTTTCCCAAACGGGCAGCTTAGCCACTAGACTGCCAGCACCCCTAAAAGCAACCTATTGTCTTAATAAACTAAAAGGAAGTGGCCCATATTTGTATGGAGGTCTGGACTAAAAACGTCACCTTGAAGATCATTCGGTGCAATTCACAGGTTTGCCATTCATAAGACGCAATTCCCTCTAGTTTCTGGGCTTCACGACTCCGAAGATGTGAAAGATGGAATATTTTGGTGAGCATGCTTCAAGGTCATGCAGGCATCCATGATGCCTCCTTAACGTCATTAAAATCCCGCCATGTCATTAGTCATGCGGCGAGAAAAGCTGATAAAATAATATTGTCAGATCGTTTATGTCGGGCATTCTTGAGCACGATTTCCAGATGCAACGGCCCTCAATTGGCTCTCAGTCAATGCCGTTCAAGGCACCGCGACGGAATCAGTCAATGACGTGTTGAGGAGCGTGTTAAATAGACAGAGAAGCTGTGTCGTCCAGAGCAGTCTTTTCCACTTAAAGGTGTACCAATACCTATGACTACCTTATTTATCATATCTGGTGCTTGCTTCGATGCTTTCAAATGAGGAACATTCCCTTTAAGTAATAGTTCGTGCCGCAATCCTAGCAGTGTCGGCCTAATCTGGGCAGCCACATGCTGTGATGCATTGATGCCGGTCTCACGTCTCAGCGATCGATTGGTCGTCAGACCTCGCCGCTTTGAGAGACAGGGTGGCTGAAGTGGGGAACAGAGACAGGCAGAACACAACAGACAGAAAGGGAGCCACAAACTCAGTTATAAAGAAGTGATATAATGCCTTCTTACGTTACAAATGACCTCATTTGCAGCTTTCATTCATGGGAGCACACGAAGTACCAAGCAAACACAAATTGCAGCTTCTTTGGGGGGTAATCTTAGTTACGACAGTTGCGAAGATGAAAACGGAAAACGTGTCGCGCTGAAGACACGTCCGGCAAATGTCCCACGCAGATCTATGCACATCTTGGCACTTTTTTGTCATAATCGGGCCTTGCAGGCGCTTCAGATGACGTTTGTCTTGGAAGCAAACTGCAGTAATGAACACGTTAAGCCACTCGAAACCGTTATTTTCTTCCGGCCTCGTTTCGCCTTTTGAGACCCCATTGCGTTTTTTGCCTTCCACGCACGCATGTGAAGCTTCTGGACGTGTTTCCCAAAAGTGTCCTGAAGTACGGCCATGTGTAATTATATGACCCGCTTGCAAACGCTCCAATGTCAGCTGTGTACATTCGCCTGGGTTTAATATCACCCAAGTGGCCATAATCGTCACCTCCTTGTCCACCGCTCTCATCTCACATCACAAAAGGCGCCTTACTGGGACCATCGTATGAACTGATGGCTTTTACGAACTCAATTAGCAGGGTGTCGTAGTGTAGTGGTTAACGCATTTGTGTTAACCACTGCACGTCTGGGAAACCAGAGGTACGCCTCTGGTTACGATTCTCCGCCTCGGGGTTCCCTTCCCCGCGGTGTCCGCCCTTCCTGCCAGGTTGAGAGGCAGGCGACGCCATATAGCCTGAGCAGCTGAATGCGTCGTAAAGCCCCGATGTCCTCCCCCAGAACTTGAGTAGCATTCAGTGCAAAATGTTAGGTAACCCAGCCGTAAACAATACAATGTGAACAGTGTTCACATCACCAGTCTTCACATTCGTTAGTGCCTTTGTTTGAATTCGGCCTGCTTTTGCCATCATTTTGACCAATGTCCGGTCATCAGTGAGATATTGACTAAGGCCTGCCGCAGTGAGCTGCACGTTCGGCAAATGTGTCTGAAAAGTAAAAGAAACGGTGTCCGCATCACCATTTTCCGGAAACAAGCACCGCCAATTTCTGTTCGTCCTATTTATGGCAGCTTGTATTTCACACAATGCTCGCTCGCAATAAGTCCATCTGAACCCATCGGAATATGCATCGTTACTCTCAGATTTATGGTGATTTTATAGTTTTGTGTTTAAGTGTGTATTAGTGACATGATCCTGTCTTTAATTTTTCGATGTATGTGCCTCATCAGGGAACATACAGTGTGGATAATTAACTGCCAATCATTGCCAATAGCTGCTTGCAAACGCATATCTTCCGATGCGCTAATGACAGGTGCTTGAAATGATAGCATCTTCATCAAAGAACACAAAGCTATTCAGTCGGACAGAACATTTGCCGTAAGGTTTGTGGTCAAAATAACGAGAACCACAAGATTTTCAGCAACACAAAACATTTCGTTGCTCTCTGGAACCAATGACATCTGAGGAAGCACACTCGTCATGGCGGCGATTCTGCTGGGAGGACGCGGGGCCGAGTCACGCAGATCACGAGCAGGACTCAGTGATATCGGCCCTCTGCCGGTGCCGCTCCGGGCAGAGCACCGCCGATCAGTCGGCCGGGATCTCCGGTGTCGACAGCGACGGCGCGCGTTCGCGCGAGCTCGTCTCCCAACAGGTCGGCGACCGACGCCTGCCAGCCGACCGACAATACGCAAACAGCGTCGTTCATCACCACTGGCAGATTTGCTCTGCAATCGGTCTTGGGGCGCGGTCTGATCGTGGTGCGCTTAATGCACACCGTGGGAGAATGAGCGGCGCCAGACGGGGGGGGGGGGGGGGGAGGGAGGGAGCCGGATGTCGATGGCCCGAGCAGCCAGGGTGCGTTGGGTGACGGCTGGCGGGACGCGAGATAGCCGCACGAGGTGGCCGCGGAGAACGCTCGGTGGCAGGGCGCGGCAGGGAACGACGCAGTGCGAGACGGATCAAAAGAGGGGGCCGAGGGGCTAGGGTGGCGTGGGGCCGGAGGGTTTTACAGGGAACGAGAGGAGCAAGGTAGCCGACGAGTTTATGTGGTGGCGCGACTGTGCGGTGGGGTGGGCGGGAGGAGATGATGGTGCCATTCATCGTGTAAATGGACGCAGAAAGCGATAGCCACCGACTAGGAGCGCATGATACAGTTCAGGGACGGCTCTGGGAACCCCAGTCATTAAAAGAAGTCAATGTTTACGGCCAATGTTAATAGCACACGTCATGCAATTGGTCAATATACGTCTTTAGACACTGGCCCTACAGTGATGTTAGTATTTCTCGCTTTGTCCCCTAGCTAGCAAAAGGTGCGGATGGCATTGACATGTGTGAAACCAATCGCGAGAGCCCATTTCAATGAACTAGGCGCCTCCTGAAGGATTTCGCCAAAAAGCAAAACAAAGAAGTGCAGCATCACACGCATTTGTGCTCCATAGTTCTTCCCGTAAACGGCGGATCCCAATATGTGCTCCTAGACAAGCGCTGCGCAAGGGGGCGGTGCAATCGCAGCAGACACGCGAGCTGGCTCGAGGCTGCGATCGTCATGACATCGGCCAAGTAGCGTCATTGTATTTATCCATCCCCACCGGCAGGTTTCGTGAGGGATACACAGCTGACCAGGTGCACGCTCCGTCCCCGCTGTCTGAGACGCTGCTCTGGGCACGCCAACCACGGCGGCCAAGAAAGGTTCCGGGCAGAATAGTCAACGCAGGTCACGCGCAATGACCTTGCAACGGATGAAGAAGACTGTGGAAAGTTGCAACGGGTATTCGATGGTGACGATAGGATTAAGACCAACTGCAATGATGTTTGTTGCGGCCACCGCCGCGCCTACCATATTGCGCTTCTATTGGCGGAACATGCTTCCTTCTCCAGGTACAGTAGGTGCGTCTGGATTGCTCTCAACATCACAGGCGTCTTTATTATCCCAGTCGCAAGACGCATATTGTCGTCCTCAGCCATCTCAGCCATTCACGTCGGTAACAGTTCATTGCACGTTACCGCATTTTAGTTAAGCAACGGATCGAACAAATACATGCCCACGTAATAATTCACGACCATCCGTCGTGCGTGGGTGGGTGACTCCTGCGTGGATCAGTTCGATAACGTGCACAAGCTAAGATACAGTGCAAGGATATCTTTAGAATCATATGAACATTTGACAACATCGTGTTCTATGCGTTTCTATACCCCGTCGGAATGATCACAGGACTGATTTCGGAATCATTGCCTGTAGAAACCTGCTAAACCAGCACCGTCAATGCCCGCTCTCTCTCATCTCGCCGGCTTCACAGCGCCCTCGTCCACCCGGCTCATGTTCCCGAGCTGGTCGACACCATATAAACAACATTAAACATCTTAGGTACTGATCAACGCCTGCCGCTAGCAACCGCCGGCGCAGCATCCATGAACTGAACCACACTACGTTCGGGGCTCGCGGACGCTTGGTTTTAACCGCACGAGCAGAAACATGAACCCGAGCAAGACGGCGACTGGGTCGGTGAAGCTTGATGAGGACTCCGGCTGTCCCGAACGTGTACTTGTTCTCCGAAATATTGCCCGAGTCAGCGTCTGAAACAGTGCAGGGGCAAATTGGGACAAGGTTCGGGTGGATGCGTTCATCATGGCGATCGGGACGACGTACAAACAAGGAGCCATGAACGAGGCTTCCTGTAGTCGCAAACTTTCACGGGCATTTTCAACGCCAATCATTGGCGAATACGTGCGAAGTCTATGCAAGATGCTGAAATGATGATCTGGCCCAAAGGCAGCAAACCATGCACCGACAGCACCCATCCCGGCTTTAAATCCACCATCGCAATACGCAGTACCAACGCAGCACCAACGCATCCTCACAGCTCCCTCCTCCGAAGTCCATCCGCCGGGGTCACAGTGCGCACATCAAAGCGCCAGCGAAAGCCTGCGGTGCGGGCGCTGCCCGGCTCGTGCCGTTGCATTACCGATGTGCGTGTGGTCGGGCCGGGCCTGAGTCTGGCCGGGCTGCCGCAGCTCCACCTCCCTCTGGCTGGGCACCCGCTGGGACGAGCCTGGCTCGTCGGCCGTCGCCGCCGGCGCGCGCTCTGAAAGGGTGCCCGTTAGCACGCGCTCCCGCCGCTGGCGTCGGCCTGGGCCTGGGCCTGGGCCTGGGCCTGGGCTCGGCGGGGCCGGGGCTCTGCCGGTGCGGTGACACAGCAGCTGCAGTGTGCGGCCGAGGCCGTGCTCCCGGAGCCGATGCAGCGGCGGGCTGGTGGCTGTGTCACAGCCGTACAAGATTGGCCTGGACAGTGCGGAGGTAGCAGCAGCGATGCTCAAACGATCTTGTTTGGACTTATGAAGGGGTTCGAGGAGCTTGTGGGGTTCATGCTATATTCGCTCTAATGCATTTCCTTCCACTCAATGAATGGGTTGGGGGTTGGGGGGAGGGGGGCAGTCGAAATAGCATTTCGCTCTTAAAATCTTATGGATCACTGCTGGTGATCCGGTTCATAACTGGCAATCGGCATCAGGCTAGACATGCGTGCCAGAACACCCCCACATGCAAACATGCGTACAAATGCGTCAGATATGTCTTAGTCGGACAGTCTGCAAGTTCAGTGATGCTAGAATGACACTTTACCTCACTGCCATCAACAGCTAACAGTGAACAGACACTGACTGATGAGTGCGCGGTAAGATGCGTCTCACCGGAGGGAGGATGAACATATGGTGGCTTATTTTCGTGCTGAAACGTTGTCGGAGCGGTTCCTCTGCAACCAAGTACTCAGGTTAATACAGGCCACCTCAAAAAGTCGACCTAAAGTAAAGATACGATTTCCGTCCTGTGGGTTGTGACAGGTGTACGGGGGTGCGCGCGTTTATGGGGTGACACGTGGATGTGACAGGCTATGACCGTGTGACGGGCTGCAACAAGGTATGAGTCGTTTTGCGGTGCACACCCCCAAATGGATCAAATGAAAGCCCATGCGACTCCACTGAGCAAGATCGGTGTACAGGTGTTGCTGGTGCGCAACAACGCCGGCTATTTGCAGCGTTTTGTTTATATCGGGTAGAACAATTACACAACCTAACTTTGACACATGCTCAAAGTTCAGTCCCACCACCATTAAAAACAACGTCGGATTATCGCTAAGTACGCTACTCTCCACCCAAATAAAGAACAATTTGCTGTAACCCCGTCGGGCCCAGCTGCTTAACACGAAAAGTGAGAATCCCGCTGACGAAAATGTGTAACGACTGAGAAATAACTACTTTGTATAGCACCACTGCCTTGTGGACGGTCAGCTGCCTAAACACCGCAGTCCAGCCTTGCATGCCAAGCCAGCCAAGCGTATGTGCACTAGGGTGTGTCATCGAGGGGTGAATCTTTTGGAATCAGCTGAAGGCAAAGTTTTTTTCCTTGGCACACGGATTGATGATAAACTTAGAGGTCTGTCGCAAGTACACCATGTTGATATTCGTGACGCGTGAGCATTTTTTTCCTGGCTACGCCAGAAGTCGCATTCGATACCATTGCCACCTATTTTACTCACTGGGATCATCCTCCAGCAAGCCTCAAACTTGCCACTTTCCACACCACTGGTACCTAGTGGATTAGGTATGAAATAGATATCATGAAGAGCGCCAGCAAAACATTGCCAAACAACTCTTAAGCTGGCTTGTTATTAAAGAACATCAATTTTTAGTAAAACCCAAAGCTGCGCAGTTATGAGAATGCCCCAGCAGACTGGGGTAGGTGCGAGTTTCCAATTGTTAACACACCATTGTGGTGTCGATTTGCAGTTTACATGCTTGTTGTGTGGGTGCTATGGGTTTATTAGTTTAGTTTTGCCGGAACTGAAACATTTCTTTCGATCAATTACTTGCACGAGCGTGCCGAGGGCTATACGGTCGCGCACAAAACATTTTGCAATAGGTCACCCGGCTCCACCGTCCCACCACCAACTGCCGACTACGGGAAAGCCTTGAGCTACATCAGGAGGCTGAGCGAATCGAAGAGGAATCTCACTAATACCATCTCCAAGGCCGCACCGGCAGAAATCAGGTAACTGTAGACCAGCGTAGCGACCCTGTTCATGATCTAAAATACGTACCAAAATTGATCGAGAGGGATTGACATCATCCCAGCAAACCTATCAGCAAGAAATCAAGGAAAGAAAGAGAGAAACACAGCAACGCCACCACCGCGAATTTCAACAAGCTTCTTGATGTCGCAGAATGCAAGTGCAAATCTCAGCGCAGCTTTCCATGCCCAATTGTCTGCACGGTGTATCAAGAGGAGGTTGTCTTGAAGGACCAATGCAGGTACTGGGAGCTTACCCTGGGGTCATATGACCGGGATACAACTATGACTAGGGAGGCTCGCGAGGTGCGGAGGATGGTCAGACAACTCCAGGGGCGTCATGGCCCGGCCGCCAGTAGGGCGGTGTCTGCTGCTGAACCTGAGTCGCCTCCCGGCCGGCTGTTGAGCCTGCGCCTCCTGATGGGCCACCGCCGACTGCTGAGCCAGCGCCGCCTGCTGAGCCAGCGCTGGCTGCTGGTGCTGAACTCAAACCTGCTCCGGGACCAAGTGGCCTCAGCGCTGGCGACTCAGCCGAGAGCACGAATTACTACACGGTTTCGTACACGCTAGAAGGTGATACGACGCCGATTGTTCGTTCCGGTTGAGACCACTGTCACTGTAGATTGTAACGTTAACGATCTGAATAACACCGCGCAGGCGGTTGACAGCTACCGTGGCTCGAACCGGGTCGCTGCTGCTATCATAAATGCCTTTCAACAAGACAGCAGAGACGGACTGGCTACTTGAAACCAAATACCACAGATCCTAAGAAGATATGCTGCGCAAGAGACAGAGCGAGAAAGGAGACAACTCGTCAAAATGCTGGAGTAATCCGGGTCGGATTTGACCTCTACTCTGACGGCCGCGAAGGCAGGAGCTACATGAGTCACCGGAGCCGAGCGAATGCCGTCAAAAACACGTGGCTGTCATCGCGGAGCCATGCAGCCGCTACGTAACTCATTTTACGTCCGGGTTCGGCCGCGCCCTGCACTTGCTCATCGAGCTACACTCCATGAGCCCGCAGTGCGACGGTCACGTCAATGTGCGCGGCTGCGATGGCACGGCCGTCAACACCGAGACGAAAGCCGACGTGTTCCGACTGTCTGAGCTGACCACCGAGTCACCCGTACACTGGTTCATCTGCCAGCTGCACGGCAACGAGCTGAGCCTTCTCCGTCTGCTGCTGAGCTTGGACGGCACGACCACGGGATCATTTTTTTTTTTTTGACCCGTCAGCAAGACATGCACCGGACGCGTCTGGGAGAAGAATGTTGTGGCATTCAAGCCTATGCTGGGCCACGTGCCAAACCTGCCGGTCGACCTGATTCAGCAGCTGAGCACCAACTAGCAGCTGCTCTACCTTCTGGCCTCCGGCGTCCAAAACGGCTCTGTCCGAAACGTGGCAGCCCAGCGACGAATAAGACCATGGAATCATGCCAGGTAAATATGAAAACGCATTTTCTTCGAATTTACGGCAACAGCTCTTTAAGCTTCATCAAGTATCAATTGATATTTCATGAGCTTACTGCTGAGCATTTTCTTATTCGCATATCTCGTACCGTAGCATGTCGCATCATTTGCTCGTTGGTTCATGTTTACTAGCTATTTTTGATACCCATTCTGTCACATTTAAGGACTCTGGACATCGGCATGATTATATGCACTTAAGAGGCGCAATAATTTGTGTACGATCTTATGCTCGGCTCGTAACGAATTATTATAATATATTCGCTTTTGCTTTCAGATGGTTTACACTGGCCGCTCGCCTGTTCCTAGTTTACATCTCTATCGAAACCTCCAGCAACGCTTTCAAGGGCCTCTTTCAGTGCGTGGTCGGCCAGTATGTGCCGGTATGGTCCGCCATCCGGCAGAACAGCATCTGCGACTTTGGCTTGCGCAACTTGTTTCGGAGCATCGCACTGCTCCGCGAGCTGCCACAGCACACATAGGCCTTGGTGCAGCCAGTCCGCCAGCCTAATGGGTGCTAGGTCCATCCAGACCGGCTGCTGCTGGACATGGTGCGGGATGAGAACCGCATGGTCCGCGAACAGGTGGCTCCGATCGTCGCGCCGCTCGTGAGCAGCAAACCGAGGGTCTCACTCAGCCCAGGGTCTTCGCCATCTCAGCAGTAAACTTCGAGACCATGAAGCACACCAACCTGATCCCCTGGCACGGACCAGTCACACAGCCTCAAATGCGAGACCCAGGACTGTGAGCTGCTGAACAAAGTGCAAGCTACACTGGCAATCTCGTCTAGCTCACACAAGGAGTACATACAGCGCCGAACTGCCGAGGACGTCTGGGGCTGGAGCTAGAGCTTCGGCAACATGTGGAGCCCAGCTGTGAAGGTATTTCTGCTACCACGCGATCCCCGCCAACACGCGTTTTGGGTTTCCAGTCTGTGAGCAGCTGCTGTTTGGGCCGGTACATCGAATACGCAGGCTCGTCAAGGAGCAGCATGTGCATGGGGTCACCCTAACCCCCCCCCCCCCCTCTCTACCGCCCATGGTACAGGCCGCAGAACTTGCTATATGCACTGAATTGGACGCCAGACAGTAATTCTCTGAGTCATATGCTATGCATGGTTTTGTTTGCATCACGTGAGTTGCCTTGGAGAAGTGAAAGCCTAAAGCAATACTAACCAACATACTTATGCAACGAGTTCATACTCAACACCACATAAAGTTTCCGCCATAGGGCAATCAATCCGGTAATGTCTGATCCGCACATTAGACCTTAGACGGGGGCATTCTCGTACGACGGCTTAAGGAGCGCTCGGTGGCATCGCTTCCATACGCAAAAGTATTTTGTATCGCTTGCCGTCCACGGCTTGGTGTTACCTGCGACAGCAGGCGCCGCCCAGCATGAAGTGACCGCAGCGCCGGGCATCGGTTTGCGGCTATATTTTGATCGGCTCGCGCGGCACGAATTTAAGTTTTTGGGAAGAGCTTTTGCTATGCCGTGTACTTTTGGACTCCTGCGCCAAGGAATATCTTTCCTCACTCGGTTTCGTTACTGATGACACACCCTAATGTGCGCACCTGCCAAATTGAGAAGGCCAGAGAAAGCGGCAGAGTAAAATGACTTGCCGTATCTTAAGCTGCTTAATAGACGTTGTACACTGCGGCTTGAATCGGGCTTCACGATGATGCCGGAACAGTACTCATCGTGGTTTGGACAGCAGATACTAGCACTGGAGAACGGTCTTAAAACGGCACGCGGAACATCCGATTCTGTCGCTTGGGGCGGCGAGCTGTGGCAGCCCACACCAATCCCCAACACACCGCGCTGTGACAGCCCGCACCGATCCCCTACACACCGCGCTGTGACAGCCCGCACCATCCCCTACACGCCGCGCTGTGACAGCCCACACCGATCCCCTACACACCCGCTGTGACAGCCCGCACCGATCCCCTACACACCGCGCTGTGACAGCCCACCGATCCCCTACACACCGCGCTGTGACAGCCCACCGATCCCCTACACACCGCGCTGTGACAGCCCGCACCGATCCCCTACACACCGCGCTGTGACAGCCCGCACCGATCCCCTACACGCCGCGCTGTGACAGCCCACACTGATCCCCTACACACCACGCTGTGACAGTCCCCACCAATCCCCTACACACCCGCGCTGTGACAGCCCGCACCGATCCCCTACACGCCGCGCTGTGACAGCCCACACCGATCTCCTACACACCGCGCTGTGACAGCCCACACCGATCCCTACACGCCGCGCTGTGCATGTCCGTTGTGTTCATCATAGTGACTGACACCAGTGACTGTGTGTCACAGTGACTGACATCAGACCGTGAACGTGTCTGTATCAGCGAAACTGCTGACGCTCCGGGGCAGAGCTAGTCTCTTACGCCACGTCAGACCTTTAACGTGTCTGTCTCAGCGAGCCACTGACGCTCCGGGGCAGGGCCAGTCTCTTACGCCACGTCAGACCTTTAACGTGTCTGTCTCAGCGAGCCACTGACGCTCTGGGACGCTTCCAAGCTACTTTTTGCTCGCGTGATTCCTAAATCCGAGGCGCGGGGGCGAACTTTATCTCAGTTTGGACAGGTAAAAACGCCAGGCTCCGAATGCCTGCGGGAAATGTTTGCTGTCGGAATAATATGCTCACCGTCCAGAGATCGAACGCCTCAACT
>NW_023596746.1:48912992-48915492 GCF_011947565.3 Pollicipes pollicipes
CCTGGCACACTTGACCAGACCCTAGTCCCGTGGTCCCTTTAATCCCCTCTATACCGCACATACACCCAGTGTTTGTTCTTTGCTACACGCCATCCTTGTCCTCGGCGGATGGTCACATCGCTCTGGCTCTCCTCCTCACTCCCTATCCAATATAATACCTTGCATCCCTTGGTTTATCTTGGAGATTTATCTTGGATATCCTGCCTTCGTCACCTCCTGACCGCCACTTTGAGTGCCTAGATACAGCATAGTCTGTCGTCAACCGGGCCTCCTATAAGGATACTCGCACTTGATTACGCTTCCGTGGAATCGATTCCGACTCAGAGCCCCCGGGGTTGATCGCCACCGTGACTCCGAGCAGCACAGCACAACTTTGAAACGACTCCGACTCAAGGATACTCGACCACTCTGAAATCGGTCCAGAATCTGGGGCAACCAGTCGAGGAGATAATCTATTCCATGAGTCTGACAAAAGCCTACATGGGACATTTCACTTTGATGGCAAAGCAATTATGCCTGAATGAGTACCATTTGATCGGCACACAATATTTCATACCGCTGGTATATGTGTTACTCGCATATCCATCCAAGCCAATCCACTGCCGCTCCTGTCGGCTTTATTCCCACTCCGACTCACAATGAATATTAAAGGAATCGATCCCGACCTAGCGCTACAAAAAATTCAGTTGATTTCGGAAACGATTCTGACTCCGTTCGGAGCCCAGCGTAAGTACGCTTATCAACGCCACGCTCTGCCTAATGTCCAAACAAAACCAGTCCTGCCGCTTTTTTGAGAAAGTTCAAAGCTTTGCCCCCATTCCGCTTAATTGAAAAAGTAATGTTCAACAGAGCTTGCCGTGATCTTTAACGAGGTCAGGTCGAAATCACTAATCAAATACACATTTTCTCCCCAAAACGCAACCGACTGACACCTACAAACTACAGCACAACGAGCTTGGCAGCAAAAGTGGTTATCCATCATTGGTTTGCATCATTGGTCACCCGCAGCGTTTTATTACGGCACCCCGCTCCCTACTTTCCAACGCCAACTTTCCCAGGTCGCTTAACCGCAAGTGCCGCATTACATGACTGCACTAACCTTCAGTTGTCTCCTTTGGGATTTATCTTCGCTACTTTTTCTCTCGGTCTCTAGCCAAGCTAGATTTATCTCTCTTGGGTTACTTTCTGTCCCTCTGTGCTCACCCTAATCAAGGCCTTGACAACCATCTCCCCCCAAGGTTACGAAGTTCTCTGTTTTGTGTCCCTTAGTGTTCACCTTGGGTCCTCTTCTTCTATTGACGCTTCCCCTGACTCCGCCTTTGCTTCCCTCAGTGCTCATCCTGGCTCCCTCTTAACCCCCATTGGTGCTTACCCTGGCTACCTCTTTATCTCCCTCGGTCCTTCCCCTGGCTCCGTCTTTGCCTCCCTCGGTGCTCACCCTGACTCCCTCTTAACCCCCAGTGGTGCTTACCCTGGCTACCTCTTTATCTCCCTCGGTGCTTCCCCTGGCTCCATCTTTACCTCCCTCAGTGCTCATCCTGGCTCCCTCTTAACCCCCATTGGTGCTTACCCTGGCTACCTCTTTATTTCCCTTGGTACTTATCCTGGCTCCTCTTTTGTCTCATTCGGTGCTTACCCTGGCTCCCTTTTTGTCTCCTTCGGTGCGGACTCCGAGCAGCCGGCGAAGCAGAAAGAGTGAGATTTCGAGCTCGGTGAAGATGTCGGGCAGGACGCCCACAGCACCCAGCACGTGACCCACCATCCGGTCGGCGCGGCACAGTGTCGGGTCAATCTTGGTACCCACGCCTGCGATTCACACAACCACGCAGCACGGTCAGTCAGTTGCAGCACCATCGCCTTCATCAACAACTTCACGAGCAGGACAAAGCCAAGACATTGGAAAGAACTGATACCCTGCAAATTCAACCATATTCAGTATCATCGCTATTGTTCCGTGATCAGACATGCACCGTGGTTTAATGGTTCGGCGACAGCCTACTACAGCGTGCCACACAGCAGACGGTCAGCGCACCGCGGCGGACACAGCGGATGGGAAGGAGGGAGATAATAACAGCGGACAGCGAGATATGAGAGAGGATACGAGAAGAACACAGGGTCGGTAATGATCAGCTGAGAGGTAATGTCCACACTTGAAGCGTAATCTCCTCCACCAGTTGGTCCCCCTGCCTGTTGTCAGGGTAGCCGTCACGGAGTCAAACCATCCCGTCCTACGTGCCCATTCGGTCAAATAAATCGCCATTACGATCGCAAGCGATAATTGGGTGCGTACAGGAGGCGTGAGGGCATCCGACCAATTACGTACAGGAGGCGGGGCATCCGACCAATTACGTACAGGAGGCGTGAGGGCATCCGACCAATTACGTACAGGAGGCGTGAGGGCATCCGACCAATTACGTACAGGAGGCGTGAGGGCATCCGACCAATTACGTACAGGAGGCGTGAAGGCATCCGACCAATTACGTACAGGAGGCGTGAGGGC
>NW_023596746.1:48920492-48994557 GCF_011947565.3 Pollicipes pollicipes
AGGTCAGCGGCGAGGCGACGGTCAGCGGTGGGGCCCAGGTCCGCGGCAGGGTGGCGGTCAGCAGCGGGGCCCAGGTCAGCGGCGAGGGCCCAGGTCAGCGGCGGGGTGACGGTCAGCAGCGGGGCCCAGGTCAACGGCGAGGGCCCAGGTCAGCGGCGGGGCCCAGGTCAGTGGCGAGGCGACGGTCAGCGGCGGGGCCCAGGTCAGCAGTGGGGCCCAGATCAGCGGCGAGGCCCAGGTCAGCAGTGGGGTGACGGTCAGCAGCGGGGCCCAGGTCAACGGCGAGGGCCCAGGTCAGCGGCGAGGTGACGGTCAACACCAGAAGCGCCGCTAGCTCGTTGGATGTTGTAACTGGTGATACCTCACTCGCTCACTCACCATTTGATGTCGGTTTTATGAATGAAAGGTACCAAAAAAGTCATACTTTAATTCGGGCAGGGTTTAATCACACCAAACCAGCACTCTTGCAATGCACCAGCGTTAGTCCCTTAGGCGAGCATTCACTGGCGTACCACGAAGGCAAAACGGTGATGGTCAGGGCAGGTGCGAAACAGGAGGAAAATTATTTAACAGCTGAAGCAAGCCACCGTAGTGATATAGAAATTGGCGACCCCGATTACTGCAACCAGTGCTTTGCTCGCGCAGCTACCAACAAAGAAAATGACTGCATACAGGAACGGGTCATGTTACAAGTCAGTATGTCATGAAGCACAAACATGCTTGTGTGTGAGACCTTAACATTGCCACACTTGTAAACTGATGATGTCCGTTTACCAAGTCAGTGTCTATATTCTATAAATGCTGAACTTACCTACATTGATGGTCGCCTGCCTGCTAATAACCTCAGGTGACAGTGGGTGCAGCTTTCCGATGTCCTGAAGCATTACAATTGGCGTTAGAATGGTCTCATACCTTATATCTACACCTATTTCCACCAACACTCATTCTAATCTTCCTCAACCTTCAAACCACATTACCTGTCGCAGCAAACGCGCGAATACAGTGATACTGGTAATTTAACAGACTTTACCGCGTCATCTTCTATGAATACGTTTTACCGCTAATCATCGACCTCGCCGCGCACTTGTCGCCGCTACAGGGACGACAAGCACACTAGTGGTATTCTGTGTTGGTGGAAACGGTGCCGGCCACATCGACGTTTGGCAAGGTCATAGTCACTTTCTTTTGGAAATTATCGCGACCATGAGATCATACAAGTGCCATCCACAAACTATGTCCAGAATCTCAATGCACTGCTGCTGGAAAATGCTGCCCGGCTCAAGTGTTACACCTCCCTTCATTTGAAATGACTAAAAAATAAGACTGGGTCCAGCCTGGTGGGGCACAACGATTAACATCTTCTTGGACTTACAGAATGGAAGAGTGTTGTGGGAGGGGAGGCACACAACTCGAAATTTCCCCGACACATCCATTTTTGCCCGCCATATGCACCTAATACATCAAAATTTAGTTGCATTCATTTTTGTGTGGCTCCCTCGATTTTGTAATTGTCGATATTAATCCCGTACAAATTACTGAATATAAAATGTATGGGGGATGAGAGCATGTGCACCTGGTGCTCATCTCTTAACATGGTACGACACAAACGGGTGTAATATTTTGGTACTACCCTTACCCGATATCAGTGCTGGTACTATACCGGCTGTGACAGTGCTGGAGCAGCGCATACACTGGCAATGTTCATCGGCCGGACTTGTTTGGAATCGGGAAATAATGTCTTGCATTGTTTGCATGTAAGAATGGAACCCATGCAACCACCCACCATTCTTTCCCGACTAATTTACCAATTACAGGTTACCTGGGCCAGTACCTACCCAATACACAACGTCCTGATGAACCCACAAGAACAATACCTAAGATACATTAGCCATCACAATGTTCCAGCTCCTGGTTGCAGTTCAGCACGAACCGCGAACGACAGACGTGCATGGGCAATCCAGACTGCAGTGTTACTAGTCACAGCTCTGTCATTTAGAGAAGACCCAACATGGCTGTAGTTTGTCCACCCACAGCTAGTGTCCAGTTTTTCCACATTGAGCCAGCATCACATGATAAAGTCATTGCCAATGTGCTAAGCAGTGTGTCATCTGCATGAGCTAACTGATGTTTGGGTGCAGGTTGGCCAGAGATGATCCCTCATAGGGGCAGTGAATGGTCACTATGAGGAGTAAAGTACCCAAGGCATCTGATTATTAGCTGGTGTTGGTAAAGTGCTAGGGACCAGAGAGCACACAAATCAGAGGGATCTGGAGCTCTGACCCCTCAACTTTCTGAAAAGCTATCAGCCCCCCCCCCCCACAACCCATGTAGACTTCCAGTGGCTTGACAGCACCAGTTTTTAAAGTTGCAACTCCTTCTGGGGGTGATGTCCACACTCTGTGCCTGGAGTATCCTATCACTAGTATATGCTCTGCATCAATGCATGTTGTCAATGTGCCATACTTCACATATTGCACACAATTTAATGGAGGCATAGCCAAGCAGGCATTTAGGAGCACATGGTCTTAACATGTTTTGTCATCTCATCGCATGGACACAAGTACATTCTGACCATAAAATATGAGTTAATCATGTCTGAAAACCGGAACATAGTAAACATATGAAGCTGTTACGCACCATTCAAGAGCATGTGCTTACATTGAATTACATGGGCATTGCAGCAAAACTTTGGGTTTTATCCTTCATCTTGCAAATCCTGTACATGACCCTGTAAACCTACTGATGAAGGGCCCAGGCCGCAAAAACAACATGTTACGCTGAACATGAAATGCTCTAAGTAACTATGATGCTCATAAAGTAACTGTAGCAAAAAAACATCTCACAATATAATTTCAAGCAAAACCAAGTTGAGAATGTAAGTCATATGACTTGGCCCAACTACAGTAAAAACATGCTCCAGGCTCAGTGCTGTAACATCACATAAGTGTTCAGAACAGTGAAGGGATTTTTTTTTTTGCAGACTGGTGAAAGGCTGGCATCAATGTTGGGTGTTGTACAGTAGAACTACACCAGCAGTTCCATTACAAAATAAAGTATCAAATTCAATCCTTACTGAAATAATATTCATGTTTCCATGACATGCACCTATGCCTCAGTCATATAATTACTGACCAAACAGACTTGCTCATGCTGCACATAAGAAAATGGATATGACAAACTAAAACATCTGTGATAATCTTCCGGGTTCTGAAATAGGTAATATGCCAAAAAAGCTTTCCAAGCATAAATTGGACCAGCAATACAAAAGAGATGATAAAGAAACAAAAGAAACCATGCTTTCAAACGAATATAACCCATATGGTAAAATTACATCATCTTTTACCAACAGGGGAATACGACGGAAGCGCAATGTTGGCAGCATGGGTCCAAATAATCCGACTTACCAAATCCACTAAACTCTGCTTAGCTAAATGAGGTTGTCCGGACATTTTTGGCAACGCACAATAAGTTACTGCAGGAACCGACCCTTTTAACTCCTAAGACAAAATCAACCACTTCCGCTCTCGCCAGACGACACCGCATGCGCAGCCAATCGTCCCCACTGCGCCGTTCCTACACGCTTCATCATGAGAGCGTTACACCCTTGAATATAGGCTCTAGCCATTGTGCTGATTGTAGACTATTCATATATTGTGTCATAATTTTTCGAAAAATTGAATTAAGAAAATAATGAGGCTGCTTCCATTTCCAGAGATGAATTCATGGATCGACTCATATTAGATGACATGTGGTAGTGATGTCATATGTGAGCATCGTGTGGCCAAGATGTGGAGATCTTTTAGGAGTCCCTTGAATTTCGGCAATACTGGCGCAGTAAGATGATGAATTGTGGAGGGC
Source organism: Pollicipes pollicipes (assembly GCF_011947565.3). Taxonomy (NCBI): domain Eukaryota; kingdom Metazoa; phylum Arthropoda; class Thecostraca; order Pollicipedomorpha; family Pollicipedidae; genus Pollicipes; species Pollicipes pollicipes. The sequence continues at coordinate 48,924,351 of NW_023596746.1, forward strand.
ACATTCGTTCTCTTCGCACGGCTGGTGTGGGGGACGCCGCGCCTGCAATATTTGGCGTGGTTTTGTAAAAAGCAATCCATTAGGTTGTGTATAAGGTGGAAATATCCTTGTGTGAAACCACTGGGCCGAAACCAGGCGAATAGAAGAATTTTGGCGTAGCAAGATCACTCCCATAACAGCCTGTGTACAGCTCGGACCGAGCGTAGCGGACTAAGTTGATTTAGCGTAGGCGTCACATACTGCAGTGCATCTGTGTCGCTGAATCTATTTATTGTCTCATTATCACACAAAACACGCTAAACCTACCCCAGCATTTCTGTCAAGATGTCTGGATTTGATGACAACCCATTTGCAGACCCATTTGCGGTAAGTGCATTCATTAAATACAATTTTGTTCAAAGTTCTCCATTTCAGTGTCATGTGTGAGTGTGTGTGTGTGTGTGTGTGTGTGTGTGTGTGTGTGTGTGTGTGTGTGTGTGTGTGTGTGTGTGTGTGTGCGTGCGTGCGTGCGTGCGTGCGTGCGTGCGTGCGTGCGTGCGTGCGTGCGTGCGTGCGTGCGTGCGTGCGTGCGTGCGTGCGTGTATGCTTATCTGTGCCTTGCAGCTGATAGGTTTCTGATGATTGGTTGTCCTCAGGGTATTGTTGCGACTGTGGTGCATGTAGTTTGTTGTATTGCATAATCTTGAAGTCAGCTGTAAAGTGGTGCCTTTCATACAAATTCTCTGCACCTCTGTACCTGTGTTGACCCCAGCAAAACATGCAACACTGTATGTATGTACTCTGTGTGCACTACAACACTGTGTGGTGGATGTTTGCATCCAATTTTAGAGCATATAAAACATTTTTTAAAGGATTTATGATGTTGCTAAGGTGACACAATATTGAAGTATTCCTGGTTATTCCAAGGAAAAATGGCTTCATATTTGGTACATCTAGGACTTGCCTGCTTTTGGCTCATGTGTGTTCAATGTTCATCACACTGTCACATAAGCATTCAGCAAGGTGGATGGATTGTTTTGCAGACTGGTGCCTATCCACACTTCAGAAAACATCTTGTGGCTATGCCCCAGGCTTAGGTGCCATCCAAAATGAAGGAAACTTTGCAGTGGGTTTATCTTTACCCTGCGGTCATCCTGAGGGCCGGTGAACTGACAGTCAGATTGCATACATGCTCTCTAAAACACCCTTCAGGGACTGCAGGAATGCTGTTGGAAAACCCAGCCCCCACAAACAGCACATACCAGCTGTACTTCACCATGCATCAGCAGCCATATCCCAATGCTTTCTTAGTGCTTCCTGCTTCCTCTGTAATGATTGGGCAATGCTTTGTGATTTGCATGGCAGCTAGTATGGACAGCTGAACATGTGGTTTTATATTCTACTGCATGATGCTGGCTTGATTGATATTCATGGTGGGTGTGCTTTCTTGACTTGAAGACAGAGCCTGCATGCTGTCCAACCAACAGGGTGTACTGAGGTCTGAAAATTTAATGCAAATATTATGCTGGCCAGGTTTGACATGGTTTTTACCCTTTGTCAGCCAGCAGTAACAGCAGAGCTTTAATGGAGCCCTTGAATCAAAGTAATAACAATATACTTTGTACTTTGACTCAAGCCCAACATGAACATTATGGGCCTCCATTTCTGTTTCTCAAGACATTGTGTTAGCAAATGTGTAAGGTTCCCATGGGTGGATCTGAAACCACATAGGGTTCCATGTTAATGGGAATGTGGAATCTTTTTTAGGGCTCCTGGCTCACTTGTAGCATTTATCTGGTGTGTTTCATTGTGGTCTGTGGTCAATGAAGTGATCAGTCATTTTTCTTATTAACTTTTTGCAATGTCATGTACAATTGTACACCTTAGTTTTTCTGACAGCTGACACCAGTTGACTCAGAATGGACCTAAAATCTTTGAGCAGTCATTGTCACACAGCCTATGACTGTACCTATCAAGCTTTCTGTCAACTGAAGCAGATGGTGAAATATCAAGTGAATGCTATTTTGTGAAGCTGTATGGTGTGCTTTGTTCCTATGTTAACAATTCAGACACTGTTTGGGGAGATATGTTTTCTGTCAGGTGCACAGGAACTCACATGGCCCCCAAGTGGTGGCTTGGGCCACTGATATGGCTGTATGCTAGGTCCCCCACAGGCTTTAGGCTATATTTGCTCCCACAAATGGACAGAACCTGAATTCAATGCTCTGCACACATTGCAGTCCTGACATAACTTGGAAAGGCTCTGGTGGACCACCAAAGTGGGGAAATGTTTGCTAGTAAGTGGACTGTGCAAACATATCAGCAGAGCTGTGGAGACATGAAGCTGATGATAATGCTGTCAGTAGGATGACAAGTGAACATCACTGGATGCCTTTTGGCAATGGTGAATTTTTGAGGTGCATCTTGGGATGCCTGCTGTGTAGCTATTCTCTATTTCAGAGGTTGTGTAAGTCTGCTGTATAGTGTCCATTCATTTTTGAATGGTGCAAGCATGCAGGGTTACAGAAATGCTTACAATCAAACTGCTGAAGATGATGCTATAGCACAAAGTAAAAAACATAGCTTAAAATGGAAAAGGCAAGGTTGTAGTATTTCTTAAATACATACTCTCCCTTTTAGCATTATTTTGTCTCTTTTAATAGCATTTACTCTGTTGGGCCGGGAGGGGCAATTTGACCATTGCCCTGAGATCTGGGAATCTAAAATAGCCAGAGATGCCGAATTCACAGGGTAGGCATACCTGTATGTGAAATCACCAAGAACGAATTTGATATTCCTAGATTGGGGTCAAATAAGGTCAAACAAAGTCTCCAGATTGGTATGGAAAGTGCTCCCAGACCAGTGCATGCAACTGCCTTGAGCCTAGATACCCATTCTAATCCAAAGGCTATTGGTGTTTATTTAAGCTTAGTTATGTCATTTGACCTTAAGGTCAGAGTGACCAAAGAATTATGGTGTTGTTGCAATTTTGTCATTGCTAAAAGTATCATGGATTATGTGAGACATAAAAGTATCAGGGATTATGCAAGACAGTATCTTCCTAAAAACTACTTGTTGGCTTGGATGATTTTAGGTCAGTGGCCTAATCTGACATTTAAAAAGTGCATGAAACATGTCTGTTGTGGCCTCCATTATAGATAAATTTGAGGGGAGGACCAGAAACTATGCCTTAAAGCCATGCTCTTCAATGAAAAAGCAGGTTAGTTTTGATCTTGGTCTGACCTTCATACTTGGCTCTAGGTCATTGGAATTGAGCATAATTCTGACTTCAGTGGGTGTATATCTTAAAAAAACTATCTCAGAAATGTATGGCTTGGTCTAACGCCCTATTGTCACATCAGATTCAATGACTGCCTAGAAATAACCATCGATGACAGCCACATGCCTTTCTACTAGTGCTTTTGATAAAGCACTACTTGAATCCCACCTGAGCACCTTGGATGGAATCAAGCAAAAGGTGTGCCCACCAGCGTTTTTTGTTCAATGGAACATAAAAGACTTAGAATTCTGAGTAGCAGTGCAAGGGCTGCACAGCAATGGGTATATGTTATATGGGATGGAACTCCCAATTGGTATATGTTAAGTGGGATGGAACTCCCAATTGGTGTGCTATATGGGATGGAACTCTCAATCGGTATATACTAAGTGGGATGGAACTCTCAATTGGTATATGCTAAGTGGGATGGAACTCCCAATTGGTATAGCTTAAGTGGGATGGAACTCTCAGTTGGTATATGCTATATGGGATGGAACTCTCAATTGGTATAAATTAAGTGGGATGGAACTCCCAATTGGTATAGCTTAAGTGAGTACAAACTCTCAATTGGTATATGTTATATGGGATGAAACTCGATTGGTATATGTTAAGTGGGATGAAACCCTGCTGTGCTGCTGTTGTGCTCTGCTTTGATGGAACTATGGACAGTGGTAGCTGACAACTGGCCAACAAATAAAAAGTTGATTGCCACAACGCTCAACGGGAATGTTTACTTTGGTTGCTTCGGAGTGTACGTTTTCTCCGCTGCGGTCCCACTGAGCATATCACGATGTTGACATTGGATTCCGTCAATTTAGTTCCATCTGGAATGGCAATTTGTCGGCGTCAGCGAGCTGTGGCGGTAGCCGGCGAGGTCGGACGTGTAGCACGGCGAGCATGACGGTCGGCGCGCCCCGCAGGACCCGGCCGTGAAGACGGCCACGCAGAGCGGCGCCGGCGGCCTGGAGGAGTACAACCCGTTCGACCAGCAGCAGCAGGCGCGACCGGCCGCGCCGGCGGCGGCGACGACGACGACGGCCGGCGCCGCCCCGGCCGTCATGTCGCCCACGCTTGACAGCCAACCGCCGGCCTACACGGCCTCAGCCCAGCAGCAGGTCAACACTGAGCAGCTACAGGTAAGGCACCGCTCGACCTGCCGCTCCAGCACTGGTGGGGCCGGGGTGGCACCGCTCGACGGCCGCCCCAGCGGGGGGCCCCGCCGCCTGGCCGGGGCCGGGGTGGCACCGCCCGACGGCCGCTCTAGCGGGGGCCCCCGCCGCCTGGCCGGGGCCGGGGTGGGGCCACCCGACGGCCACCCTAGCGGGGGCCGCCGTTGTCTGGCCGGGGCCGGGGTGGTGCCGCCGGACGGCCGAGCCGCCACTCGGAGCACGGAGTGAGATAGCCGGGCTGCGACGGCGGGAACCGCTCACGTGGTACGGCTTACGCAGCAGCGGCGGGCTGTTCTGTCGCCATGGTGTTGGTCTTGGATCGTGACGCTCGAGCGTTTCCGTGATGTTTGAGAGACTGGTGTATGTTGAAGTACACATCCTGTTTCTCAGCTGAGGGTTAATGGGCTATTTCTGTCTGGTTTCAGGCACTACGGGTATGTACTGAGCACCTCTTTGTTCTGTCCTGTCGCTTATGTCTTAGATGAGCTTTCTTTGCCTGTTTTCTTTCAGCGGCGTCCCCTGACCTATTCCTTGATGTCGGTGTTGTTTTGCGTACGCGCCGTAAATGCAGCCGTGTCCCAATTTAGTGCTACAGTTTTGTCCTGCACTTTTCCTGAGTAGTACCAAGAAGTGGAAACGTAGATGGTCTGTGAGTCCCAGAGGGCCTTCCGAATGCACGACGGTATATTACTGCAGCAGGCACGGCGTACATGGCTGCTTGAGCCCGGTGTGGTTTCTATTAAAGACTCTGTGAGTGTCCGTGGATGCTGTAATGGGGTCATTGGGAAGATATTTTACGGCTGAAGTGGCCATGGGCACGGCACCTCGTGATTCGTCTTCCCAATCCATCGAATCTCATTTGCAGTCAACTAAGTGGTTTGTTCAGCGTTCACGCGAGACCGGTCCTTGTGAAAGACTTTCGTGCGAGACCGGTCCAGACGGTGTATATACCACACAACGGAAACTTGACTTTTAGCTCCAGATTATGTCTTGTTCGTCTCGCCTCCCGCCTATCACCTCTCTTCGCATGCCACCTGCGCTGTCGCCGCCGGGCGGGCACGCACACCGTCGCCGCCGGGCGCGCTCGCCGCCGCCGCGCCAGAGGCGTGACCTCGCCGACCGTGCCGTGTCCGCCAGCGTCAGCAGGAGGAGCTGGAGCGCAAGGACGCCGAGCTGCGGCGCCGCGAGGAGGCGCTGCGCACGGGACAGCTGAACGCCCGCCAGAACAACTGGCCGCCGCTGCCCGCCTTCGTGCCCGTCGGGCCCTGCTTCTACCAGGACATCAACGTCGACATTCCGCTGGAGTTTCAGAAGATCACGCGCCACTTGTACTACCTCTGGGGACGTACGTATGCAGCGCGCGGTTGGCACACGTTGGAGGACCGCGCGTGCCGAGTAATATATTGCCATATGGATCGAATAACGAGGAACTTGGAACATTTGAACCTGAGCATTTCAAGCCAGCATCGGTTGCTGATGTGGTGGCGGTGGCCAGATGCTTAGCTGATTGGTGTGTTTGCTTGGCGCCGTAAGCGTGCTTTTGATGACTCGCTATCATGCGCGAATAGCGCCGCATGCCTGAGCTACGCAGTGGCGGATACTATCTCTGCCATAGCGTGTGTGCAGTCGCGAGTTTGAAACAGTTTTGTGTCTCATTGGAGTAAGGTGGCTGTGGTTTTGTGGCCATGTTAAACCACCGGAGAGCAGTGTTACATCGGTTGGTCGCATGTGTGTCGATTAGGCAGAGTGAATGCCTGGACTAGACGTCCCTGCATATGCATATGCCAACCGCAAAGCAGATGCTATGGGGTTGTTTCACAATTTTGCACAGTTGTTCTGCAATAGTCTAATTGAGGTGTTCGCTCAGCAAGGTCCTTTTCCCAGCACGTTTCAAGCAATTACACCATTTTTATTGAATCACTAATGTGGTGTACCAAAACGTATTAAAGAGCACCTATGGGATGCCCCCGAATTCCCAGCGCTGTCGCGAAGCTCGGCCTCTGCCGGCGGTGACGAGATGTCTGATACAGTCCACAGTCTGGTGCTGCTGATCAGCGAATTCCCAGCGCTGTCGCCAAGCTCTGCCTCTGCCGGCGGTGACGAGATGTCTGATACAGTCCACAGTCTGGTGCTGCTGATCAACGTGATCGGAGGCCTGGCCATGATGATCCAGTTCAGCGAGTTCTCCATGTTCGGCCTCGCGCTGCTCTACTTCGTGCTCTTCACTCCCCGCCTCCTACGTGTGCTGGTTCCGACCCATCTACAAGGCGTTCAGGCGAGTGGCGCGACGCGTGCCGCCGGCGGGCTGGGTACGGTATCAGTGGCCCGGCCACCTCCCGAGAACGGCACGCTATCGCTGGCCTCACGCTGATAATGGTTTACGGACAGACAGCGGTGGCGGTGGAAACCCAGATTACGTCATCACCGCACAGATGCCGCTTGAAATAAGTGGAGCTATAGCGAACCATGAACTTCTCGCATCTGTCTGCTATAACACAACACTCACGACGGCCATGCTCCCGTTACAGGAGTGACAGCTCTTTCAACTTCATGGTGTTCTTCTTCGTCTTCTTCTTTCAACTGATGGTCAGCAGCGTGCACGCGATCGGCATCAACAACCTGGGTGCCTGGTGAGTGTCGCTCTCGGCCTAGCCCTGACGCGCGCGCGATCCCCTCTGCTGCCGTGTCACCAAACACCGGCGCAATCTGGAGGCGTCCGGGGAGATCCCGTCACTGCAGTGTTTCATGGTGAAAGGTTAACGTGCCAATGCCGGTCGGAGTGGTGCTCACTCGAGTCCCCAGCTTGTCGGTGAGTCGGGCTCATCTGTGCGGAGACTGTCCCCAGTGTGACCCCCAGCCAGTCGTACTAGCCGCCGTCACGTCCCGTCACGTGACTGGCGTCAGCGGGGTAAGCATTCCGGCGGGACGTTGTGAGCGGGAGGTGATGCGTATGCAGCGTGTTCGCAATAGCCTGAAGACGTGAGATTCGGATGCGGCCTGGATAGTGTGCGTGCTATGGTTGCCGTAACTCCGATAGCTCAGTTCGTGTCGGTTAGGACTGCGCGTCCTCGGTAACAGGTTACCACATGATATGTCATCTGGTGTTGTTTCGTGGCATTGCCAGAACAAAGCGTTACGTGCGCGTGCGGTGCCATTACTGCCTCGGCTCTGAATCTGACCTTGCTTTCATGGTCCGCGTCAGAGGTCCGGTGCCGCTGACCGAGACCGTCCGACCCCACGGGCGGTCCTGCTGACTGACCTGTGACCAAGGAGGAGAGGTGCTGCTGACTGACCTGTGACCGGCGATGTCCTGCTGACTGACCTGTGACCAAGGAGGGATGTCCTGCTGACTGACCTGTGACTGACGAGGGGAGGTCCTGCTGACTGACCTGTGACCAAGGAGGGAGGTTCTGCTGACTGACCTGTGACCAAAGAGGGAGGTTCTGCTGACTGACCTGTGACTGGGGAGATGGTCCTCTGACCCACCTGTGACCGGGGAGATGGTTCTGCTGACTGACCTGTGACTGGGGAGGTGGTCCTGTGACCCACCTGTGACTGGGGAGATGGCCCTGCTGACTGACCTGTGACCGGGGAGGTGGTCCTGCTGACTGACCCGTGCTCTGGCAGCGGCATCATCAACGGCCTGGCTGCCATCGGCGCCGGACAGACGGCCGGCAACTACGTGGTCGGCATTTTGGCCCTCCTCATCGGCATCGGGTTCGGGCTCGTCGCCCTGTGCGACTTCATCCTGATCGTGAAGGTCAGCGGTGCCCCTCGGACCCCGTTACCCCCTGCTCCGCCCTGCCACCGAGTCCCTAGCCGTGGCCGCGGGTCGAGGCGCGCCCGCCGCCCAGCGGCTGTGTTCAGATGGTCGCCAGCAGACGCCAGCCACGCGTGACAGCGTCGGGATCGGCGGTTCCGTTCAGAACTCGAGGTTGGCCGGGTGTGGCCTTCTGTCTGGATTGGGTGTACCATCGGTATCCAGTAGCGGACGAGGACTCGTAGAAGCCGGAGTCGCCATATCGATGGTTTCAGGTTTCCTCGACCAGTTCGTCTTCAAGGCTCCACGCTCCAGTAGTCGTACATGTCACGGGGAGAGTCACCTCGAATAGCATGCGCTCCGTCGACCAGAGCCGGCCGCGTGTGAATCGCCTGGGACGGCGTCTGTCCGCGCGCTGGCCCTGGCCGGCGCCACGGTACGTGTCAGGCCTCGTCCTGCAACGTCCAGGCTCCGCCGTCTTCCCGGCCCGCCCTGTGCCAGCCCGCCGGTATGAGACGTAGCCGTCCACTGTCGATGCTGGCACCGACACGCGGCCCTGGGACGCGTCGGGGTGGCGACGGGCGCCCAGCCGGGCTCTGGGCGAGACGGCCCGCGCAGGCGGCCGGCTCGGCGTCCGTGTCCGACGAGCGGGGTCAGCACCGGTCGGCCGCGGCCGGCGGAGCCCTGCGGCTGCTGCTGCCCTCCTGGTGGCGGCTGGACAACGACCGCGAGCGCTTCAGCAGCGTTGCTTTGGCTGCGTCGGACCGCGGCTCCGCTCCGGCTCAGGTGTGGTTCAGTCGAGGTCGTCTCACAGCACGGGCCGGCCAATCTGAAGTGAATCTGGGCGGGGCGGGACGTTGTCAGTCCCTGCCGTCCGGCTCCAGGGGCCTCTCTGCGAGCCGCCCCGACCGCTGCGCTGTTGGCGCTGTCACCGCCGCTCTGACTAACGGAGCGTGCCGTGGCCGCCAGCGGCTGGGCGGTGGCCTTCAGCACGTACTCGGTGTCGGCCGTGCTGGCGCTGCTCACCACCTGCATCGCGGTGGCGTTCACGGTGGTGGCGGCCGCCTGCTGCGTCCTGCTGCTCCGGGTGAGTGCCGCCCGGCGCCGGGTGAGTACCGCCTGGCGCCGGGTGAGTGGCGCCTGGCGCCGGGTGAGTGGCGCCCGGCGCCGGGTGAGTGGCGCCCGGCTCCGGGTGAGTGGCGCCCGGCGCTGGGTGCGCCATGCGCCAGCTGGCCGGGCCGCCGCCAGTCGGCGCGGCCCGGACGACAACGCCACTTCCCAGTCGGGCTCTGGCTGTGCGTGGTGTTGGTCCGGCTGGCGTGAAGTACGAAGGGTTCGGCTTGGCTGTGTTCGGTGGCGGGCTGCGGCGCGGTCTTGTCCGGATTGACGCACGTTGCATGTACGGTGAGGTTCAGGCTCTGGGTTGCAGGGGGTGTCTGTCCAGGTGGATGTTCCGGGCGTCCGTTGCCGCGATTCAGGCGTCGTGTTGGCGCGGCAGCTTGCCTGGTGCGGCGTCCGCTGCGCGTCTGCGCTGCACGTCGGCCCACGTGGCCGGCTGGCCGCCGCCCTGCTGGAGCGCGGCTCGGGGGATCAGCCGCCAGGACTCGGACACTGCTACCAGCTGGCATGCTGCGTGGGGCGCGCAGGTCCGGTCCGGGGCACACAGACCTGAGTGCGTGTTAGAGTGCCGTGCCCACGCGTGCGCATGCTGATTTGGTTCACTGAGACCGGCGCCAGCGGGGCCTGCTACCAGGCCCGCCATTCGACGGAAGCACAAACGAAGAGGCCTGTGCTGGCGAGCAGTGAATTGTTTGCTTTCTTTCTTTTGCAGTTTGAGTTGGTAGCCGTCAGCGATAGCTCCGATCATTGGCTCCAGTAGTCGGGCGTCTCTGGAGTGCACTGTCAGGGTTTGTCTCGCATTTGTTTTCCCCTTGGGTGAACGCAGTGGAGTCGGCTTCTAAGGCCCATCCTGGTGTCCCATTCACCCCACCCCAAGCCATTGAACTAAGTATGAAAACTCGAAGTTGTTTGCGTGTGGCTGCAGCATCCAGCTCGTATTTCATTCGTATCTCTCGATGTTTTGCTGTCTGTTATATGCATTTGCCGTAATAACGTGATTTTATGAACTGTTGTCAGTGTCATATGGATGAGCTATTACTGTGGTGTGGACTGGATATAGTTGCGGTCGGTAACCTGCTCTAATCCGTCACCCCGGCCGCCCCCCGCACCCAGGTCCACAAGATCTACCGCACCACGGGCGCCAGCATCAGCAAGGCTCAGCAAGAGTTCGCCACTGGCGTCATGCGCAACGAGACGGTCCAGAGCGCCACGGCCGACTTCGCTTCCAACGCCGTGCGTAGCCAGATGGCCCAGGGCGGCGCCGGCGACCGCCGCTTCTAAGCGGCGCCGCGCAGGTGGCAGCACCATCGCGCCGCCAGACGGCAGCACTCGCCCGGCGGCGCCGTGGCCGCCGGATAACGGCTGATGTGAAGACAGGAGAGAGCGCGCGCGAGGCGCTCGGATCGTGATCGCCTCGGCGCGAGATCATGGAGCTTGGTCTGCGTCCCAGTGGGTACCGTTGGCGAAGACGTCAAGATGCGTGAAGACGCCGTCCCGCAGCGGCAGAGCGCATCCTTGGCGGCGCCTCCCGCTCCGGGCACGGGCCCGCGCGGCCGCGCGAAATCCGAGGGCTGCCGCGCCCGGTGTTGATTCACCAGGTGATGGGCGGGCCTGGCCGCTGGCTGGGCCGGCACGCCGCCGCAGCTGGCCGCCCGTCGGAGCCCGCTCTGCCGGGCCTCACCGGCCTGTTGTGCCCGGCCCGGCAGGGTGGCGGCCAGTGGCGCCCCTCGCACTGTCTGTGTGCCGCACCGACGGCATCCGAGCTGGCTGCGCGCGCTCCACGGACCCCCGTGTGGCTGCTGTCTCTCTCGACTCTACCAGTATATCCAACTTACAGCGTAGACGCATGTAACAGAACATACTGTGTGGCTGCTTCTTTGACGTAGGCAAATTGCAGGACTTTGCTTTCGGTTAGGAGAGGGCGTCGTTGTACATACCCGTGCCACACGAGATGCAGTTACTTGCTTTTATTTTGGGATCTTGATTTGGGGTCACGCCGTCGGTGTGCTTACTGTTCGCGTCCGAAGTCGGAGCCCCGGGCGGGCGTCAGGTGTGCGCTTGGTCGTTGGCGTGTTGCGTGTGTTGGCGGGCATATTTATGTCTACGGTATCTAATATATTGTATTATTATTCCGTTCTGGATGTGCATTTAGTTGCGATGGTGATCTGTATGAATAGTCTCAGCTGTGATCGGGCGGGCCGCTCTGGAAAGGGACATCTCTACCTGTAAAAAGGCTTACCTATGTCTAATAAACGCGATTCCTTCCTTCTGTGGTTTCGTGTTTTGTTGCTCTGGTAGATGGTTGCTCAACTGTTCGAAGAAGAGGCGTAAAAGGCGTCTGGCGGAGGGGAAGGGGCGCTTATGCTAGCTAATCAGTCCGTTAATCCGGGATTGCGGGTACTGACGGGTGCTCGCGGGGTGACAACGCATGCTCGACGTGACGCGATCAGCTTGTGTAAACAAAGCGCCCGGCTGGAGGGTTTGCGCGCAGGCCAGCCAGTCCTGGGATTGCCGCCTGGTGAAGAGTGTCGGCTACGACGTGACTGCTTGCAGCGCTCTTGCCATAGCTTTGCCGACGAAATGCATGCTTATGCGGCCCGAAAACAGGAACACGTCAAGGTGTTCTGAAAACATGGAATAAGGTGCAGAAAGTGTGCTCGCACTTTACAGTACCGTCCACGTATTCGGCCTCTTTTGGTAAGGCTAACAGATTTCGCATGCCAAATCTCGTATCTCCTACGTCTGTCGCTGAGCTGTATTGTTACTACCAGGGAGCCACAGTTTGGCCCAGCCATTTTAACGAAAAAATGCATGGTAGACCGAAACAGCAGGAGGCGGTACATCTGAACACGATTCTACCCACTAGGCATAGGCCTGAGTCGAGCCGGTGTCGCGCCCGGACTCAGACATATCGAAGGCCGGGTGAGAGTCGGCTTAATCAGGTTATTTTACGGCTGATCTCAGACTCCGACTCGAGGCACCAGCACTCGGACTCAGCCATTATTAAAACCACGGACACCAACTAAGCTTTGATTTCCATTGAAGTCCTAACCACGCCTGAGCGATACAATCCAAAAGGATAAACATTGTAATACCATAAAATGATACCCAACACAGTACATGTAAAATGGATAGCTTGGCATAGAGTGTCCTGGCAGGTATTCCATACCGTACTATGTGATGTTGCCTAAGTTGCCATAAGAACGTATCTCAGAAATGTGTTGCTTCGTTTAACGCTCAATTGTTGCATCAGATTGAAATATTCCCTACAAATTGACTTCGCTGAATCCAAGACATGACTGACTTGCCGCAGATCAGTGACCTTTTAAGGTAAATCTAAATTGTTGATACGAAGCGCTCCGCTATTCAAATTTCCACAGCTCTGCAGATTTCGGCGCGGCTGCGCCTCGTCGTTCAAAAACCCTTTTCGAAAAATCTTCGGGAAGGGGGTCAAGCTGACCCCCATCTGAGCGCCCGGCCAGACGTTGGCCGCACCGGCGCAGCACCGAGGTTGAATAAGGACGAGTTCACTGTAAGTTTGCTTTGTTCCTGTTACCACTAACCATCTGGTATGGCACCTTATGTGCCGTTTGTGATCTCTGAGAAAGTTGTGTACTCGGACTTAATATTTAAACATTCATGTAGGGACTTCGACCCTTGACTCAGCATCTAATGGCTCAAACCCAGATGCACGGGCTGTGAGCATGATGGGGTTTTATCTCGGACCCGGGCCCAGCTATGTACTACGTACAAGATGCAAGCACTGATGATCTTCAGTAGGATGTACCAATTGTGGTCCTATGTGACCAGGAATAGTTTCAGCCATGTTGGCTGATATCCTGAATCTCATCCTGGAAAATAGATGTCTTGCAAGTATGGGATGCAAGTAGGCATGTGTAGCAAGTGTCAGTGTATAACTTAGGTTTCTGTGACATATGTTCAGTATGCCGGTGAATTAGAAACTTAGGTTTCTGTAACATATGCTTAACATGCAAATGAATTAGATCGTTTCACAACCATTGTCATTTAACATGATTTGAGTCTTTCTTGCAAATACCATAGAGGACACATAACATACCTAAAGCTCTCAGATACTTGCCACCTGAGATTTATCCTTGGTCTATAGATCCTTTGACTTCTTCCCCTGGGTTGATGATGTTGCTCTTCCATTTTTCACTTAGCTAATGCTTTAACTTTAACTTACTTACAGCTTCTTGAAATGTAAATGGAAGTGAGGACCTCTTGAGTACTGTATATGGAACTGACAGAATGTTAAAAACACGCAAGCTTGGGTGTCGTTGATTATGTTGCCAAATATGGTCTTCCTGCATCAGAATGTACGTTGTGACGTAATTTGTGTATGGCTATGAGAACCTAACGCAAGATTGTTTGCGTATATTTGTGTCGTAGGTTGTACATTTCTGTGTATTTTTTCAGCGTCGTAGATTGTAGTTGTAAGTTGTACATTTTTGCTTTGAGAACCTGGATTTTACAATTGTACGCCAAAAATATGCGATTTACGCCAAAAATCTACGAATTTCTGTTTTGAGAAACTGGCTACAGGTGGTTTTTTCAGTGTTATGAGACAGGAGTTGCTATGCTGACAATAATCCACCCGGGCATTTTTGCCGTTTGCTAGATACCGTTTAACGACGTTATTAAGCAGGTATTGGCTGTATTTACAAACTATTCCGTAGCTATGACAGAACTCAACCAATGTCCGCTTTATGATGTCGTTCAATCAGTATTCCCCAGCGTATCGGAGCTCGATTATTGTCAGCGTGGGAACACCCAGGTCGTCACGCCAGCGTGACGGGCTGGACTTGGGACTCTGACTCTGACTCGGAGTCCTGGACCTGTGTCATGTGTGCTTCTCGCGTGATCTCCGCGGAGAGACGCGGGGACGCATTAACCACGTCCTTAAGCCCCCGTCCGTGTACGGAGATCGTTCAATGCCATACTTTCCTGGGGTCTCTCATAGTAGCTCGGGGCTGTGCCGCCGACCGGCGCCGGTACCGACCGGGGGCCTCCTCCGCTCGGACACGTCCGGGCTGGGTCCGGCGGCGGCAGCTCCCCTCGGCGCACGCCTGGCGCGCTGTTTAGTCAATAGCATTGCCACATCAGAGGGCGAGTCCATCAGTGGTGCAGTATCATGTGCCATCTCCATTTGGCGCGTCTCGGCGGCGGCGGCTTGGCCGATGGCGCGCCATGGACCGACCTGTCTCGCGCCGTATGTGTGGCTGGGATTTGGCAGGCCGGTAACGAGGCGAGACATGCACGCGGCAGGTCTGGCAGCCGCGAGACAGTCGCTGCACGCTGCTTATTGTCTGCTTCATTAGGCGTGGGCTGTTATTGTGCAGTGTCCGAGGTTTGTTTCATGCACAAGCTGAATAGGACTGTGTGCCAGCATGACGGAGCCAGGTCTGCACCATGCCACTCAGGGATGGGTGTGAGTCCCAAACATGATACGAGTCCGAGTCCCAGGAGACTGGGTCCGAGTCCGAGTCATAAAATCGTGAGCCTGTATGTGAGTCCTTCGGTTCCATATGACATCATAAGAGCTTAAAACATTCTTCGATCGGTCTGACGGTTCGGACCACCACACGCTGTCCATTCTGCCGGGCCAGTCGGTCGCAGCATACATCGCAGCTGCAGTTTATCATGACCGACTTTGCACTTATCGCCCCTGTTGTAGCTGATGAGGTGAAAATCACTTCATGTTTGACAGAAAGCACCTGCCTCGCATTCAGTCCCTCTGAAATATCGCACTATCTTCTAAACCCGCACTATTTTAACTCACACTATCTTCTAAACTCGCACTATCTCCTATCTTCTAAACTGCAACATCCTCGTAGGCTATAACTAATAGATCGCCTTTAGCTTTTAATTGAGGTCAAAAATATAGGAGCGAGAAGTCATGCGGCGAATAACTGGCATTCTCGTGAATGATCATTGCCATGCAACTTCCTCGTGTGCCTTGCGCTGCACCACCGTAAGTCATCAGGCCGCTTGAACGGGGGAGCGGGGCAGGGACTGAGAACCACAGCGCTCTGAAAATGTAGCATTGGCCCTGTGAACGCTGACTGGAAGGAAATGATACAAACGGCTATCGCTCCCCTTCACTCCCGATTGGAAGGGAATGATACAAACGGCGATCGCTCCCCTTCACTCCCATCTGGGAGGGAATGGTACAAACGGCCATCGCTCCCTTTCACTCCCAACTGGAAGGGAATGATACAAACGGCTATCACCCACCCCCCCCCCCCCCTTCACTCCCAGCGTGGAAAGACGGCCGTTGTCAAATGTCGGTAAAATACAAATTGTCGCAGTTTCGTAGCTTCCTCTCAGCACAGCAGATATTATCATCTAGACTAATTGGCCATGTAATTCATCAGTGTATAAATGTCTTTGTGCGTTGGCTGGAGCTCTCCAGAGTGATATGTCATGCTTATTTAACCCACAGCTCCCAAATGGCTTTTGCGCATGATTCCAACAGGCCTTAGTTCGCATATGGAAAAAATAACAGTACATCCTTCTGTTTATTACGGTGGCGATGAGAGCATCCAAATGACAAGCTGCTTGAGGATCACAGCGTTCACATTCCATGCCAGCACCAACACCGTTTGCGATGGGCCCTAAGCGCTGCCCACCGTTCTCTGGCGTGATGCGTGTAGGCTGGCAAAAGCCACTGCGGCATGAGCTGGACCCATTCCAGCCAGGCGAAGACAATGTGTGAGACGCACTGCTGCTACGACGATCCTCCTCTGTGCCAGCATTAAGCGAAATACGTTTTCAGCCCCTGTCGCGCGCTGAAGCTGCATTCAGCTGTGGCTGCACTGGCGGTCAGGGTCATGAGAGGACGATCAGCTGTGGCTGCACTGGCGGGCAGGGTCATGAGAGGACGACCAGCTGTGGCTGCACTGGCGGGCAGGGTCATGAGAGGACGATCAGCTGTGGCTGCACTGGCGGGCAGGGTCATGAGAGGACGATCAGCTGTGGCTGCACTGGCGGTCAGGGTCATGAGAGGGCGATCAGCTGTGGCTGCACTGGCGGGCAGGGTCATGAGAGGACGATCAGCTGTGGCTGCACTGGCGGGCAGGATCATGAGAGCACGATCAGCTGTGGCTGCACTGGCGGGCAGGGTCATGAGAGGACGATCAGCTGTGGCTGCACTGGCGGGCAGGGTCATGAGAGGGTGATCAGCTTTGACGACTTCAGGGGGATCGGTTGCCACGCGTTGTGTCCTACCTCACGAACAACGGACTGGGGGAGGGGGATATATTTTCCTAACCGCAGCGGGGTGGGTACGAGTCGCTTCCGGCACTTGTTTTTTGTCCTTAGCAGATGGAGCACTCCACGACAAAGCGACAGGTCGAGCGGTCAGTTTTCCACGCTCATCCTAGGTTTTTAATTAAATAGATCAGAGGAATTGTCAGAAGCCTTGTGTTGTAGCGTTGAAGACGCCTGTGGCACTTCGAGGTGTCTCAGTTGAGCAGTTTCGGAGTAACCACCGGCATTGTCGCGTTGTGTGGTTGAAGAGCTACGTTCGGCAGCGATCTTTTTTGCTACGGTGAAGGAAAACCGTAGGTACGAGCCTAGGTGCCATAATTATTCAAAAACTTTCCAGACTGCGTGTGTGCTGTGCTTGGAATCGTCCTTGCAGAAAAAATATTAACTGAGGCATTATCAACATTTCAAATGCAAGCAGAATTCACTTAAACAAGGAACACGCTTGTTTTGATTTCATGATGGTACGGGGTAAATATAGGCATCTAAAGGGCCTCGCAAATATAAGCACGTAAGGCTGATATATGTTCGATTTTGAGGAAAATTTGATCCTTGACCTATTTTTGATCAGAAAACATATGCTTATAACCAAAAGCGAGATCTGGTTGGGACCATTCCACTATTTTCTTTTCGGGGGGTTTTGTTTTCCTTGGTTTTAATCGCCGTGGGGACAGGCTGCATATTGATTCCTCCCCACCATCAGTCCAAGTATCAGCCAGAAAAAAACGGCGAATCGTGGCGAGGGCTAGTAGAAGGGCCATATCCAAACATCATGTTTGACATGTTCATCATGCAATTAGGGTTTGCACTCATGTATGCTCAATGTCATTACCCGGACATCAAAAGGAAAGAAAAACAGCAAGATAAATCTGCAGAGAACATTCATGAAATCACAGGGATTACATGCAGCACAGAAAGCCTTGCCTAGACGAAATCTAATAGTTATAACCTGACATGAACCCAATAGTATTGATGGGTAAAAATTGTCTGGTCACCAAGTTCTCAAAAGTCTAACATCACCATTAGTTGGGTGTTTAATTGGATGTAATGGGATAAACAGCATAAAAGGTCTTGCGTGGCTCCCAGGTGGTACTAGCTCCCAGAAGCGTATCAACCATTTGGCCACTTCAACAGCAACATTTCGCGCCAAGATCGTTGTGTTCGTCTCCTTGAGGGAATCTGGTTAAAACATGGTAAATTGATGGCCAGCCATCATCTTACTGCGTGCTCCGGCCGCGGCCCCGGCCAGCCGGACTGCTGTGGGCAGCGACCCAGGACGTTCCAGGCGACCGGTCCCAGACTGGCTGCTCCGGCTGGCCCCAGGCGGACTGAGTGGGCAGTGACAGATGCACGCGCGTCCCCACGCGCCGGCCCGGCGCTGAGTGGCTGACAGATGCGACCCTCCAGATGCGCGGGCCCAGGCGGACTGAGTGGGCAGTGACAGGATGCCACGCGCGGTCCCAGATGGCTGCTCCTGCAGCATTCTCCTGAAGGGCCGCTGCCGAGGCACAGCTGGGCTGCCTGTCTGTGGCCCAGCTGCGCCCCCGCCGGACACGTGCTGGACAAATATCAGGATATCGACTTGGCCTGGGCATGCGCTGGGCTCCAGCTGGGTCCTGCCTGGCCCCATCTGGTTGGAACGCTGTATACCAGCTGAGCACAAGTCCTTGCCAGGAATGGCCTGGCAGGAAACTTGTGCAGCAGAGCAGGGTGATGATGGGCTTGACAAGGGCGCAAGTTGGGCTCTGGCCCGGCACCAGCTAGCCTCTGGCACGGCATCAGCTGGGCTCTGGCGCAGCACCAGTTGGGCTCTGGTACGGCACCAGCTGGGGTCTGGCGCGGCACCAGCTGAGCTCTGGCACGGCACCAGCTGGGTTCCGGCACGGCGCTAACTGGACTCTTGGTACGCAAAGGCAGGCTGCCAAGTCAGGGCTCAGCCTGTTTTCGTTTGCTGTCCATACCACCTAGAGCTAGTAATCTATGCAGTGCACTGCCCATGCCTGGACTTAACATTTTTTTTTTAGCAGCGAGTAAAGCCAAAACTGCTTCACAGCTCAGGTCGTGTTCCCTAACCTCACCTGGGCGAAAGATAGGTCATTTAAAGTGAGAAGTTGCGGGTTTAAGGCTCTGGCACTGTGCTGCTTTAGTTTGGACGTAACTCCTGTCCTATACAGGCTTAAAACACGGTCAGGACAGTAAAGCACGCATTTTGTTTTTGTTTCGGGAAGTCGTGCAATGCTGGAAAAGGTATCTTAACACGCGCTCAGGCGAGGGTGGTCAAACTGACCCCCCGAAGTTTTTTCTGGAATGGTTTCTGAACGGCACGGCGTAGCCGCGCCAAATTTTGCATAACTGCAGGCTATTGATTAGCAGATTGCTTGACATACAAATTTAGGTGTACCTTGTAACCTTGGTGACCTATGGCAGGTCAAAGTCAGGCCATGGTTTCAGCGAAGACAATTTCTAGGGAACTGTCAATCTGATACAATGACGGAGTGTTTGACGAAGCCATAAATCTCTCAGATGATTTCTTAGGCACCAAATGTATTGAATGAGGAAGTTACGTTCACCCAAGGTCAGGTATGAAGGTCAGACCAAGGTCAAAACCAACCTGATTTATTACTCCAGGGCTTGCTGTGTGAGATAGTTTGTGGTGCTCATTTCGAATTTATTGACAGCAGGAATCCCATTATACATCTTCCATTGACTTCTTAGAGGTCAGAAGAGGTCATTGACCTAAGATGACCCGGGTCGACATTTTGTTTTAGGAACATACTACTTAGCGTAATCTTTGTCGCTTATTTAAATGCAAAACTCAGGGCAGTCTTGTATGATTTTGGTCACCGTGACCTTCAAAAGATCAAACAAGGGTCTGACCTCGAATGGGATTATGACCTTCAGAGAACAGTTGCCTAGGTTCTGGGGACACTTTAGAGACCAGCCTGTAATTTGACATTGTTTGACCTTATTTGACCTGAAGGTCATGACCCGGCAAGCTCAAACTTTGACCTAAGTGAGTTCACGTACAGGTAAAGACACCCTGTACATTTGGTGTCTCTAGCTTTCTTAGTTCCCGAGATCTCAGGGGGGCAAATTGATTCCCCCCACCCGAGCGAAGGGTATCTAGCCGGCCACTCGGGCGCGCGTTAAAGGTAGCACTGACGTTTTCACGCTACTAATGCTGTGCAGGACCATGACGTGCCCGTTTTGGCGCAACCATTGCAGGGTATGACATCATCATCTGAAGCCCGTTCGGCAAGCTGGATCAGGAGCAGGTGGAGCGGGCCCAATGACAAGCTACGCGTCTTGTCCGAAAAGGAAGACTCCGGCCGTATCTTGAGAGGCTCCGACTCCTTTTGCCTTCACAGTTCTATCGCCGTCGAAGGAGAGAGTGGTCGCGGTGTTGCTTGTGTTTCACGGAAGCATGTCTTTGCCGGTGGACGAGTTCTTGACAAGACACGGCTTGGAAGTGACAAAAGAACACTGATGAAACCCAAGAAACCCTCAACCCAAGACCTCCGTCCGTCTCAACTCATTCAACTCTCGGGTGGTAAATGACTGGAAAGCTCTTTCACCGGCAATTGTGTCGTCATCCTCAGTTGAGCAGTTTAAAACTAGGCTCGATTAATGCTAAAATGGCGTCATGTATGACATCAGACACTGCTCACATCGCTAAAATAAGATTATTCGTTTATCTGGACAAGATCTCGAAAAGGCCGAGATAGACAGGTCCAGTGCCGTTTGAATTCCTGGTCACCATTAGCTAAAACAGGTAACTTGGTAAGCTACAGTTTAGTTGAGGTGTGAAGTAAAATGTCTATCACCGGCGCAGGCCTCGCACTTCCAAACGCGGTCTCAACCAACGAAATCTAGCATGAAAGTCATACAATGTTTATATCAGAAGATGCACAAAATACTTTTGAACACCACTTTTACTTTTGTTTAGCTGTGTTTACAAGGTTAGGACAATAAAACACGGAATGCAGACCATGCTAGATCCTTAGAAGAGCTGTGGAGCACCTGGTGACGAAACTGACGGTTAGCTACGTCCTTCAAGCCGGTGAGCTTCTCACAACACGAAGACAGCCCGCGACAGTCTATAGCTTTGCGCCGAGCCCCAAATCTCAGCCGTAGCGAGCATTCGAAGCCTCAAATAGCGCGACAATTTAAAACGCCACGTAGCAGATTGATCACGTTCGTTGCACAATGCTGAGACCATTCACGATTCTAACGGCTAGTAAAAAGCCCAGTCATTTGGTATCTTATGCTGTTTAGGATGTGAAGTAAATCTTGGCTGAAAAAAGTTGCGAAAAGCACTGATCTGAGGGGCATTGGAAAAACACTGTGTCACCACTGATCTGTGGCGTCAGCACTGGTATGATATAGATGTAGTATTTTTCTGTCGCCTGACAAAAAACTACACTGATTAAAGTTACTATGTCTGGAAACATGTGCTGCCTCAAGTTGCTCATACAGCGAAACGTTGTTGTTTCGACATGTGTTCCACACAAGGTTGTGCTGCAAGCGTTAGCGAGTCATACCAATATTTAGCTTTGAGTTTCATTTAACTGAGATGGTCTGCTGTAATTTGCTTCCCTTCTCGCAATTTTTCACCAAATTGCCCGCAGAAGTGTCTGTTTTTGCAGATACCGATCATATGCTGGAAACGGGTAGCTTTTTTAGCCCCGTGGATATGAAAGATTCTGGTTTTAGACATGCACTGCATGTCTAAGAAATGATTGAAATGAAAGAAATGATTTCTTTTCATGGCCTGCATTGGTATTATCTTACTCGGGATAAGTCGACCCCGATTATCATACCGATATTTCATACTTGCTGGTGGTGCACACTCTCCAACAATGGCTGAGAATTGACCTTACCATGACTGAATGTTAGAGAACAAGTAAACAAATGATTCCTTCTTGAATATCTTTCAAACTTCGGTAATTTACGCTTGTTTACCGTTTTCTACAATTGTTTTCTACTGGGCATTACTGTTTGTACTGCACTTGCTTTGTAGGGCATTACTTTCACGTGGTACAATTGTGCTATTGGATATTTGAGAAGTACCTGCGCTTAATTTATTTCTGTGCATTCAGCAGCTGAGGCTATATGACGTTGTCCGACTCTCAACATCGCAGAAAGGGCGGGCACCGCGGGGAGTCGAACCCCACACCTCTGGTTTCCCAAACGGGCAGCTTAGCCACTAGACTGCCAGCACCCCTAAAAGCAACCTATTGTCTTAATAAACTAAAAGGAAGTGGCCCATATTTGTATGGAGGTCTGGACTAAAAACGTCACCTTGAAGATCAATCGGTGCAATTCACAGGTTTGTCATTCATAAGACGTAATTCCCTCTACTTTCTGGGCTTCACGACTCCGAAGATGTGAAAGATGGAATATTTTGGTGAGCATGCTTCAAGGTCATGCAGGCATCCATGATGCCTCCTTAACGTCATTAAAATCCCGCCATGTCATTAGTCATGCGGCGAGAAAAGCTGAGAAAATAATATTGTTGGATCGTTTATATCGGGCATTCTTGAGCACGATTTCCAGATGCAACGGCCCTCAATTGGCTCTCAGTCAATGTCGTTCAAGGCACCGCGACGGAACCAGTAAATGACGTGTTGAGGAGCGTGTTAAATAGACAGAGAAGCTGTGTCGTCCAGAGCAGTCTTTTCCACTTAAAGGTGTACCAATACCTATGACTACCTTATTTATCATATCTGGTGCTTGCTTCGATGCTTTCAAATGAGGAACATTCCCTTTAAGTAATAGTTCGTGCCGCAATCCTAGCAGTGTCGGCCCAATCTGGGCAGCCACATGCTGTGATGCATTGATGCCGGTTTCACGTCTCAGCGATCGATTGGTCGTCAGACCTCGCCGCTTTGAGAGACAGGGTGGCTGAAGTGGGGAACAGAGACAGGCAGAACACAACAGACAGAAAGGGAGCCACAAACTCAGTTATAAAGAAGTGATATAATGCCTTCTTACGTTACAAATGACCTCATTTGCAGCTTTCATTCATGGGAGCACACGAAGTACCAGCAAACACAAATTGCAGCTTCTTTGGGGGGTAATCTTAGTTACGACAGTTGCGAAGATGAAAACGGAAAACGTGTCGCGCTGAAGACACGTCCGGCAAATGTCCCACGCAGATCTATGCACATCTTGGCACTTTTTTGTCATAATCGGGCCTTGCAGGCGCTTCAGATGACGTTGTCTTGGAAGCAAACTGCAGTAATGACACGTTAAGCCACTCGAAACCGTTATTTCTTCCGGCCTCGTTTCGCCTTTTGAGACCCCATTGCGTTTTTGCCTTCCACGCACGCATGTGAAGATTCTGGACGTGTTTCCCAAAAGTGTCCTGAAGTACGGCCATGTGTAATTATATGACCCGCTTGCAAACGCTCCAATGTCAGCTGTGTACATTCGCCTGGGTTTAATATCACCCAAGTGGCCATAATCGTCACCTCCTTGTCCACCGCTCTCATCTCACATCACAAAAGGCGCCTTACTGGGACCATCGTATGAACTGATGGCTTTTACGAACTCAATTAGCAGGGTGTCGTAGTGTAGTGGTTAACGCATGTGTGTTAACCACTGCACGTCTGGGAAACCAGAGGTACGCCTCTGGTTACGATTCTCCGCCTCGGGGTCCCTTCCCCGCGGTGTCCGCCCCTTCCTGCCAGGTTGAGAGGCAGGCGACGCCATAATAGCCTGAGCAGCTGAATGCGTCGTAAAGCCCCGATGTCCTCCCCCAGAACTTGAGTAGCATTCAGTGCAAAATGTTGGTAACCCAGCCGTAAACAATTACAATGTGACAGTGTTCACATCACCAGTCTTCACATTCGTTAGTGCCTTTTGAATTCGGCCTGTCTTTTGCCATCATTTTGACCAAGTCCGGTCATCAGTGAGATATTGACTAAGGCCTGCCGCAGTGAGCTGCATGTTCGGTAAATGTGTCTGAAAAGTAAAAGAAACGGTGTCCGCATCACCATTTTCCGGAAACAAGCACCGCCAATTTCTATTCGTCATATTTATGGCAGCTTGTATTTCACACAATGCTCGCTCGCAGTAAGTCCATCTGAACTCATCGGAATATGCATCGTTACTCTCAGATTTATGGTGATTTTATAGTTTTGTGTTTAAGTGTGTAGTAATGACATGATCCTGTCTTTAATTTTTCAATGTATGTGCCTCATCAGGGAACATACAGTGTAGATAATTAGCTGCCAATCATTGCCAATAGCTGCTTGCAAACGCATATTTTCCGATGCGCTAATGACAGGTGCTTGAAATGATAGCACCTTCATCAAAGAACACAAAGCTATTCAGTCGGACAGAACATTTGCCGTATGGTTTGTGGTTAAAATAACGAGAACCACAAGATTTTCAGCAACACAAAACACTTCGTGGCTCTCTGGAACCAATGACATCTGAGGAAGCACACTCGTCATGGCGGCGATTCTGCTGGGAGGACGCGGGGCCGAGTCACGCAGATCACGAGCAGGACTCAGTGATATCGGCCCTCTGCCGGTGCCGCTCCGGGCAGAGCACCGCCGATCAGTCGGCCGGGATCTCCGGTGTCGACAGCGACGGCGCGCGTTCGCGCGAGCTCGTCTCCCAACAGGTCGGCGACCGACGCCTGCCAGCCGACCGACAATACGCAAACAGCGTCGTTCATCACCACTGGCAGATTTGCTCTGCATCGGTCTTGGGGCGCGGTCTGATCGTGGTGCGCTTAATGCACACCGTGGGAGAATGAGCGGCGCCAGAGCGGGGGGGGGGGGGGGAGGGAGGGAGCCGGATGTCGATGGCCCGAGCAGCCAGGGTGCGTTGGGTGACGGCTGGCGGGACGCGAGATAGCCGCACGAGGTGGCCGCGGAGAACGCTCGGTGGCAGGGCGCGGCAGGGAACGACGCAGTGCGAGACGGATCAAAGGAGGGGCCGAGGGGCTAGGGTGGCGTGGGGCCGGAGGGTTTTACAGGGAACGAGAGGAGCAAGGTAGCCGACGAGTTTATGTGGTGGCGCGACTGTGCGGTGGGGTGGGCGGGAGGAGATGATGGTGCCATTCATTGTGTAAATGGACGCAGAAAGCGATAGCCATTGACTAGGAGCGCATGATACAGTTCAGGGACGGCTCTGAGAACCCCAGTCATTAAAAGAAGTCAATGTTACGGCCAATGTTAATAGCACACTTCATGCAATTGGTCAATATACGTCTTTAGACACTGGCCCTACAGTGATGTTAGTATTTCTCGCTTTGTCCCCTAGCTAGCAAAAGGTGCGGATGGCATTGACATGTGTGAACCAATCGCGAGAGCCCATTTGAATGAACTAGGCACCTCCTGAAGGATTTCGCCCAAAAAGCAAAACAAAGAAGTGCAGCATCACACGCATTTGTGCTCCATAGTTCTTCCCGTAAACGGTGGATCCCAATATGTGCTCCTAGACAAGCGCTGCGCAAGGGGGCGGTGCATCGCAGCAGACACGCGAGCTGGCTCGAGGCTGCGATCGTCTTGACATTGGCCAAGTAGCGTCATTGTATTTATCCATCCACATCGGCAGGTTTCGTGAGGGATGAACAGCTGGCCAGGTGCACACTCCGTCCCCGCTGTCTGAGACGCTGCTCTGGGCACGCCAACCACGGCGGCCAAGAAAGGTTCCGGGCAGAACAGTCAACGCAGGTCACGCGCAATGACCTTGCAACGGATGAAGAAGACTGTGGAAAGTTGCAACGGGTATTCGATGGTGACGATAGGATTAGACCAACTGCAATGATGTCCGTTGCGGCCACCACCGCGCCTACCATATTGCGCTCTCTATTAGCGGAACATGCTTCCTTCTCCAGGTACAGTAGGTGCTCTGGATTGCTTCAACATCACAGGCGTCTTTATTATCCCAGTCGCAAGACGCATATAGTCGCCCTCAGCCATCTCAGCCATTCACGTCGGTAACAGTTCATTGCACGTTACCGCATATTTAGTTAACAACGGATCGAACAAATACATGCCCACGTAATAATTCACGACCATCCGTCGTGCGTGGGTGGGTGACTCCTGCGTGGATCAGTTCGATAACGTGCACAAGCTAAGATACAGTGCAAGGATATCTTTAGAATCATATGAACATTTGACAACATCGTGTTCTATGCGTTTCTATACCCCGTCGGAATGATCACAGGACTGATTTCGGAATCATTGCTGTAGAAACCTGCTAAACCAGCACCGTCAATGCCCGCTTCTCTCATCTCGCCGGCTTCACAGCGCCCTCGTCCACCCGGCTCATGTTCCCGAGCTGGTCGACACCATATAAACAACATTAAACATCTTAGGTACTGATCAACGCCTGCCGCTAGCACCGCCGGCGCAGCATCCATGAACTGAACCACACTACGTTCGGGGCTCGCGGACGCTTCGGTTTACCGCACGAGCAGAAACATGAACCCGAGCAAGACGGCGACTGGGTCGGTGAAGCTTGATGAGGAGCTCCGGCTGTCCCCGAACGTGTACTTGTTCTCCGAAATATTGCCCGAGTCAGCGTCTGAAACAGTGCAGGGGCAAAATTGGGACAAGGTTCGGGTGGATGCGTTCATCATGGCGATCGGGACGACGTACAAACAAGGAGCCATGAACGAGGCTTCCTGTAGTCGCAAACTTTCACGGGCATTTTCAACTCCAATCATTGGCGAATACGTGCGAAGTCTATGCAATGCTGAAATGATGATCTGGCCCAAAGGCAGCAAACCATGCACCGACAGCACCCATCCCGGCTTTAAATCCACCATCGCAATACGCAGTACCAACGCAGCACCAACGCATCCTCACAGCTCCCTCCTCCGAAGTCCATCCGCCGGGGTCACAGTGCGCACATCAAAGCGCCAGCGAAAGCCTGCGGTGCGGGTGCTGCCCGGCTCGTGCCGTTGCATTACCGATGTGCGTGTGGTCGGGCCGGGCCTGAGGCTGGCCGGGCTGCCGCAGCTCCACCTCCCTCTGGCTGGGCACCCGCTGGGACGAGCCTGGCTCGTCGGCCGCCGCCGCCGGCGCGCGCTCTGAAAGGGCGCCCGTTAGCACGCGCTCCCGCCGCTGGCGTCGGCCTGGGCCTGGGCCTGGGCCTGAGCCTGGGCCTGGGCCTGGGCTCGGCGGGGCCGGGGCTCTGCCGGTGCGGTGACACAGCAGCTGCAGTGTGCGGCCGAGGCCGTGCTCCCGAAGCCGATGCAGCGGCGGGCTGGTGGCTGTGTCACAGCCGTACACGATTGGCCTGGACAGTGCGGAGGTAGCAGCAGCGATGCTCAACGATCTTGTTTGGACTTATGAGGGGCTCGAGGAGCTTGTGGGGTTCATGCTATTCGCTCTATGCATTTCCTTCCACTCAATGAATGGGGTTGGGGGGTTGGGGGGAGGGGGCAGCGAAATAGCATTTCGCTCTTAAAATCTTATGGATCACTGCTGGTGATCCGGTTCATAACTGGCATCGGCATCAGGCTAGACATGCGTGCAGAACACCCCCACATGCAAACATGCGTACAAATGCGTCAGATATGTCTTAGTCGGACAGTCTGCAAGTTCAGTGATGCTAGAATGACACTTTACCTCACTGCCATCAACAGCTAACAGTGAACAGACACTGACTGATGAGTGCGCGGTAAGATGCGTCTCACCGGAGGGAGGAGTGAACATATGGTGGCTTATTTTAGTCGTGCTGAACGTTGTCGGAGCCGGTTCCTCTGCAACCAAGTACTCAGGTTAATAAGCAGGCCACCTCAAAAAGTACGACCTAAAGTAAAGATACGATTTCCGTCCTGTGGGTTGTGACAGGGTGTAACGGGGGTGCGCGCGTGTTATGGGGTGACACGTGGGATGTGACAGGCTATGATCGTGTGACGGGCTGCAACAAGGTATGAGTCGTTTTGCGGTGCACACCCCGCAAATGGATCAAAATGAAAGCCCATGCGGCTCCACTGAGCAAGATCGGTGTACAGGTGTTGCTGGTGCGCAACAACGCCGGCTATTTGCAGCGTTTTGTTTATATCGGGTAAGAACAATTACACAACCTAAACTTTGACACATGCTCAAAGTTCAGTCCCACCACCATTAAAAACAACGTCGGATTATCGCTAAGTACGCTACTCTCCACCCAAATAAAGAACAAAGATTTGCTGTAACCCGTCGTGGCCCAGCTGCTTACACGAAACGTGAGAATCCCGCTGACGAAAATGTGTAACGACTGAGAAATAACTACTTTGTATAGCACCACTGCCTTGTGGACGGTCAGCTGCCTAAACACCGCAGTCCAGCCTTGCATGCCAAGCCAGCCAAGCGTATGTGCACTAGGGTGTGTCATCGAGGGGGTGAATCTTTTGGAATCAGCTGAGGCAAAGTTTTTCCTTGGCACACGGATTGATGATAAACTTAGAGGTCTGTCGCATAGTACCCATGTTGATATTCGTGACGCGTGAGCATTTTTTTCCTGGCTACGCCAAGAATGTCGCATTCGATACCATTGCCACCTATTTTACTCACTGGGATCATCCTCCAGCAAGCCTCAAACTTGCCACTTTCCACACCACTGGTACCTAGTGGATTAGGTATGAAATAGATATCATGAAGAGCGCCAGCAAAACATTGCCAAACAACTCTTAAGCTGGCTTGTTATCAAAGAACATCAACTTTTGGTAAAACCCAAAGCTGCGCAGTTATGAGAATGCCCCAGCAGACTGGGGTAGGTGCGAGATTCCGATTGTTAACACATCATTGTGATGTCGATTTGCAGTTTACATGCTTGTTGTGTGGGTGCTATGGGTTTATTAGTTTAGTTTTGCCGGAACTGAAACATTTCCTTCGATCAATTACTTGCACGAGCATGCCGAGGGCTATACGGTCGCGCACAAAACATTTTGCAATAGGTCACCCGGCTCCACCGTCCCACCACCAACTGCCGACTACGGGAAAGCCTTGAGCTACATCAGGAGGCTGAGCGAATCGAAGAGGAATCTCACTAATACCATCTGCAAGGCCGCGCCGGCAGAAACCAGGTAACTGTAGACCAACGTAGCGACCCCGTTCATGATCTAAAATACGTACCAAAATTGATCGAGAGGGATTGACATAATCCCAGCAAACCTATCAGCAAGAAATCAAGGAAAGAAAGAGAGAAACACAGCAACGCCGCCACCGCGAATTTCAACAAGCTTCTTGATGTCGCAGAATGCAAGTGCAAATCTCAGCGCAGCTTTCCATGCCCAATTGTCTGCACGGTGTATCAAGAGGAGGTTGTCTTGAAGGACCAATGCAGGTACTGGGAGCTTACCCTGGGGTCATATGACAGGGATACAACTATGACTAGGGAGGCTCGCGAGGTGCGGAGGATGGTCAGACAACTCCAGGGGCGTCATGGCCCGGCCGCCAGTGGGGCGGTGTCTGCTGCTGAACCTGAGTCGCCTCCCGGCCGGCTGTTGAGCCTGCGCCGCCTGATGGGCCACCGCCGACTGCTGAGCCAGCGCCGCCTGCTGAGCCAGCGCTGGCTGCTGGTGCTGAACTCAAACCTGCTCCGGGACCAAGTGGCCTCAGCGCTGGCGACTCAGCCGAGAGCACGAATTACTACACGGTTTCGTACACGCTAGAAGGTGATGACGACGCCGATTGTTCGTTCCGGTTGAGACCACTGCCACTGTAGATTGTAACGTTAACGATCTGAATAACACCGCGCAGGCGGTTGACAGCTACCGTGGCTCGAACCGGGTCGCTGCTGCTATCATAAATGCCTTTCAACAAGACAGCAGAGACGGACTGGCTACTTGAAACCAAATACCACAGATCCTAAGAAGATATGCTGCGCAAGAGACAGAGCGAGAAAGGAGACAACTCGTCAAAATGCTGGAGTAATTCACGGGTCGGATTTGACCTCTACTCTGACGGCCGCGAAGGCAGGAGCTACATGAGTCACACGGAGCCGAGCGAATGCCGTCAAAAACACGTGGCTGTCATCGCGGAGCCATGCAGCCGCTACGTAACTCATTTTACGTCCGGGTTCGGCCGCGCCCTGCACTTGCTCATCGAGCTACACTCCATGAGCCCGCAGTGCGGCGGTCACGTCAATGTGCGCGGCTGCGATGGCACGGCCGTCAACACCGAGACGAAAGCCGACGTGTTCCGACTGTCTGAGCTGACCACCGAGTCACCCGTACACTGGTTCATCTGCCAGCTGCACGGCAACGAGCTGAGCCTTCTCCGTCTGCTGCTGAGCTTGGACGGCACGACCACGGGATCATTTTTTTTTTTGACCCGTCAGCAAGACATGCACCGGACGCGTCTGGGAGAAGAATGTTGTGGCATTCAAGCCTCTGCTGGGCCACGTGCCAAACCTGCCGGTCGACCTGATTCAGCAGCTGAGCA
Organism: Pollicipes pollicipes; assembly: GCF_011947565.3. Lineage (NCBI taxonomy): Eukaryota > Metazoa > Arthropoda > Thecostraca > Pollicipedomorpha > Pollicipedidae > Pollicipes > Pollicipes pollicipes. The sequence goes on from NW_023596746.1 coordinate 48,954,339, forward strand.
CCAACTAGCAGCTGCTCTACCTTCTGGCCTCCGGCGTCCAAAACGGCTCTGTCCGAAACGTGGCAGCCCAGCGACGAATAAGACCATGGAATCATGCCAGGTAAATATGAAAACGCATTTTCTTCGAATTTACGGCAACAGCTCTTTAAGCTTCATCAAGTATCAATTGATATTTCATGAGCTTACTGCTGAGCATTTTCTTATTCGCATATCTCGTACCGTAGCATGTCGCATCATTTGCTCGTTGGTTCATGTTTACTAGCATATTTGTTGATACCCATTCTGTCACATTTAAGGACTCTGGACATCGGCATGATTATATGCACTTAAGAGGCGCAATAATTTGTGTACGATCTTATGCTCGGTTCGTAACGAATTATTATAATATATTCGCTTTTGCTTTCAGATGGTTTACACTGGCCGCTCGCCTGTTCCTAGTTTACACCTCTATCGAAACCTCCAGCAACGCTTTCAAGGGCCTCTTTCAGTGCGTGGTCGGCCAGTATGTGCCGGTATGGTCCGCCATCCGGCAGAACAGCATCTGCGACTTTGGCTTGCGCAACTTGTTTCGGAGCATCGCACTGCTCCGCGAGCTGCCACAGCACACATAGGCCTTGGTGCAGCTAGTCCGCCAGCCTAATGGGTGCTAGGTCCATCCAGACCGGCTGCTGCTGGACATGGTGCGGGATGAGAACCGCATGGTCCGCGAACAGGTGGCTCCGATCGTCGCGCCGCTCGTGAGCAGCAAACCGAGGGTCTCACTCAGCCCAGGGTCTTCGCCATCTCAGCAGTAAACTTCGAGACCGTGAAGCACACCAACCTGATCCCCTGGCACGGACCAGTCACACAGCCTCCAATGCGAGACCCAGGACTGTGAGCTGCTGAACAAAGTGCAAGCTACACTGGCAATCCCGTCTAGCTCACACAAGGAGTACATACAGCGCCGAACTGCCGAGGACGTCTGGGGCTGGAGCTAGAGCTTCGGCAACATGTGGAGCCCAGCTGTGAAGGTATTTCTGCTACCACGCGATCTCCGCCAACACGCGTTTTGGGTTTCCAGTCTGTGAGCAGCTGCTGTTTGGGCCGGTACATCGAATACGCAGGCTCGTCAAGGAGCAACATGTGCATGGGGTCACCCTAACCCCCCCCCCCCCACTCTCTACGCCCATGGTACAGGCCGCAGAACTTGCTATATGCACTGAATTGGACGCCAGACAGTATATTCTGAGTCATATGCTATGCATGGTTTTGTTTGCATCACGTGAGTTGCCTTGGAGAAGTGAAAGCCTAAAGCAATACTAACCAACATACTTATACAACGAGTTCATACTCAACACCACATAAAGTTTCCGCCATAGGGCAATCAGTCCGGTAATGTCTGATCCGCACATTAGACCTTAGACCGAGGCATTCTCGTACGACGGCTTAAGGAGCGCTCGGTGGCATCGCTTCCATACGCAAAAGTATTTTGTATCGCTTGCCGTCCACGGCTTGGTGTTACCTGCGACAGCAGGCGCCGCCCAGCATGAAGTGACTGCAGCGCCGGGCATCGGTTTGCGGCTATATTTTGATCGGCTCGCGCGGCACGAATTTAAGTTTTTGGGAAGAGCTTTTGCTATGCCGTGTACTTTTGGACTCCTGTGCCAAGGAATATCTTGCCTCACTCGGTTTCGTTACTGATGACACACCCTAATGTGCGCACCTGCCAAATTGAGCAGGCCAGAGAAAGCGGCAGAGTAAAATGACTTGCCGTATCTTAAGCTGCTTAATAGACGTTGTACACTGCGGCTTGAATCGGGCTTCACGATGATGCCAGGACAGTACCCATCATGGTTTGGACAGCAGATACTAGCACTGGAGAACGGTCTTAAAACGGCACGCGGAACACCCAATTCTGTCTCTTGGGACGGCGAGCTGTGACAGTCCACACCGATCCCCTACACACCGCGCTGTGACAGCCCGCACCGATCCCCTACACACCGCGCTGTGACAGTCCACACCAATCCCCTACACACCGCGCTGTGACAGTCCACACCGATCCCCTACACACCGCGCTGTGACAGCCCGCACCGATCCCCTACACACCGCGCTGTGACAGCCCGCACCGATCCCCTACACGCCGCGCCGTGGCCGCCCACACCGATCCCCTACACACCACGCTGTGACAGTCCCCACCAATCCCCTACACACCGCGCTGTGACAGCCCGCACCGATCCCCAACACGCCGCGCTGTGACAGCCCACACCGATCCCCAACACGCCGCGCTGTGACAGCCCACGCCGATCCCCTACACGCCGCGCTGTGCATTTCCGTTGTGTTCATCATAGTGACTGACACCACTGACTGTGTGTCATAGTGACTGACACCAGACCTTTAACGTGTCTGTCTCAGCGAGCCACTGACGCTCCGGGGCAGGGCCAGTCTCTTACGCCACGTCAGACCTTTAACGTGTCTGTCTCAGCGAGCCACTGACGCTCTGGGACGCTTCCAAGCTACTTTTTGCTCGCGTGATTCCTAAATCCGAGGCGCGGGGCGAACTTTATCTCAGTTTGGACAGGTACAAAACGCCAGGCTCCGAATGCCTGACGGGAAAGTGTGCTGTCGGAAATAATATGCTCACCGTCCAGAGATATGACGCCATCAACTTCTCCTAATGAGTTCTTCGCCACACATTTGTAGCTCTGGAAGTCTTCCTTGCGGATGTCCATGATGGTCAGGATCATTGATACTTTGTATACAGAAGTCTCAACCGATTTTATCTCGAATTTAGGGCCTGAAAAAGGAGAGTAGAAAGGCACTGAAGTTCAAAATGGTGCACATCGCTTCGGACTTATTGATTACTGAAGGCTATAATAACAAATTATCAACAACGCCTATGCAACACCAGAGACAGGAAATGCGCGAGAAACTAAAAAAAGAAATGGAAAGAACGGACGAAACGCGAGAGATAAGGAGAGAAAAGCAGAGAGAACAAGAGGGGGAGAATGAGAGAGAGAGAGAGAGAGAGAGAGAGAGAGAGAGAGAGAGAGAGAGAGAGAGAGAGAGAGAGAGAGAGAGAGAGAGAGAGAGAGAGAGAGAGAGAGAGAGAGAGAGAGAGAGAGAGAGAGAGAGAGAGAGAGAGAGAGAGAGAGAGAGAGAGAGAGAGAGAGAGAGAGAGAGAGAGAGAGAGAGAGAGAGAGAGAGAGAGAGAGAGAGAGAGAGAGAGAGAGAGAGAGAGAGAGAGAGAGAGAGAGAGAGAGAGAGAGAGAGGAGAGAGAGAGAGAGAGAGAGAGAGAGAGAGAGAGAGAGAGAGAGAGAGAGAGAGAGAGAGAGAGAGAGAGAGAGAGAGAGAGAGAGAGAGAGAGAGGAGAGAGAGAGAGAGGAGAGAGAGAGAGAGAGAGAGAGAGAGAGAGAGAGAGAGAGAGAGAGAGAGAGAGAGAGAGAGAGGAGAGAGAGAGAGAGAGAGAGAGAGAGAGAGAGAGAGAGAGAGAGAGAGAGAGAGAGAGAGAGAGAGAGGAGAGAGAGAGAAGAGGGAGAGAGAGAGAGAGAGAGAGAGAAGAGAGAGAGAGAGAGAGAGAGAGAGAGAGAGAGAGAATGAGAGGGAGATGGAGAGACGAGAGAGAGAGGGGAGAGAGGAGAGGGAGAGAACTGACAGGATGGGACAGTACCGCCACAAGGTGCCACACCAGCCAATATGGCACCATTTGCCGGCCATCCCTCGAGATGGTGCCAATCTTGCCAGATTAACATTTTCAGAACATTTTCTGCCGGCCGCAAATCTGATTGTGACGTCCCCCCACCAGATAATCGAAAACGCATCGGCTAACTGAATGAGCGCGGGGGCGCGGCCGAGCCGGGACCATGATTATGTCTGTGGGGGCGCGCCGGGGGACAGCGCCGCGCCAGGTCCGGCGGCGTCTGTGTGTCACTGGTTATTACCTGCCGTGATCATCTCGCCCTGCCCGTTGGTCCAGTAGTTGATGGAGCGCGGAAACGCCTCCGTCTCGCACTGCAGCCGCTTGCTGCGCTGGCCGACGTACGCCGACTCCAGCTGGGAGGAGACCAGCATCATCGGCCCGACTGGCGGCGCGGAGGTGTCAGAGTCAGTCTGAGCGGCGTCGCCGGTCAGTCTGAGCGGGAGCAGGGCCACTCAGAGCATCACCCTGTCAGCGCGGAAAGGGACCTGGGCCGCAGCGATTAAGAGGACTTCACTGTTGGTGCAGCGGGGTGCGACTCAAGAGCACTTCACTGTTGGTAGGAGAGGGGGTACGACTCAAGAGAACTTTACTGTTGGCGCAGGAGGAGGGTACGACTCAAGAGGACTTCACTGTTGGTACAGAGGGGGTAAGACTCAAGAGAACTTCACTGTTGGCGCTGAGGGGGTACGATTCAAGAGGACTTCACTGTTGGTACGGAGGGGGTACGACTGCAAGAAAACTTCATTGTTGGTGCAGAGGGGTACGACTCGAGAAAACTTTACTGTTGGTACAGAGGGGGTACGACTCAAGAGAACTTCATTGTTGGTGCAGAGGGGGTACGACTCGAGAGAACTTTACTGTTGGTGCAGAGGGGGTAAGAGTCAAGAGAGATTCACTGTTGGCGCAGATGTGGGTAGAGTCACGACGGGCTTCACTGTTGGCGCAGAGGGGGTAAGAGTCAAGAGAGATTCACTGTTGGCGCAGATGGGGTAAGAGTCAAGAGGGCTTCACTGTTGGCGCAGAGGGGGTAATAACTCAAGAGGACTTCACTGTTGGCGCAGAGGGGGTAATACTCAAGAGGACTTCACTGTTGGCGCAGAGGGGGTAAGAGTCAAGAGAGATTCACTGTTGGCGCAGAGGGGGTAATACTCAAGAGGACTTCACTGTTGGCGCAGAGGGGGTAATACTCAAGAGGACTTCACTGTTGGCGCAGAGGGGGTAATACTCAAGAGGGCTTCACTGTTGGCGGCAGAGGGGGATAATACTCAGAGGACTTCACCTAGTTGGCGCAGAGGGGGTAATACTCAAGAGGACTTCACTGTTGGCGCAGAGGGGGTAATACTCAAGAGGGCTTCACTGTTGGCACGGGAGGAGGGTTAAGGCCCAGAGGACCTCACTGGCGGTGCAGAGGCGAACAGCACTAGGATCCGTAATGTGGCCACTGCCAGGAACGCACGACAGCGGCTGCTCTGCATGGTGGGCGTTCGATTAGGCGTCAATGTATTGCGCGGCTTATATTTTCATTGAAGCAGTCTTCCACACTTAAAATGGGATGCTGTCGGCAAAGTATGCAGCTTACAGAATTAAAACCCAAGATAACCAGCGTGATAGCCCTCCCTCAGTTTTCCTTCCTCTATGCGTTCTCCGACACGCACCTGTGGCGCACCCTCAGCGGCTTATGCCTCGCCACGCGCCCGGTGCCGGACACGCACAGCCTATCACTCAACACGGGACAGCCCGGGGCACCCCGCATCGCAGATCGCTCAGCTCCATACCACTATCGTGAGCAGAGCCACGGAAACTGCAATTTCGGTGAGTGGTAAACCTCAGCGCAGGACATGGAGCGTGTGTGAGATGCAATAACATTTTGTCTAACTCTACTGGACATATCATTGCTTTTTTTCTGCGAAGGAAAACTGCATTTGTTGAGCACTGTGTACACTGGTGCTCGTTTTTAAGCAGATCGTGGTGAAGATGACAACAAATGGAGCCTACATAGGAGGATAATCAACAGCACACTGTTTTGAAAAATGACGTTACGCTTTCTCTTCGCTGATGTGTAAATTGTGCGATCACTTTCTAGCATGTGCACAATAACGCCCCATGGAGCTTTCAACGATCCACGTCACAAAAGCACCTCTATCATGCGCGCAGTGCACTGCTGATAATCCAATGCCTCCAGATGTCCTTCCAAGGGACCGGCCGCTAGAAACGCTCATCAGCCGAGGGCTGATCGGACCGGTGTGAAGTGTCGTCTGTGCTACGCCTCACCACCAGCGCTAAACCCACTTGCTTAACTCGTTATAAATGCAAACATTGCAGCATTTAGAACTTGGACAAACACAGAGCAATGGCTGGGTAACCGCGCCGCGAAGAGTGCTTGTTAACTTATCGATCGTTTATCCAACACTCCAATCGTTGATGTTGTTTAGAGCCTCGTCTCCCGGGTTAGAATGGAGCCGAGCCGGCTGCCGTCGTCGCACACCATCAGCGCTGGCTTCGGCCGGCGATGGCGACTACTCACAGTGCACCTTGACGTAGACCCGCTTGCTGACGGCCGGCAGGATGCCGTTCCTGGCTATGCACAGGTAGGCGCCCATGTGGAGGCGGCTGATGCGGGTGATGTTCAGCTCCGAGCCGTCCACCACGGTGACGGCCGACAGCTCTGCAGGACGACAGGTCACCGCGGGTCAGGCACGGGCCCTCCGACGAGGCATCGCGGCGCCCCGGTCACCAGGAGTCGGTCACGGACCCTTTGAGCGGCACAGTGTAGGGCGCGGGCGACAGTGGGGATTGTCGGAGAGTGGGACTGTTTCCAATGAGACCCCAGCACAAGGGCACCGACCTACGCTGGGCTCAAGGAGCTCGCCGATCATGTAGCAGTTTTACATTCTCCTCTGACGGTCATTGTGCGGCTTCTCGGGTCACAAAGTTTGGGCTAAGCAAATTATTCCATCCCTTTACAAACAGGTCGGTAGATATCCCCACCCGCCCTCCATTCATCGTCTTTCATCAAGTGCCAGTGTCGAGCCCCGCAACAGTTGCGGCGTAATTTGACCACTCTACCCGTTGCCATTATCGTTGGTTTATTCCACCCCAAACCACCTTCAGTCCGTACTACCGGACCCCGCAGTTTTAGGCTGAAGACCTGCACCGGCTAGTGGCAGGCCGTCACCACAACACATATTTTTTAGGCGCGGCCTCGGAATGTAGAGTGGCCCCCGAGAATTGCATTTCACGCGCAGGTAATGAAGCGAGCCGGGTTTATAATGGCTCGGTGGTAGGAGTGATTGTCAAAAACCGCTGGGTTCCCGGAGGGCGAAAAGCATTGGTGTTTCCGCGAAAAAGGAAGTGTTTGGTGCGCTAAGACAGCGAAGGCCAGGCGAGAACAAAAGCTCACGAACGGGCGGGTTGGAGCAGGGGTGGTCATAAGCTGGACATGTGGAATGGCGTTCGGATATTCACATGCAATCATCAACGCATTATTGCAAATCCGTATGTGGACAATTACAGCTGACAGTGTTGTCCATCTCCAGTATGTGACAGTGCTGACACATACTGGACATCCCAAATATTATACGGTACACGCCTTCCTTGTCAATGAGATAGAAGATAAGTCTTCGATATTGGAGAGACGGCAGATAAGGTAGCAGGAGTCGGTTGTGGGCAAACTTCTTCAAACATCAAGAGCAATAACCTGTTGTAATCAAAGCCAGGTCAAAGGGCTAACATCACAGGCTTAGGCTGCTTTTTACTATCCCCAAAACTATGCCTGCGATGATAGCAGAGGCAAACTATGGCATAGGCCACCAAGATGACTCCAAATCATATCACGGCGTTGAACCGTGAGTGGGTGTGGCCCATGAGTGAGTGAGTGTGACCCGTTAGTGAGTGAGCGTGACCCGTGAGTGAGGTGAGCAGTAAGTGAGGTGAGCCGTGAGCGAATATGAACCGTGAGTGAGGCGAGCCATGAGTGAGTGTGACTGGTGAGTGAGTGTAACTTGTGAGTGAGTGTGACTTGTGAGTGAGTGTGACTTGTGAGTGTAACTTGTGAGTGAGTGTGACTTGTGAGTGAGTGTGACTTGTGAATGAGTGTGACCCGTGAGTGAGCGTGACCTGTGCGTGAGGTGAGCCGTCAGTGAGTGTGAGACGTGAATGACTGTGACCCGAAAGTAAGTGTCATCCGTGACAACCCGGTCACGCGCACAGGTTAGACTTTATTTACGAAGCCCCAGTGAGCTACGTCAGAAAGCACCATGGTACGAACGCGAACCGAATGGAGATCGATAACGCTCTTTTGGCTGCGCTCTATATCGATTAAGGACGCTTACGACATCTCAAACCAGGTTGTAAACAGTAATGATCATTCCCTTAGATATGTTTTCAGTCGGTGCGTTTAATCCAGTTTTACCCTAGACGGCGTCACCCAAGCAATGTAAAAATGTCACGCATCATCCCATGCGACATTTCATACAGGAGATAACTAGACAGAATTTCTTCGGAAAGCTTACCCTTAAGCTTAATAATGAAACATTCAGCATCGTGCGCTTGGATATACAGCTGTTCTCTTAACTTCAAGAGAGCACGAGGGAGTCCCCCTCGTCCGGCGGGCAAGAACAGTCACCACCACATTTTGCCCTTACGACTTGGAATAGTAATGGCTAATCACGAAGAAAATGGATTGGCACCCGCAGTCTGGCAGCCAAGCAGAGATCTGCACCTTTTCATACCGACCCGTCAACCATAGACAGACGCCTGGCATCATTCACTCATCGGTGCACCGCCACACATAGGGTCGTCGGTTAACACCTTTATAAAGAAATAAAAGCGTGACTGGCTGTACTCGACCTTCGGCGAGTCATGCCCCATGATCGCCACGCCAAGGGTCCAGCGTTGCCTTACCCACCTGTCTACATGCGGTCTTTAATAAAGCCAATCAGTTCCACCCTTCACGAGCTGAATGACCATGTGATCCCGCCACCTCTGCCCTGGGCACGCTGTATGGCTGTGACGTCCGTTGACCCCTGCCCTGGGCACGCTGTATGACTGTGACGTCCGTTGACCCCTGCCCTGGGCGCGCCGTACGGCTGTGTCGTCGGCTGACCCCTGCCCTGGGCGCGCCGTATGGCTGTGCTATCCTCTCACCTCTGCCCTGGGCACGCTGTATGACTGTGACGTCGGCTGACCCCTGCCCTGGGCACGCTGTATGGCTGTGACGTCCGTTGACCCCTGCCCTGGGCGCGCCGTATGGCTGTTCCGTCTGCTCACCTCTGCCCTGCGCACGCTGTATGGCTGTGCCATCCCCTCACCTCTGCCCTGGGCACGCTGTGTGACTGTGCCATCCCCTCACCTCTGCCTTGGGCGCGCTGTGTGGCTGTGCCATCCCCTCACCTCTGCCCTGGGTGCGCTACATGGATGTGTCGTCTACTCACCTCTACCCCGGGAACGCTGTATGGCTGTGCCGTCCTCTCGGCGCCACTGCACGCTCGGCTGTGGGTAACCGGAGGCGCGGCACACCAAACTGACGTCACGAGTCTCATCTCTACCCTGGGAACGCTGTATGGCTGTGTCGTCTGCTCACCTCTGCCCTGGGCACGCTGTACGGCTGTGTCGTCTGCTCACCTCTGCCCTGCGCACGCTGTATGGCTGTGCCGTCCTCTCGGCGCCACTGCACGCTCGGCTGTGGGTAACCGGAGGCGCGGCACACCAGGCTGACGTCACGAGTCTCCTTCACGATCATGTCCGTGCTGCTGCCGGCGTCGTGAATTCGCGGCGGCACTGCGGGACCGGCGAAGACAGGCGTCACATGCAGATGACCGGCCGTATCGGGTTCAGCGACGGCAGGACGTCTCGCGACGCTCGCTGACCTCCCGCTCACAAGAGCTGACCGAGTGACCACACGCTCCTGGCCCGAGAACGCTGAAGGCTGCTGGACGGCTCACACGTTTGAAATGGACGTGAGTGTCTCTGTTTAATTCGTAAGATTTTATCTAAACAGGTGATCGAGGTAAGAAGGGTCAAGATGGTACCGTAGCGAAAAACGGCAGCGCAAGCAATGCACGCAGATGTACTACGGGTCGTTTTTACATGCACGAGATCACGTGCCGTTTTTTCCATTACACATTCACCGACACTCAAGCCCCACTATTTAAAACCAACACAGTTGCTGCTGCATATCAGCACTGAACGCCGGACCAAGGGCCACACCTATCGTGGCATAGGCATCACGTTTGTCTGGGAGCGGCCCCTGCCCCCCCCCCCCCCCCGCCGCTCGCCCGATGTCTACTGAACACCAGCCCACGAGCCTCTGAACCCAAAGTCGATTTGCTTGCGTGTCTGTCGGTGGGCGGAGCCTTTTTTGTGCGTGATCGGGTGACACGCCGCCGGCGGCGATGAAGCCGCGCAAGTTGCCGCAGCTCGGACAAAATCCGCGCATCAGCGCCGACAACACAACTGAATCCCTGCAAGTCGCAGCGATCGTCGGCTTAGCAGGCGGACCAGACAAAAAAACGGGCACGTGCCAACCAGAGCACGTTCGTGAAGTGTGTTTCGCAGCATTAATGTTAAGGACCCGAAAATATGAGATACTATTGAGAAAAAGCACAACTGAAAGCAGCAGCATAACGCTTTTTAATATTTGTATGCCTGTAAGGTACGATTGGAATTCATTTTATTCAGATTCCCGGTTGCTCCCTGCAACAATTTACTGGATGCAACATATTTAAGGCATTCAAATATGGCCGTGCAGCATGCCACGGCAAGGTCGGTAGAGCAGTAGCCTCCGCCCGCCCCCCCCCCCCCCCGAAAAAAAATATACCTGCAACATTGCATTGCTAAGTGTTTACCAATCCCACGCGACAGCAGCTATACGTACAGATGCCATCCTTACACCAGTGCCAGCGATGAGAGCGTCACTTCGACACACCACAGCCAGCAGCGTACGGCCGTCTTCAGACCGATCCGTGTGCGCGACTCGCGCTGCCCTCTCCCCAATCTCTTCCTTGCAGAGGGCGACGTTGACTCACCGACCACCTGCAGGTATCCGGTCTGCGCGATCATCGGGTCTGTGTTGATCTGGCACATGTAGAGGCCGCGGTCGTCCTCCGTCGCCTGGGCGATGTGCAGGTGCCACCGGGCGCGGCCGCCGTGCGTCAACGTGACGCGCGCGTTGCGCGTGATCACCGTCCGGTGGATGGTGAGGATCGTCTGCGTGTCCACCCGCACCCAGGCCACCTGCGCGAAGAACGCGCGCTGGGTCACAGCCGGAGGCGGGCTGCGTTCAGCAGAGACGAGCAGCAGCTGGTCTGACACGGTGCGGGCTGGGATAAGGAGGCTCTCTCCAGAACCTGCCGGTATACTGGTGGTGATGACGTGATAATATGGCCAGAGGCACATCTTCTGTGAAAGCCTCCCGGCCATGCCATGCCGTTGGCCATCAACATCATGGGACGTCGCAAGAGGATACCGTGATGTGGCTTCCATCCGCCGCGATCGCACCTGTCGAGTCCAGTCAAGTGCATTGTGGAATTCAGCCTTGCGATCTCCATGGGTAAGCGCCAAAAAACACTTCAATGCTGCTTGGGGCTAAATCAACGCATGGCGCGTTGAACCGGGCGTTTTATCGATCGTCATTGCTTAAATACTTCCCTTTATTTTATAGCTCCACTGACGGAGAGCAAGAGCTCTTCTTTAAACATTAATCGGCTGTTCGTAAACATACCAGACACGGCGCCCCTCAATCGAGAGCTGACATTAACATTCCGATGTCTGATGTACACTAATGCAATTCATTTGCATGCGTCGTATCGTACGCTAAATTTGTGGTGCTTTACGCGGAAAATACCTAACAGCTATGCTGCCGTCACCCACATATATCACCACCGACCGGCATAGTCTCGCCTCGTCCACGCGCGTGGTGCCCTCCTCTGCCGTGCCGGCCCGGTCCAACAGGCCGAGCCATCAGCGCCACTATCGCCGCCGCCGGGCCGGGCTCGCCGCCACTTGGCCGCGCCATCAGCGCCGCCGGCCGCCGCCGCCGCCAGTCGCACCCGCCACTATCGCCCACTTAAACACGGGGTTTATGCACGCCGTTGAATCACTTTGATTTTTGCTGGCACCATGATAAGACAACTCGATTTATATTTACGCGTCTGTGGGGCGCGGCGGCGGTGTTTACGGCCGCGGGGTTGGCGGCCCCACGGAGAGCTGGGACGGGGGGAGCCGGCGCGTGGAGGTCCGATGGCGACGGCGCGCTCCGATGGCGACGACTGCAGAGTTTTAGCACACCATCTGTGACGTGTCGTCATGTGCGAGACGATCACCGCTATGTATTGTCACGTTGAGTCTGCTGTCTGCGGTCATAGGCTTCGCTGAGCTTTTGGAAGTCCCTGAAGATATTTACAATACAAACCAGATACCAGATTCTAAAGAAGGAGGTTCTCCTGAAAAAAAACGTCGGAAGTTTATTCATCGTTGTCAAATACGCACTCTGATGTATGCTAGCACTCCTGAAATGAACAACAAAGCTGCATTGGGAGAGAAGTGCGGCTTCTTGTATCCATAACGATGAGTCAAATTTTTCTATGTTCGCAACAGCTTCCGCGGGCGGCATTTTAATGAAAGCCAACTAGTATACAAACGGAAAACCACGACAATTCATCCTCACAAATCACGAACACAATTCCTACCTACCTCCCTTCTCTAAAAATACCACACCAGACAAGTTCACAGCATGGGTGTCTACCAAAGATAAAGCAATGTGTCTTTCGATACCGTCCTGTTGTCGGCGTGCTCATAACGACAGCAGCGTGTCAAATAATACGCCGAGTAGCGGCGCCGGGGTGGTCGGCCGGCACGGGACAAAAGGCCCCGATCTGGCCGGGCTTTGTCGGACGGGCACTGGCTGAGACGGCAGCGTCGTAATGCTGTTAGTAAAGCTGGGCACTGCACAGGGCGGCTTCCGAGCCGTTTTTGCCGACTCTCTCGGTGATCCGCGCCGGTGGCTGGACAGGACGATCACGGCGGCGCCGGAGGCCTCCCCAGGAGCGTTCGTAACACGGTTACGTTTGGGCTAATTGCTCGCGACCGTAGTAGCTTGACGGGACTGTGGGCGGTGGGTACGACCGGCTAAAAGTTTTGCTGTTCGTTATTCAGTGCGCAATTCGTGGATAAATAATGTTTGAAGTGATGAACATGCTGAACGAATATCCGGAATATCTCCAATGGACAGAAGACTTCCTGCACGCCTTGCCCCGCTCTTTGGATATGCGGGGGAGGGAACGACGGAAGTTCTCCCAAGTTTGGGGATGGTGTCGGTAGCCACTATTGCTTGTTTTTTCAGTCTGCATTCACGGGACTGTTCACGGGACTCGATAACGCTCACTATTCACAAAATTGAGCGCTCAGCTTCCCTGCTTCCTCCTAGTCACTGTACCCTTGAGCGAGTGCTCTGCCCAAGCACCAGGAGACCTAAAAAAATGAGCTTCAAAAAACACCAAACCAGATCAAGAACAAGTGGTCGACGAACTCAGTCGCTTCCCATGATTCAGCATGGCCACAAGTTGCAATGAAGCTCCACACAGCGTGACACATGAACTCCGCCACATAGAGCAGTCACAACAGCGGAAGACCACGCCCCAGCGCGTGACGGATGCCGAGAGGCTGGCGTGTCCGCGTCCAGCGGCAACAGACCCTCCACGATCCGGCGACCAGCCCGCCGGGCCGTGTCCGCGTCCAGCGGCAGCAGACCCTCAGCGATCCGGCGACCAGCCCGCCGGGCCGTGTCCGCGTCCAGCGGCAGCAGACCCTCGGCGATCCGGCGACCAGCCCACCGGGCTGTGTCCGCGTCCAGCGGCAGCAGACCCTCGGCGATCCGGCGACCAGCCCACCGGGCCGTGTCCGCGTCCAGCGGCAGCAGACCCTCGGCGATCCGGCGACCAGCCCGCCGGGCCGTGTCCCGGACAGCGGCAGCAGACCCTCAGCGATCCGGCGACCAGCCCGCCGGGCTGTGTCCGCGTCCAGCGGCAGCAGACCCTCGGCGATCCGGCGACCAGCCCGCCGGGCCGTGTCCGCGTCCAGCGGCAGCAGACCCTCGGCGATCCGGCGACTAGCTCGCCGGGCCGTGTCCCGGACAGCGATGGCCCATAAGACAGCTGCCCGCCTCAGCCACCGCCGGCCGCGGCAGGCCGGCGCGCTGCGGAGCTGAGCCGCCACTGGGCGGGGCGCGCCCCACCCCGGCCGGAGTGCCCGACCCACTCCTAAATCGGCACGGCGGCCGGCCGAGCCGTCGCCGCCGGTCCACTCATGCCCTCTCCGACCGTGATTTAAGCACGCCGATGTGACAAAGTGGCCGCCGGCCGCCGGTTAATGATCACTTGGGCGGCGGCGGTCTGCGCGGGGCACGTTGTGTAGTAGCGCTCCTCGGTTCCGATCTGCTGTCTGTGGCTGGCACAGCTGCAGCACAAGTTAGCCCGCCCGCAACCAATGGCTCAGGAAGGGTCATATGGGCGGTGACCCCATAAATGCGAAACGGCGAAGACATGTGCTCTAAATGTACCCGTGTGTTCATTGATGCTGTGGACGGTTGTGGGCAATTTAGGAAGCTGAATGACGATGTGCGCAACTATATGATCTGTCGCGAAGCTAGAACATCACAAGATCTGAGAGATTTTGTCCCATGGTGCATACGATGCGACTAAGGCGTGAAACATTGCAATTTACGCGCCAATTTAGCGTATATTAGCGCTTATAGCGTTTATTTAGTGATATACTGAAATCGCCCAACCGGCATTATTATACATTTTCACATTTCCACACCAGGTTACGTGCGCTATCTCTTCTGTGGGGTCGTTGCTCCCTGCGAAGATCGCTCTATTCTGGCAGTTGGTAGACCGACCTGGTGTCAATGGCCTGGACCCTCCAAAACGTTGAACTGATTGTACCACTGTGCCTAGGTGAGAAGGCTTGGTTCGTTTCACTTTAGTAGCCTGGTGGCTTATGAACAAACTTCGCGCCAACTTGCCGAGGCTCACCCTTCCCCGAAGACACAGAACTGTGCACCGCAGTGCTAACTGCAAACAGTCTTGCGTCAGAAAATCGGCGAAACGTTTTGTTCCGGACCTGATTTATTGGCCGAATTTTCAAAGACCCCTCCAATTACGCTGCGTGAGATTAGGCCATAACGTCTGAATCACGGAGACCGGACAGGGAAATGAATGCAGGCCAGTCCATCGCTTTGTTTCAACACCAGACGAATGGCCCGTGCAGAGGCGTGGGTCGCGCGACAATAGAAGCCTGTTATCGATGCAGCGTGAATAGATGAGTGTGTCCGATTTTCTTTGGATGTTCTCTGTGTAGCGTGCACGCCTGTCGGAAGCATGGCCAGGCGTGGAGGGAAATTTTGACTCCCTCGCATTAGCGCTGCCGTCTGTTCAGCCCAGTCAGAACTGGAGCTAATGAAAGCCATCCCGCGGGCCGACACACAGCTAGTCGGCGATGTCTGACGGCACGCACTGTCTGTAGGGCGCGAGAAGCAAGATGAGTTCATCTGGACTGCGATGATGCCGGGAAAAATTAAGGTTATTTGTAAGGAAAATGCATTACATTCATGTTCCACAGCGGGCGACTGACGACGAACAGGCGCCAGACGGAGGACATCTTTGTCGAATGCTTCTCCAATAAGATGTGGCTTTTGGGTCAGACAGCATTTAAAAACCGAGGAGTTGTTTTGAACTCTGCTATCGCAATCACATCCAAAGTTCACACCCAGCCTGATCCCAGGAGCAGCTCGGCCAGTTTCACTACGGTTCACTGGCAGATCTGCTGCACGGAGGTGGAGGGCCGGGCGCTGCCGCCGCGCTGCCGACGCGGTTTGCTCTGCAGGATCTCCTGCAGCTGCTCCTCGCGGTCGTTGTAACAGCCGAGGAACGTGTTGGGTCGCGTTTGGCCGCCAAAATTGTGGCAGCTGTGTGCGCTGTCATCGGCCGACACTGGGCCGTCGTTCCAGATCAGGTCGTAGCCGCCCACGCGCAGTTCACGGCCCGTTAGTCGGCCCTCCAGGTCAACCACGTGCAGAGTATCGTCGAGCAGCGCGAACTTGAGCCGGTAGTCGTCCCGGCCGGTGGTCGCCAGCGACGGACTGGCGTTCACCTCCATCAGCCACGGCCTCAGCTCGCTGTCGATCAGGATGTCGTATCCGTACAGCTCAAAGCAGTGTTTGTCGTTGATCATGATCTTCTGCACGCTCTGCAGCGACTTGATGAACACATTGTTGATGTCGTCGATGAGCGTGGCGACCATGGCGTCGCCGTGGCGCGCGCGCAGGAAGTGGCGCAGCTGGCGCATGCTCCACTTGCTGCCACGCTGCGGGTTGTACTCGACCGTGTGCTTCTGGATGGCCACGTTGGTCAGGTGGATGCAGTTGTCCTCGATCTGGGACGTGGTGAACTCGGCCGAGCTAAACCGCGCGAACCCTTCGCGGTACAGCCACACCTTGAGCGGCGTGTACGACGAGACGAGGGCGTACAGGCGCAGGTCGAACTTGCGGCCGCCGATCAGGTACGGGTTCGAGATATACCGCTGCACGACATACGTCTCGGGCCCGAGCGCCGCGTCCTTGTCCCCCGCCAGGAAGCTGGGCGTGAACTGCTTGTCCTTGATCTTCCACTCGGTGACATCCTTGAGCCGCTGCGTGAGGAAAATGCCGCGTCCCTGGCTCTTGCCTGCCGGCTTCATGATCCAGATGGCGCGTGGGTAGTGCCGGAACTCCTCGACAAACATGTGGTACTCGCTTGGCAGCTCGAACGAGGTCGGGCAGATCACGCAGCGCTCCGCCTCCTCCTTGGTACCGCTCTTCTCCATCTGACGCTTCAGTCGGCGTATGTTCTTCATCAGCATATTTTTGCGGCTCAGCTCATAGTGGTTGCGAAAATGGCAGATGCGCTGGTGGTCCTGCAAAAAGGTGTGGTCGTAGTATTCCTTCAGCTGACTTACATCGCACCAGTTGATATCCCAGTCTGGGTCCTCGGGCCCCACCTCTTTCCAGCCGCGCGACCGGAACACGTCCAGCATAACGTGGCCGAAGCTGCAGCGGTAGCGGATGGTGGGTCGTCCGCCCAGCTCACTCGTCCGCCGCTTCTCTGCCATGTCTTCCGCTCGGACCTCCTTTGAACGGCGTCTCAACGGCGCTCGATACCCACACAGGGTCCTGTTTGAAGTTGGAGCTGAGATCGGTTCCGTCTGCTTACGTGGGGGTCGACGGCTGCTCTCTAACTTAAGGGCCTGCTTCGTGTAAACCAACGACAAACTTCTGCAGTACACGCTCAAAGTTTTGTATCTAGTTTAAGAAGTGCCTTTGTTAAAGCTGACTCATTCCATCTGGGAAATTAACCACGTGCCATGTAATTATGCTGTCTTTTGGCGGGAAACATTCCAGAAATGACCATGTCTTTGAGCTCATTCGGGGCCAATATGGTGCGTATGAATAGTTTCATCTAGTCCGCCAAAAGTGCGTAACGTCTTCCAGCTTATAGCACACACTTTCATAAGCTGGGTTGACCGCAGCAGCTAAGCGGAAATGGATGTCGTTGACCCACCAGCCGTGTCCCTGCACTGCCCCTCTGGTGGCCGCCGGCGTCGCAGAGACCTCAGCCGCGTGGCGCCGGCCACAGCTAATGGACGCCCGCAGCCCGACCACCACACTCTCAGCCACCGTGAGAAAGCCGGCGACAGAAACATATTTGTGGCGCGCGGCCAGGGATTGATTATTGTTAAACAATAATCGGTCATAACGCGTACGGCCACAGATGAATGATGAGGCGCGGAGATGAGCAGAGTCCATGTGAGGATTTGCATGTGGGTAGATCCGCGGAACGTTGCTGTTTATGTGGGTAGATCCATGGTAGGCTGCTGGTCATGTGGGTGGGTCATCAAAACGACTTTTATCCTAAGGCAGACTAAAAGAAGAGACACGCAAACCTGACACGCTCCATCCCATGGAGAGCGAGAAAAGAGAGAGAGAGAGAGAGAGAGAGAGAGAGAGAGAGAGAGAGGAGAGAGAGAGAGAGAGAGAGAGAGAGAGAGAGGACGAGAGAGAGAGAGAGAGAGAGAGAAGAGAGAAGAGGAGAGAGGAAAGAGAGAGAGGAGAGAGAGAGGAGAGAGAGAGGAAGAGAGAGAGAGAGGAGAGAGAGGAGAGAGAGAGAGAGAGAGCAAAAAAAATGTGAGGGGAAGAAAGAGAAAGAGTGGTTGTGTACGATGGCGTGCCAGCTGACGTCTGGATTTTCCACCGAGACGCCCGCAGGTCGGCGCGTGTCGTCCTGTGCCGCTCGGCGGCGTGTTTTCCAGCGCCGCGGTCCCTCCTTAGAGCGCTGCGCGGTCGGCGGCGGCCCGGTGTCGGCTTTTTAGTGGCGGCCGCCAGCCGTTTTTCAGCTCGACCCCGCCGGCCTTCCGACGTGTCCATCATTTCTGGGCCGACGGGCGCGCGAGCCGCAACCAGAGCACTCACATTTCACACGGCTCAATTAGTTTACAACACCGCCGGGAATAGATACCGGTCCCTCCCTGCTCTAATCTCTAAATAACTCCTAAGTAAACCCAATTTTCATGATTTAGGCTGCCCCGGGGCGTCGGTGGGATTAATGTTCCGCGCAGCAGGAGTGAGGCATAGGCAGATAAGGAGGCCAGATAGGATTAGTAAGAGGCTCGCACGCTCGCACCATCGTGACCCCCAGGCGAGTTCCCCGGATGACAACACCATCCGGCTTTATGAATGAGAACGCTAATCTGGGACTTCTACGAGAAAGCAAAAAACATGAATTTAAGTTATCAGGTGTGTTACGTGCGCTCTGTTCATAAACAGCACATTCTGACATGACCAAGATGGCCAGCAGTCTATTATTAAGTTATATTATGCGGCCTTATTGCAGTTTGCCTTCAATAATCGAAAAAGTTGATTATCCGGTGAAACTTTTAGACCAATGCTTGCTCGGAGCAAAGAAGGCGAATGAAGTGACTCAGCGGTAATGCCCATAAAACCCAAGCTGCAAGGCATCGTATTAGTATCGTAGCGTATAAAGTGCAGTATCAGGACAATGCATATTAGCATAGGCTATCATGCACTTGGCTTTGAGAAACTTGGACTGTAACGATAAATTGGCTCGTCATTATGCAAAATTTGGTGTTCACCTTTAGGTGTAGCTTATCAATGAAGATGATGTCTGGGGTTTTGGAGGCTAAGTGACTTCGAATATTATTTCGCCTACTTGAAATTCAGATCAACAACATATGCGATATAGACAGACTTGTGCCTGACCCCGCCTAGGGTCAAAGTTGACCCTGAAATGAACACGGTTGTTAATGAGTTAAAGGGAATGTTCCGCATTCAAAGACATTAAAAGGAAGTACCAGGCATTATGAAATAAGGTTGTTTACAACTACCGGTATGCTCTT
The DNA here is from genome assembly GCF_011947565.3 of Pollicipes pollicipes. NCBI lineage: Eukaryota > Metazoa > Arthropoda > Thecostraca > Pollicipedomorpha > Pollicipedidae > Pollicipes > Pollicipes pollicipes. The sequence continues at coordinate 48,973,460 of NW_023596746.1, forward strand.
AAATGTAGTGTTCCATATTTGTACTGGGTTTAAACTGACAAGCCGTCTTGAAGGCCATGCGTGGCAGCTCAAAGCCCCAGCCTACTTAAAACCTAAGCCCCTCTTGTATTTGAGCTACACGCCAGCCAAGATGAGCAGACTCCTCCGAGGGGTCTATTCCAAGGTCACCCGGACATGCATGACGTTATGGCAACGTCATTTAAATCCTGTTATTGCTTTGGCCATGCGTCAAACAGGACCGAGAAAAGTATGATTGTCGAAACATTCATGTCTGGTGTGCGTTAGTACGATTTTCAGGTATAACGGTCGTCAATTACCTCTCACTGAATGTCGTGCAGGGTACAATGACGGGATCAAGCAATGAGGTATTGAAGAGCATATTTACTACCCAGAGAAATTGTGCTGCCTAGAGCGGTTTTTCCACTCATGAGCTTACCAATACGCACGAGTCGACTTATTCTATCATATCTGACGATTGCGTCAATTATTTTAGGTGCAAAACATTCCCTTTAAGTGGAAAAGACTGCTTTAGACAACACATTTTCTCTGCTAAGTAAATATTTTCCTCACCACGTCATCATTTGATTACGTCATCACACCTCGCACAAGATTTATTGAAGCCAATGCGAGTCCAGATACAACAGGCGTTGTATCTGTAAATCGTGCCCAGGAACGCCAGATTTGCACAATTCAACACTCATATTTTGTAAGGCCTTGATCGCCATATGGCTAATGACAGAATTTTAATAGAGCTATCATGGCGCCATATGTGCTCAGATGACCGTGAAATAGTCTCCCCGAAATAGTCTACACGTCTTCTCGCGCGTGTAGCTCAGAAACTAGAGGGGTTTAGGTTTTAAGAAGGGCAGGGCTGTACACTGCACCGAATGAACTTCAATGTGGCTATCTCAGTTAAAATCCCCATACAAATGTCAAACACTCCGTTTAAAGTGGAATCGGATCCTTCAAGAATGTATTTGAATCAGATTTGGAATTGAGGCAGTTCTATTGACAGAGATCATTAAACGGAGTTTCCTTCCTTTATGGCATATTTCAAAAACATACTCAAGGAAAACCTCAGTACCATTTACGTCCAGTAATAGTATTGGGTAGTGCTACTGCAGCACCATGAAAGAATACTGAAGAAAAACGGTTTAATATCATGGTGTTCAAACTGCGCTTTCAACGCTTCTACATAGTACCACACTACTCCCTTTCTCGGTAGGCCCAAAGAATATCCCGAATCTCGAATCCGCGACAACTGCAGATGTCGCGACCGCCGTTGTCAAGGCAACCGCCGTCGTCATGACGACAACGAAATCTGTTGAGGGTCGTTGTCAGCTGTTACGAGCCAGGTACCACTTTGAGCTGTTTTAACCCGCACCTTGCGGGTCTACAGGTTTAAAAGTGGCGCCTGTACCGGTAAGAATGACGTCAGTACAAATGAACGTCGGCCATTGGCACAGCGGTGGCAAAGGGGAAATACCGAAAAGCGCAATGGTTGAAGTTTGAACCATTGCGTCTCTACAGGCCATGTCATACCACGTCCCCAAAGCCCAAGTGCACTTTAAAAAGAGCCACTGTGGTTAACGCCATAGGGAGGGGGGGGGGGGGGGATTTGAGCCGTGTAAAACGCTTTGTTGAAGTCGTGGGATAATAGCCTCATGTTAGCGCATCGCTATCTGTAAAAGGAGTGTTTCATTGTTTAGCAGCAGCTTATGCATACTTATTTTTTCTTAGCATTATGCATTTTTACAAATTAGTGAGTCGTAAACATAACAGAACACGTTGGAAAAAGCAAGGCAATAAAAATCAGTACTTTCATAGTGGTGAGCAGAGTCAAATGAGATTTCTCCCGCAGACGTGGGTACTTCAAATCAAAATTCTGAGCTATTTAGAAGAATTCCAAAAACTGGTACGACCGAGCAAATCGAGCGTCTGATCTAACAATGAGTGACAAGTACAAAAAAGGTGGCATACCCTGTTTAATGTGGGGCTCTGGTATGAATATAAATAATAGCAAACGATTGTATTCCAACAACTGTTTTATATGCTACAAGTTCACACGCTCCATTATCTCGGTGTCAAAATCGATGCGCTACAACATATTTTTACGGACCATATCATAGTCTGTTTCTCCAAACCGTCATCACCGGAATTCACACGATCGGAATCGATTCCAGAAGCCAGTCATAAGATCTTGGGCATCAATCGGAGTAGACTCAAAATTGAGTCGCGGTGATTCGAATCATATTTAGCGTCAGGCAATACGCTGTCAGTCGGAGTCGGAATCGAGTGCAATGGAGCGGAAGTTTGAATTAGACAGCGGACGTGATAGCTGATGCGCGGCAAACTTCTCACCTTGTAGGTGCGTAGGTTCTCCACGGCGCAGGATAGCACCGCCTCCCGTCCCTTCTGGACGGTCACGTTCTGCACAGTTCCCACGAATCGGGGATGGAAGGCCATACCTGAAGAACAGCCGCAATCGACATGTCAGCTTTGTCGCACCTAGGCCATGCAAGATTGGTAGACAATCGGCATGAGCAACAACTAACGTCACATGTATACCTGCCAGGGTAGTTGGATTACAGACACCCACTAAACCCGCGCACTTCCTGCTTTAGGTATATGATGCTGGGAGTGGAAAAGTCACATTCTGTGTGGATGGTCCAATGCGGTATAGTAAATGCATTAAAGCAAAGCTGCTTGGAGTCAGCGGTGCTGAACCAAGGCAGAACGTCACAAGACGTCACCATCTGACAGTTACTTTCCGGCTGTGAACCGAGCCTCAGCCAACCAGCGGCCGCACAGTCCAGTGCTGGCTGTGAATTGAGCCTCAGCCAGCCAGCGGCCGCACGGTCCAGTGCTGGCTGTGAATTGAGCCTCAGCCAGCCAGCGGCCGTACAGTCTAATACTGGCTGTGAACCGAGCCTCAGCCAGCCAGTGGCCGCACAGTCTAATGCTGGCTGTGAACCGAGCCTCAGCCAGCCAGCGGCCGTACAGTCTAATGCTGGCTGTGAACCGAGCCGCGACCAGCCAGCGGCCGCAAGTCTGGTGCTGTGGTACTGACCGCTGATCACAACTGGACTTCCGCACCCAAGCACAGCGAGCGCATTAAGCCAGCCAGACAACAAGACCCATGCTCACCGGGCACGGCTCGGTTTATGGCAGGGCACATTCAATAAACGGCTGGCGCTCTGTATTTACCGCCGGCGCCTCCCCCCGCCAGCGGACCGGCTGTCCCCCCAGGCGTGACGAGCTGGCCCGGAAGGAGCTGGCAGCGCCGGCGACCAGCCGGATAACACTGGCCGGGACGATACCGGCGTGATGTTCCCAGTTTTTGTGCCGGCGCCATTTCTGCGTCCACTTCGGCCGCACGCTTTGGAGTCCACTCATCTGGACAATTCATTCCATCGCTGGCCGCGCCGCCTGGCCGGGTGCCGTCGAACCCGACAAAGGGCCGTCTCCGGACAGACGAACCCAGGGCGTTTCAGACGCTGATAACTTTGAAACAGGATTGCTGGAAGTATCGTGTCTTCGCGGCGCGACTTCGTGAGACATGCAGGATGATTCCATGAACAATGAACAGTGACCTAAGCATCTGGACGTCCTAACATGACGTTCACGAAGCTTCACAAAATATTTGTTTCATTTCTTTAAAAACAATGCATTAGAGCTTCAAACCATAACACTGAAAACACGGGGCATTTGGCGCTTTCTGCTACGTGAAGGTTGCGTCGCTAAAATATACGGTTTTAAAGAAGCATTAACATTTTTACAACTAGCCGTTATCTTGCTTGAATAACCACCTACATTACACTACCGCTGAATGATGCATCCATCGCATCGATCAAGGACCCGGTCGGAGAGCATAAGCGGCCAAAGGGCTGGCCAAAGGTTACATAAAGATTCTTGCCCGTAAGGTCGTGACGTGAAATGTAAATCAGAGATCCTCTTGCACCATTTCAGGAACCCCTGAGACAACGCGGGTGTCGGCCAGAGACCACAAACGCCGAACCTTTAGCTCCCTGACAGTCTGAACCCTGGGAGTCCATTCCCAAGCAGGGGCAAGGCCGGGGGCCCTGATACGCGTTGGTCTGGGTCTCTAAAACAATGGTTGAGCCCGTGTGTTGGTCAGGAGCCCACAGTACATCGGGCCATGTGTCGGCTAGTAGCCCCTAGTCGGTCAAGGGCTTTGTTTGAGAAGGTCCGAAGATGGACCGAAGGGCCCCTCGGGATCAAAGATCAAAGGTCCAATTAAAAGGCCGAAAGGCCCGAAGGACCAGCCGTACGTCACATTAAGGACTCCCCGTCGTCCGTAAGGCCGTAACCTTAAATTTCAATCAGAGGGCTTCTTGCGTCGATCAGGACCTCCAGGCCAGTGCGGGCCCCTATTTCGGCCAGTGTTAGCCGCGGCGTGGTGTAAGCCGCGGGGCAGACACTGCGTGGCTTATGAACACTGCAACTCTTGGCGTCAAAAGTGTTTGCTCCTAAGATTTCCGAGCACGTATATTCAAAATTACACTACATAATTTTTATCTCTAATCGGTTCTGATTGAATGTTGAACATTCCCAGACAAGCATGGCTCGGATATGTTGACATAAGTTGTTGACCCTTTATGATCTAAAACCTACGTTTGTGAGACCCTTCATATCTTTGCGGAACCAAGATTAAACTTCTGGCCAAGCTCCTGAATTCGATCGGCCTATAAAGAGTTCACTGCACCATTGCAAAATGAACAGCGCCGGCGATATTTTTGACACGGTCGCTCAACCATAATTTCTTCAGTTTATTGGCCATATAACTAAGACAGAACTGATTTTGTATTGGGTACCGGCCTGGATAACTTTAAACCAGACATGGCCAGCTCAACGCACATTTTTGCAGTCTGACGGACAGGCAGGTGATGTCATCGGCACCATTTACCTAAGACCTAGCCTACCCTTACAATTTACGCTGTACATTTTGTCCATGTCACATCCCAAATTGGGACCTTTCCTCACATTTAGGTACTTTGTTTAGCAGTTCGCAGAGCAACTCAAACACAACTTGGGACGCCTTCAGAAACGTGGCCAAAAAGTTAACGGCATGGAAAGGGTTTGAGTAAAATGCTACCCTGTTCGTTTTCTGTTCCAATCCACTGTTTTCTAGGCATCAGGAAGGATACCGGTACAAACTTAATATGATACTAATTGTGATACATTAAGGTGCCTGATACCTAGTATACCCATAGTTAGTACAATTGTTCTGCATTTATTTGTCTCCGCATTTCCTCATTAATCCAATGCACTGAGGGGGCTCAGAGGAGCACTGGTGAGCTCATGTCAACAATGGGGGGGGGGGGGGGAGGCAGGTGATGTCATCTGGAAAGAACATAACGCGACGTGACGTGACTCTCCCTTGTGAGGAGAGGCTAGGGCAGGCACAAGCGGAAATTTAACAAGTTTCCAAACTACACACTTGGGGACAAAACTGAACAACTCCCAAACATTTGCACGGGCTTGGAGGGTTTCTGCATCGCTTAAGCAAATGCTGCGATCAAATATACAGTTTTGGCCTAGCCGGTGATGGTAAGTGACCAAAGCTGGTCAATTAAATTTCAATTCGTTTCTAGTTACCTTCAGACGAAGTCAGTACGTAAAAAAATGCAGAGCGCATTTGGTGTAATATAGCTGTCAAACAGTCCCAGGTGTAAACAAATCTATCTAATGTTCGCATAGTTTGGATGATGAATGCAGCAACACATGAGTGCCAATTTGAAGAAAGTTCGCTAATATTGCGAAAATAGCCAGTTGCACCAAGATCTGTTGCAAGAACACCGTGCATTTACGACCGATTAAACACAAAAAGTTTGTCGCTTCGGACGAATAGTTTGTGGAGAGGCTTTCCGAAGAAGTGGGCTGCGCGCTAGAGCTCATCCGGGACCTCCCAAGTGTTGGAGGGGCGCGCCAGGGGGCCGAGCTGATCTACCGCCACGCTTTACGGGTGGACGAGGTCCCCAAGCTAGAGCAGACGTCCCTCATGACGGTTAAACGGGCTTATACAATATACAATATATACAATAGGCTTAACTGAGTCCGGTGCATTCTTTAGTTTGCTACGGCTACGGCGTTAAATGTGACGTGTTTATGTGATTTCTGGGATCAGCAGCTGCGGCACCCGTTCTTGGTTCCTGGTTGTGGTGCTCCGGATGGAGCTCTCGGAGATGGACTCGCCAGATCGGAGCCCCTGTGTTGGCATACGGCTTTCTTGTGGTCTCCCGTGCAAATGGCCTCTTTCCACATCCACCACCACAAGATCGGACCTAGGCCAATAACACGAAAGACCACAAGAATGTCACAACACGCAATTGCTCCGATCTCGCGAGCAGTAACTAGCGATTGTCGAGCGATGCGCACAGCGATATGTGCATTGTATTCGACCACTATGATATAAAGCTTAACTGGCACAAAATTGTTTTCTTCTCTGGGGAAGCGTATCGACGATGAACATTCTCGCCATGAAAATGCTCCTGCGCTTTGCGCTAGCATCAGTAGTACCATGGTTATCATTATAGCCCACATACACATACGGGTAAGTAGACTGTACAGGATGTAGTCGCACAAGCCAGGCCATCCCACACTGACGATAATAGTCTATGTTCTCGTGCCAGCGTTGGACTTGTCAACGTACTAGGCGCACCGGTGCCATCAGATAAGTCAACTAGATATATCCTGGTAGCCTAATTATTTGCGCAACTACACCCTGTGCTGCAACGTATCAATACAAGGCTGAATATCGTTAGAGGTACCATACGATCCTGCCTCATGCTAGTTACCCGCCACCGCCATGGGATTTTACTGGCGAGCCGAGCGCTCGTTGGAGTACATGGCGCTGCATGCGCGAATTTGACCGCGGCTAGATCTAAGCAGCTAGTAATTTAAGGGAATGCTGCACATTCATACGGGGGTTTAAGCCGAAATAACCGGTTTGGAGGTTATTCGCAGCAGTTTACAGCCCTGCCCTTCTTAAGGCCTAGACCCGTCCAGGTTCTGAACTACAAGCCCGCAAAAATGTACAGACTTTTTCGTGCAGGCTGTTTTCAAGACCATTCAGGCATGCATGACGCCATAGTAACGCCATTCAAATGCTTCCAACTCGCAGGCCAGGCGGCGTCAAGGCCAGGCAAAAAATTAATCGTCAAGAAGTTCAGATCTGGCGTTTGTAAGCGCCATTTCCAAACAAAGTGGATGCCCATTGGCCCCCAAACAATGTTAAGCAAACCGAGTAAGCCTCACGCAGCACGAAGCACGCTTCGTGCCGCGTGATATAAGGAGTTGGGCGTGGTATCTTCACATGACAGAAATAAGGCTTATAAGTCTAATAACTTCAAAAAAACGGCATAATCGAGCATTCCAATTGAGGTTAACATTTCAAACTCCCGGATGAATATGCAAGAACACCACGAGAGAGGACCAAAACACGAGCATATAACGATATTTAGTTCATCCAACACTTTCTGCCTGCGCTACCATCTGTCGACGAGTTTGAAGTACTACAGGCAGCAATTTCGCACGGCTAATTTAGCAGTTCCTCAACGTCATACAACCGTTCCCTGACGCAATCATGCAATGGCGCGTTGAAGAGCGTGTTTACTAAAGAGAGAAGTTGTATTTCTTAGAGCAGCCTTTTCCGCTAAAAACCACACCGATGGTTGCAAATGAGTTTATTTCATCATATCTCATATTTGCTTTAATATCTTCAAATGTGGAACATTCACTGTAACTTCTTTACACGCATCCAAAAAGTTAGTTGAGGGAAGCGTACTTACCCTTTTCCACCTAATTCTTCCCTTAATTCTTAAGGGGAGAATTAGATCACCTGTGGAAGAGCACAACCGTGATTTGGCCGAGTTCTTGGGGTTTGTGTATTCCATCCATGCCACACATACATCCATGACGATAATCCACGGCACCCCAGGCGACAGGCCATGTGGACAATGGGCCAATTGGCTGCGCAAAGTGCCGCAGTATGGTATCAAGATAAACAACGCTATTTCAACATGCGTGGCTCCCACGAGCGCTTTCTAAAGCGTCGTGGTTCTCAAACTAAGTTTGCTACCAGTTCATGCGTCAGTGGGGTTTCTAGAAAAGGCGTTGAGCATTTTTGGGTGAGTAGTTGTTTTCAGCACAGTCTCTTTCGTGCGAGGCATACCTGATAGAGCTTTCGTAAAGCAAGGGTAGTAATAAGCTTGCAGCTAACTTTTTATTTCATTTAACCATGCATCTTCAAGAAGGCATTAGCCCAGCGGGTACTGCCGACTACAGTACAAGTGCCAGATTTGTAATTACCGCTTCTAGCGCACTTGACACATCGGCTCAAACTTCACAAATGCCTCAATTACCCCGGATGCGTTCCGGTTGCAGGCTGGACGGATCAGGCTCGACACAACTGGATTAAGGCCCTGTCCAGGATTTCGCAGCAGATTAATGCCACTTCTTTTATTGCGGGCGCGGTCGATTTGAGTTTTATCATGTCATTATGCAAGACGTCCCTTCTGACAGAAGAAAGAGAGCCGCCGGCACGCAATGCGTCGTGCCCGGGCCCCCGGACTGTGGACCTACTACCGCGGCAGGCACGGTGGGCGAGGATGTGTCGCGCACGGAACAACCTCCAGCTGTGGCCAGCGCCTATTATATGGAAGTTTCGGCATATTAATAACGTACGGCCGCGCACTGGCTTTTATTAACAGGGAGGCGACCAAATGGACAAGCAATTGGCCCAGGAACGTGCCAAATGGCAGATTATAATGCGATGCGCTCGCTCGAATCTGGATGAGTTAACGAGTCATGCGCCCTCAACGCCTTCCCCACATCACGTGCACATGTATGTAATTGTCCTAAACGTGCCACCGGGTCCCCGCGGTGCCGAGCAAGCTTTAAAATACTTCACCATTGCCGTTGTATCGTGTTTGCGTAATTACTGGTTTCTGTGTCAGGCGGGGAAGTAATGCGTCTTACAACGTGCTTGCAGGTTTCACCGGCGTGCAATACTGGCCATTCCCAGCGGCGACTTGCAGTTTAATGCTCGCTTTACCACCTGTCAAATCGCGAGGCACCCAAGTGGGGACTGTCGCTCCTCCGTAATCGCAGCGTTCGCGATGCCAGTTGCGTGATTCACCCGCCTCTGCACGCCGAGACGCTCGATGAGGCCAGAAAGGACCAGTTCTACCGTCCGTGAATCGGTACTGGGACATTTTTGCGCGTACAGTGTCGCCGATCCCGCACTGTCGCCGGTTGATTTCGTCCCGGCCGGATCTGACGAGGCGCTGTTGAGAACGCTGCACGAGTGGCCGGGACGTGCAGCTTGTGACGCAGCACGTCACGGACGTCAGATCACATACGGATGGTGCGCTCGGAACACGCCACTAGTGCGAGAGCACGCCTACGCAGTGCGCTGGAGCGCGTTAGTGGTACTAGAGCTCGTGCTGTGCACGTCACTGGCGCCAGCGCGTGACACTCTGTGACTGAAGTAGCGCCTAACTGAACTGGTGCCGAAGCGCGTCACTAAACCGGTGCCGGAACATGCCAGTAATGGAATCAAAACATGTCACTGCACTTTTGCCAGAACCCGCCACAAGTGAGAGATCACGCCACCTAACTGGAGCTTTACTAAACCAGCCTGGAGTTCAGTTCTGGGCCGATCAACCTAGGGTACGCGTAAATGGTTATGTTACATCAGATTTGACTACCCAACCTGACCTAACCTAACCTAACCTAACCCAACCTAACCTAACCTAACCTAACTTAACCTAACCTAACCTAACCTAACCTAACCTACCCTACCTAACCTAACCTAACCTAACCTAACCTAACCTAACCTAACCTAACCTAGCCTAGCCTAACCTAACCTAGCCTAACCTAACCTAAGCCTACCTAACATAACCTAATCTAGCAAACAGAATTCGACAACGATAAAATTTACACGAGGGAAAAGTGGCCTAAAACTGACAACTTGCACGCGCAGGTACGAGATACATACGTCCTGCATACGATGCGAAAGAGCAGGGGTATAAACGCCCACCAGCTAAATTGGGGGTATGTTTTCCCCACTTCTCCCAACCCACTAGTGGTTACACATTTCGCAACCATGGAAGATAGAGGATAGTGAGGAAATAGGCGACTACAACATGAGAAAGTCACTTTGATGTAATGAACAAAATGCCCATCCGTGAAAATTCTAAAAAAAATCATTCACGAGGCAACAACGGGATGCTGGAACACATCGAACACATCACAGAATGTTGAGCACTGGGAAAATAGAGACAAAATAGTTTGAACAAAATTATTGAATATCAGTGAAAATAAGTGTCGTCAGTTTGTTAGCACACCTTTGCTAACCTCGCCTGGTAAAACCATTGTTAAATGGATGGTAACCAATAAATAAGTGGAGCACTGAATGTAAACATCTAAAAACCAGGATTGGTATTTCAAATATCATAAACAGACGGACTTCGTAAGCTAAGAAAGTTAAGAAAGCACAATTATTCACTTTAAAAGCTGCAGCGATCACGATTGTGGTACAGGCCCTGACTCAATTGCTTAGATAATCTTTAAGTGTATTTTGTGACCTAATGAACTATGTTAGTTTGCTGTGGTGCCAAAAACAGATTTAATGACATGGCCACACTCAACCCAGCAAGCCACTTTTAAGTTTGTTTTAATAACAATAGCAAAATAATAATATTCGGACTTCCTGCACTCGCATGACCATGTTTCCTGCACTAACAGTTTCAGCTGAACCTGTCAAGATTTCACTCACAAGGTGTAACAAAAACACATGGCAGATGTAGGCATTGAACATTATTTACACCAATAAGAAGCAAAGGATAAACTAAATATTGCATTCCTTCACTGTTCACTTACCATGATGGTAATTTTGACGTCAAATAACAGCCTCTGATTGTTGTGTTTGACAAGACGGTTTGACACCGGTTGCAGGTGTTGTGCTGCTGTGAATATGATGTAATATTATCTAAAGACTGACTCTTGGTTAAAACAACACACTTAATGGCTTTAGAAGATGGCTCATCCACAATTGCTGCGCTAACCAAACATTGCATGTCAAGGACATCGTAAATGTTTGGTAATCTTCCTGTGCACTCCTATGTCTCCACGTCTTTTGCTCAAGCATATTTACTTAAAGAACATTATTCCTGCTCAGACTATCGAGTTTTTGGGTTGTCGAATTGAACATAAACACGGTAGACATAGCTATCAAACATCGTATTCGTACTAATGAACCAGAAGGAATACCAAACAAAAAATTGCTCTCGTTCACTGCTTGTATGCAATCAATGGCTCACATTGATATCGGGTAACAGGTTGATTGTTTACTCTAATTAAATGTTTCATCATGGGCCGTAGGTGTTGTTCCGCTGTTATCATTTTCCAACATTTTCCAGCCTTCGCCGTTGGAAGAGCACCATGGTCTATCTTAATAGATGAACCATCTATTTTTTTTGTTGTAAAGACCAGCCATGGCATGTTGAGCAGGTAGTTGTGGACATCCTGGTAACATTTTTCGTTCACACTTTCCTGCTGGTGTGCCCCTGGCATAAGTTCGTTCACAACTATCCAGCACTTCTCGGGACTCAGTGAGCCATACCCACTGATACACTGTACTAGCGAAACACGATGGACAAAATAATAATACTGTCACTTGTACTCAACTCAACATACAACATGTGGCTGTCATTATGCAACAGAACAACGTATTAATGCCTTGAATTACTATCCTCCTGTCAGACAACGCTTCTTGTTTGTATTTTTATTATTTCAGTTGATCCTGTCCGGGTTGTTTTTTGGGTTGCAGAATTTCGGAAAGCCAGGGTAGATGTATTTAACGCTTTAGTGCTTCCCATGAGAAATACGGCACACCGAACAAAACATTGCTTTTGTTCATTGCTTTAGCGCTACCAATGGGTCACCGCAGTATTAAATCACAATATTGGTTATTATATTTGACCAGACGTTAACATGCGGCACAAACTGTGTTCTTTTGTACTTGTTATTCAATATTTGGAAAATCTAGCCATCGCATGTTGAACGGGACAATACTAACATCTAGGCACTCTTTCTTCACGACTTGCACACTAGGTTCAGAATTAAACCACAATCCAGAACTACCGTGGACTTGATCTTGCCGGACGTCGTCTTGCGCGCGCCAATATCGCCCCTCAGAAAAGTGGTGCTGTTCTAAACTTTTGACGGCATAATTTGGACTAAAAAATAAATAAAATGCACATGCTCGTAACGTCCTGTCGGTGAAATGGCTCAACTTCCTTGTGCCATTAATATCAATGACAGATCCTTAGGGTTCACCAGAGCACGTGTTTGAAATACGTCCGGAAGGTGGACATTCCCTTTAACATCAACATACGGTAGCACAGCAAGACTTGGGCCCGTCCGTGTCCAGACACAGTCACCGATTGAAGCACCCAGGCGGCCGGCAAAATCGTCTCGGTGTCAGTCACGCCGGTGGCATCCATATCGGTGTTAGTCACGCCGGTGTCAGGCGCGTTAGTGTCAGTCACACCGGCTCAGACACATCCGTGTCAGTCACGCCGGCGTGAATCACACCAGTGCCAGCCACGCCGGTGTCAACCGCGTTAGCGCCAGCCACACCGGGTCACACACATCAGTCTCAGTCACGCCGGCGGCAGCCATATCGGCGCTAGTCACGCCGGTGTCAGCCACGTTAGCGTCAGCCACACCGGGTCAGACACATCAGTGTCAGTCACGCGGGTGTGAGTCACATCAGTGTCAGCCACGCCGGTGTCAGTCACGCCGGTGGCGGCCACATCGGTGTCAGCCGCGCCGATATCAGCCACGCCAGGCTGACTAAGTCAGGCCCCGGTCAGCACGGCCCTGTGCGGCCAGCGGCGCCAGGCTTCCGTGCGTTCGCCGTTCTAAGGCGTTCCACGGCGGAAAGCAATCGGCACAGCGCTGCAGCGAGCAGCGGGCAAGCTTCCCGTGTGCCGACCTGAACAAGAACCGGAACGGCACAACGAGTCGGTGTTCGATCGACTGGCGGGGCGGCCGGCCGGGCGCCGCGTCACTTTCCGCCTGGTTTGGGTGGCGTGTGACGGCGCCGAAACCAGCCGCGATCGCCGCTGGAAGTCGATCTTAATTAGATTAGCACGAGGCGGCGCGCCCGGCGCTGGCAGGCTGCGGGCTCGTAGCTCCGCGATTAGCACTCCTCCATGGAGTATCATCATCCGAGTCGCCATCTCGCCGCACCGTACCCTACAACTGTCCCCATAAAACAGCTCAAGAGGAAATAACCATCACTCGTGCCGGCTCGCTCGCGCCGGCCGTCCGTTCATTATCAATGCGGCCCCACGTACTGCCGATAAAATCAATCTATTTCATGCCCTCCGAGTCAAAATCATCCGCGTTCTTATTTTCTTATCGTCGCCGGGCCCTGTTAGCCGAATCGGTCCCCTGCGGCCGCTCGAATCGGGCGGCAGGCAGTCTGGGCCACTCCGTCGCCAGCACATTTGTCCGGCCGCCGGCCGGTCGGCGCGCGCTCCGCTGCCCCGGCCGCGCGCTGACGGAATCGCGCCGCCGACGCCGCCGAATGATTTAATGGGATCGGGGACGGCGGCGAAGGTGACGCCGGCCGCGGCTCCCCGGGTACGCTAGACTGACCGCTCCTGGCCAGCTCGGACGCTGCTCCGACCGCCCCTGGTCAGCTCGAACGCTGACCTGACCACGCTCGGCTGGCTCGGACGCTGACCTGATCACCCCTGGCCGGCTCGGACGCTGGCCCCTGACCGCTCCTGGCAAGCTCGGACGCTGACCTGGCCACCCCTGGCCGGCTCGGACGCTGGCCTGACCGCTCCTGGTATGCCCGGACGCTGACCTGACCGCTTCCAGCCGGCCCGGACGTTGACCTGACCGCTCGCGGGCCGGCCCGGACGTCGCCGGGTAGGGCCGCGGCCGGGAAGGTCAGTCAACTCTGCTCAGGTGGAGCACTGGCGAATAGGATAAAATGGGACTTCGCGCAGTCGATTTGATGCAGTCGTTATCTTGCAATAGACGTGAGAGATTAAACAGAATAATACTGCAAACTGGTTTGAAATACTGGAGAAGGATACTAACTGGCCAGGAGGCGTTAAAGGTGAACGCGTTCACGCAGGTGGTAAGTCATACTTGGCAACACGAACACATCGCATTAACCAAAAATCAGGACAATACAATTCTCGCGCTCCTTGCTTCCCTCTGCGTTTGCTTCAATAATATAAAGTGCAATAGTGCAGTGATCAGTCACTGATGCAATGTCCCTTTGCACATCATCTTTTGCATGTTTCAGTTTGCATAAAGTGTGACTTATTAAGTCGCAGTCACCGTCAATAACCTTGTCTAGCTTGCAGCAACTAAGTTTACGGCAGTCGAGGATTGCCGCGAAAAACACGTCCGCGAAGCGTGGCACATATGAGCCCAGACTGCCGTGCCGCACGCAATGGGCCCGCTCGCTGACAGGCACCGTAAAGCGGACGAGGGGGGAGGGGGGCGCTCGGTACAATTATGACACCGCCGCGATCCGTGTCGGGCCGGCATATCCTGACGCTTCGGGCCGCCTCGTGCGGCGAAAACTGAAGCCAGGCCGTGGTTTATGGCCGCCGGAGCGCGAATCCCACGCAGGCGGTCGGCTCGGCTCCTCCGGCAGTCGGGCAGGCAGCCTGTCTTCAGTGGTGCTGCCGGCCTGTCTTCAGTGGGGCTGGCGGCCCATCTTCAGTGGCGCTGGCGGTCTGTCTTCAGTGGGGCTGGCGGCCTGTCTTCGGTGGTGCTGGCGGCCTGTCTCCAGTGGGGCTGGCGGCCTGTCTTTAGTGGGACTGACGGCTTGCTTTCAGTGGGGCTGGCGTCTTGTCTTCGGTGGTGCTGGCGGCTTGTCTTCGGTGGGGCTGGCGGCTTGTCTTCAGTGGCGATGGCGGCATGTCTTCGGTGGCGCTGCCGCACCGCCTTTCTGGCTCTGAGCCCAATGCCCGGGCCGTAAAGAGGGGCGTTTTGGTGCCCCCTCTGCAATCGATCTGTTCTATTGATTGCTAGTGAGCTGGAATTTGCGGTGGCGAATCTTGGATTGGCGCTTGCGCTCATGGATTGCCGCTTGCTTGTCTTTTTTTAGCACGTGATGCGCGTGCTCACTCGGCTCCGGCGTCAGTGCGCCGCATTATCGAAAGAAGAAACGATGACCAAGGAGTCCTGCTAAACGAGAAGGGACTGACGTGACATAGGAAGTAAAACTGAGGCACATTGGATGCAGTAGTGAAGATAACATTTTAGGGGCGGTAATAGATTTCGTCTCCCTACCTTTATTCCTACATTGCCAGCTTTTGCATTCATCCGACGTCGGCCTCACGTCAAACACTAGTCAATGTGTCTTCTCTTCTTCATCCTCAGAGGCCTCGTCCTCCCGACCCCCACAGCTTCCGAACCGTATTAACCGGGAGTACTGATGAACGACATCCCCCAGACCCGGGATGTTCTACATCAAAAGGTTCCCCAGAACCGACCAAATTACGTGCACATTATGCGGATTGCAGAGCTTTCTTTAATATGGCCGATGGAAGGTCGTAAGGAGTCCGGAAATACTACAACAATTGTCATACGGATGAACAGCTTTGAAGACCGATTTCGTTCGGGGTACAAGTGCTTGACGCAGCACGCTTGCACTGCAGTGGACAACATGGCGATCTGACCGTCTCATGTTGCCGGCCGCCCCCGGTGACCACTACAGCGGCCAGCGGCCACCATTCCCAGACGCACAGCAATGCTACCGCATCCCCGCCGTGGCCAGCGTCCTACGCGTCCTACGCTACGCACGGCGCGGCCCGCGGTGCCGCCGCACTAGACGTGAGCCGGTGATAAGCCCCGAAAAACGCCGCCCGCCATCCCGGCCCCAGCGGCGATGTCCAGATACTGCGCCGCCGTGCTCCGGCGCAGTTGCCAGCCGCCGATGCTGTGCCGCCGAGCTCAGTCGCGACGGGAGCAGGTCCGCTCAATCCCGGCGGATGCTCGGCGCCCGTCTCTGCGCTCTAAGCGGGGGGCACACTGCCGGATAATTGGGCGACAGTTTAGGGCGCCGTCTGACCGCCGGCGCCATTTACACCTGGCTCAAGTCCGGCTCGAGAGGCACCGATAATCCCCTCCAATCATCATCGTCGGACGTGATGGTGCGGCAAAGTGGCGCGTCGGACCGTCACTGCCGGACGTGTGTCCGCGAGTGGACGTGAGCCGACGTGGCAGACGTAGCGTCGGGCGCACTCGGGCGGTGTCATCGACACGGCGGCAGGGCAACCCGGCTGGTGCAGGTAGCAAGGGTAGCGCAACGGATTTTTGGCTGGCGGGAGGATTTTCCAGGGGGCCTGCTGGACAAGATGGGGACCACTCACAGGGATGGGGGGGGGGGGGGGGAGGCTCTAACGCACTGTCGTAAACATAGGGAAGGGGCACCGAGACCATCTGTCCCTTAGCGAACTCTTACATGTATCGCACCAAGTGGGAAAATGTCGACAGTTAAAACATCTAGAATGGGTAAAACAAGGGTATCCTGAATAAAGAGGGCGCCTCCTGACCCAGAACAGGGACGTCCTAGCTTGCAACGGGATTCTCTCGAGTCTGCGAAGGGGACGCCGTAACGCAACATGGACCTCCTGATCTAGAACATCGACCATGTTTTTCATAAAGGTGACCTCATGATCCAGAAAAGTCTCTTGATGCAACAAACAGTCTTTTGCGCCCAATTTGTTACTATGTAACTCAGCCGTGGAGGGAGCTTCTTTATCTAAATTTGGGTACGCTAAAAGTAGCTATAACGACTTTGTTTTCGGAAAAAATGGGCATATTAATTTCTTGCTGATAGGCAAAAACATACCTTTTCCCCTGTTTCCCGTTTTCCCCTGTGCTCCCCCCCCCCGCTGCGCCGCACCTAGCGGGTAGCGAAATGCTCGATACGCGATGCTGGCATATATCATAAGCTTCGACGCCCATTATTCCACTAGTGGATGAGTATCCGGCGGCTACACAACAGGGATGCAAACGTAGTAAATAATCGGAACTTAACAAGAAAATTTACACGCACAATCTTGAAGGCAAATCAAATCAAGCAAAAGTAACCTTGTTTAGCAAAATAGCCGAGAAGTGTGGAATAAAGACAAGCAGAGTACATATACATATATATATATATATATATATATATATATATATATATATATATATATATATATAAAGGGTGTATATATTTTATACATATATACTCCGCTTACGGCTTAGGTGGCATATATCACAACAAAGATTATATATATATATATATATATATAACCATTGTCGGTCCGTTGATTTAAATGAAGACATAAGGGTAATGCGTGGTCATCTTATATATCTTTATAAAGTTTAAGGCAGCACTGCATACCGCAAAAAGTAATTGCATTTCAGGGTTGACTACCATGGCGTCTCGTTATATGCGTATGGCAAAGCCGCATTATTGTATAAAAACTCTGCAAAACTTTGTATGGCTTGCAATGACTATTGGATGGATTGTTGTCGCCCTGTAATGATTGTTCAGAGCGCATACTCTGAAATTGGATGGACAAAACTGATGGCTGGTGTGTGATGAAGTTTTAGGTAAATGTCCCGTTTACAATCGGGGTGTGTCATTGGTTACAAAACAGAGATGTAATGCATTATGCTTAGTAAGCTATTCCATTCGGCCTCAAGTTTATCTGCTCTTATTTATAGCACTCGTGAAGAACTAAGGCCACACAGACGGTTATCACAGACACGCTTACATACGGTCATGGGATGCCTGCATGCTCCCACTATACAGCGACTGCTCTGAGTCAGCACTATACAGCGACCTGCTCTGAGTCAGCACTATACAGCGACTGCTCTGAGTCAGCACTATACAGCGACTGCTCTGAGTCAGCACTATACAGCGACTGCCCTGAGCCGGCACCATGCAGCGACTGCTCTGAGCCAGCACTATACAGCGACTGCTCTGAGCCAACACTATACAGCGACTGCTCTGAGCCAGTACATACAGCGACTGCTCTGAGCAGGAAAGCCATGTGTCGACTCCCATGCATGATAGTTTCTTTATTGTACCGATGTGGACTCTCATGGTTTGGTCAAGGCGGGCGAGCATAATGACAAGTCGAAGACCTCACCGATTGGAAGAAAGACCAAGATAATCAGGATCAGCTTCATCATCCTTGTGGCAATGAAAGCAGCTTAAGGTAACTGCATGATGACTTGTAGCGTCGCCTGAAAAGTTGGAACGTCCTGGAACAAAACAATAAGTACATTATGCACCATTTAAGAAATGACCCACGAAACGGCAAGGCTTGATCAACTCATCAGCTTATCTTAAAGGGAGTGTCTCACATTTACATGGGTTTTGAAATGAAATGGCCATGCTGAGGACATGCCAGTGCTGTTCACAATCATGCCCTTCTTAAGCCCTAAGCCCCTCTAGTTTCTGCGCTACACACCCGCGAAAATAGGAAAAGGCATATCAAGGAGAGTATTTCGAAGTCACCATGTCATTCATAACATCACAATAACGTTATTCAAATCCTGCCATTCATAAAGCCATGCCGCGATCAAAGTCCAAGAGAAATATAATTGTTGATGCGTTCATATATGGCGTTCGCGAAGCGCAATTTCAAGATAAAATAGCACTCAGTCCTGCTCTCAATCAATGTTGTGCAAGGTTAATGACGTTATCAGACCTCTCGACGCATTGCGGAGCATATTTACGAAATTGAGAATTGTGCTGTCTAGATAATTGTCCTGTCTAGATAATTATGCTGTCTAGAGCAGCCTTTTCCACCTTTTAGAAGTATACTAATAGTTATAAGCGAGCTTGTTCCACCATATGTGATGCTAGCTTCAGTATCTTCTAATGTGAAACACCCCTTCGTTCCATTTTCCCATTGTTTCCATTATTTTTTTCAATTCCCAAGTTTCAGAAATGACCAACGGGCCACATGGCTCACCACCAACGAACCACACCAGCGTGACCCAAACGTACGCACTCTTCAGGTCAACAAGGTCGTTCGGGATTCGCGCATGGGATGCTATTCCGCATTGACGCACTGAGACACCGAAATGGCGTCTCAGCGAGGCAAGCTGAATAGGGGCTGTCCTACGCTGCAGGAAGGTATGATATGATTAGAGGACTATCACCACAAACTGTATCTCTCTGGAAGCAACGTTATGGTCTCTCTAGATTTCCCGTTTATGTTAAAGTTGGTGCCCACGTTAGAGTTGGCGCTTACAGAAGTCGCAACTTTTTAAGGGTTTGTATGTGTATGAAACTAGTTTAGAAGTAATATCCAAAGTGGTTGCGGTAGTACGCATGTGCTGTTGAAGTCCAAGAGCTTTAAATCTAACTGTGTTGTAGTAAGGCATTTGTCCTGGAAAGGTTTTGAAAGGGCCTAACGCTGCGGCCTAGTCAGTCGATTAGTGTTCTTTTTTTTACCTGAATCACAGCTCATAAATGTACAATATGTTACATTCGCAAGTGTTCTGCTTGCATAGGTTCGACCTAAAGCGTATCATGGTGCACTGAGCAAATCAAAACAGATACACGATTAGGGGAAAGGGGGTACAACATGTTGTTTACGGCATATGATTGTCATCGACAAGCTAAATTCTTGTTAATTAAACAAAATGACCAACATCCGTACTTGTCCGTTTTTGTTAAAAAAAGCAATGCACGAATGCGGTAAGCATAGGCTGGTTTATTTTCCACACCATTTCAAGCCGGTGTATGTTAGTATTTGACAGGCTTTTGGAGCGGTTTCGTCATGCTTGACGCCCACCGAGCACAATTGTTTGGCTTAGAGTGTCTTGGTCTGCCGACATACTTTGGGAGGTGTGCTTCGTTGCTTTGAGTGCTTGCTGGTCTTGCTCAATGAGGAACATGCCAAAAGCTGCATTGGTAAGAGATCAGGTAACATACATTGAAAGCAACTGATTTTTCCTGTATCGTTGATGTCAGAACAGCATTCTTAGTGATATCTGTGTAAGGACTTTACACAGAATACACATTCGGCTGTTTCACTTTCATTTCATGCATAAGACTGCATCACCACAACCTGGCTGCTTGTTAAATCGCAGAAGATGAGGCCTGCCGGGCTGAATCTTTCCAAGAGCACCAATTTGCCAAAAACTTATATTTGGGGGCGAGTTAAGGTTATGCTACTGCAGCCATGACGTTACTGGGGCGCCATGCCAGGCATGACCTCACTGGAACACGCATGTCAGACATGACGTCACTGGAGCGCGCATGCTAGACACAAA
This sequence comes from Pollicipes pollicipes, assembly GCF_011947565.3. Lineage (NCBI taxonomy): Eukaryota > Metazoa > Arthropoda > Thecostraca > Pollicipedomorpha > Pollicipedidae > Pollicipes > Pollicipes pollicipes. The sequence continues at coordinate 48,993,809 of NW_023596746.1, forward strand.
CGTGCCAGAAGCATCACTTGTACACTTGTATAATATGGTGCATCATAGGTATGACGTGTGTACCGTAGGGGTATGCATTCAACATTTGGAAGTCATAAAATATGTTGCCACTGTGCCCATATCTCAGAAGCTTTGGGTGACAGAGGCAGAGAGACAGTACTGCAACCCTGAGGACAGACGGAACAATTGCATGGTAGCAATTGTCTGTGCTTGCGTGGGACGGACTATTCACACTCGGACGTAAGCCATGGAGATTTTCCAGTTTTGGGACGTGGTAATGGATATCTTTCCAGATATCGGCAACCTGAGCAGACACGACACTGAAATCATTCGCACACTGCAGTTACTTGATACGACTGCAAACTGCTTTGGAATCTAAGGAATGCACCACCCATAGAAGTAGAGTATCAGCCGTGAAAATGGTCACATGTTTCGTCACGGGTGCACATTACGGGGCATCAGTTATCCGTTGTGACCGTCACGGGTGCACATTATGGGGCATCAGTTATCCGTTGTGACACGATGCCCTTTCCATGCAGCGAATTGTATTTAATATATGCTGGGACCAACTGCATTTCCGACACCAATCCGAAAGCCAGCGCACTGATTCTGTTGCCCAGAGCTTATAATTTTCGCCGGAATTATGCTTTCATTCGACCTGAACCAGGTTCAAAATTGTGAATATGGCACACTAAAGGGGAAGCACGTTGTGTATTGTTAAGAGCTAAGTGAGCCTTAACGATGCGTTA
>NW_023596746.1:48995583-49027066 GCF_011947565.3 Pollicipes pollicipes
GTGTCCGCGTCCAGCGGCAGCAGACCCTCGGCGATCCGGCGACCAGCCCACCGGGCTGTGTCCGCGTCCAGCGGCAGCAGACCCTCGGCGATCCGGCGACCAGCCCACCGGGCCGTGTCCGCGTCCAGCGGCAGCAGACCCTCGGCGATCCGGCGACCAGCCCGCCGGGCCGTGTCCGCGTCCAGCGGCAGCAGACCCTCGGCGATCCGGCGACCAGCCCGCCGGGCCGTGTCCGCGTCCAGCGGCAGCAGACCCTCGGCGATCCGGCGACTAGCTCGCCGGGCCGTGTCCGCGTCCAGCGGCAGCAGAACCTCGGCGATCCGGCGACCAGCCCGCCGGGCCGTGTCCGCGTCCAGCGGCAGCAGACCCTCGGCGATCCGGCGACTAGCTCGCCGGGCCGTGTCCGCGTCCAGCGGCAGCAGACCCTCGGCGATCCGGCAACCAGCCCACCGGGCCGTGTACGCGTCCAGCGGCAGCAGAACCTCGGCGATCCGGCGACTAGCTCGCCGGGCCGTGTCCCGGACAGCGATGGCCCATAAGACAGCTGCCGCCTAGCCACCGCCGGCCGCGGAAGGCCGGCGCGCTTGTCGGAGCTGAGCCCGCCACTTGGCGGGTCGCGCCCCACCCCGGCCGGAGTGCCAGAACCAATCCGAAATCGGGCACGGCGGACGGCCGAGCCGTCGCCGCCGGTCCACTCATGCCCTCTCCGACCGTTGATTTAAGCATCGCCCCGATGTGCAAAGTGGCCGCCGGCCGCCGGTTAATGATTCACTTGGGCGGCGGCGGTCTGCGGCGGGGCCACGTTGTGTAGTAGCGCTCATCGGTTCCGATCTGCTGTCTGTGGCTGGCACAGCTGCAGCACAAGTTAGCCCGCCCCGCAACCAATGGCTCAGGAAGGGTCATATGGGCGGTGACCCCATAAATGCGAAACGGCGAAGACATGTGCTCTAAATGTACCCGTGTGGTTCATTGAGCTGTGGGACGGTTGTGGGCAATTTAGGAAGCTGAATGACGATGTGCGCAACTATATGATCTGTCGCGAAGCTAGAACATCACAAGATCTGAGAGATTTTGTCCCATGGTGCATACGATGCGACTAAGGCGTGAAACATTGCAATTTACGCGCCAATTTAGCGTATATTAGCGCTTATAGCGTTTATTTAGTGATATACTGAAATCGCCCAACCGGCATTATTATACATTTTCACATTTCCACACCAGGTTACGTGCGCTATCTCTTCTGTGGGGGTCGTTGCTCCCTGCGAAGATCGCTCTATTCTGGCAGTTGGTAGACCGACCTGGTGTCAATGGCCTGGACCCTCAAAACGTTGAACTGATTGTACCACTGTGCCTAGGTGAGAAGGCTTGGTACGTTTCACTTAAGTAGCCTGGTGGCTTATGAACAAACTTCGCGCCAACTTGCCGAGGCTCACCCTTCCCCGAAGACACAGAACTGTGCAACGCAGTGCTAACTGCAAACAGTCTTGCGTCAGAAAATCGGCGAAACGTTTTGTTCCGGACCTGATTTATTGGCCGAATTTTCAAAGACCCCTCCAATTACGCTGCGTGAGATTAGGCCATAACGTCTGAATCACGGAGACCGGACAGGGAAATGAATGCAGGCCAGTCCATCGCTTTGTTTCAACACCAGACGAATGGCCCGTGCAGAGGCGTGGGTCGCGCGACAATAGAAGCCTGTTATCGATGCAGCGTGAATAGATGAGTGTGTCCGATTTTCTTTGGATGTTCTCTGTGTAGCGTGCACGCCTGTCGGAAGCATGGACAGGCGTGGAGGGAAATTTTGACTCCCTCGCATTAGCGCTGCCGTCTGTTCAGCCCAGTCAGAACTGGAGCTAATAAAAGCCATCCCGCGGGCCGACACACAGCTAGTCGGCGATGTCTGACGGCACGCACTGTCTGTAGGGCGCGAGAAGCAAGATGAGTTCATCTGGACTCCGATGATGCCGGGAAAAATTAAGGTTATTTGTAAGGAAAATGCATTACATTCATGTTCCACAGCGGGCGACTGACGACGAACAGGCGCCAGACGGAGGACATCTTTGTCGAATGCTTCTCCAATAAGATGTGGCTTTTGGGTCAGACAGCATTTAAAAACCGAGGAGTTGTTTTGAACTCTGCTATCGCAATCACATCCAAAGTTCACACCCAGCCTGATCCCAGGAGCAGCTCGGCCAGTTTCACTACGGTTCACTGGCAGATCTGCTGCACGGAGGTGGAGGGCCGGGCGCTGCCGCCGCGCTGCCGACGCGGTTTGCTCTGCAGGATCTCCTGCAGCTGCTCCTCGCGGTCGTTGTAACAGCCGAGGAACGTGTTGGGTCGCGTTTGGCCGCCAAAATTGTGGCAGCTGTGTGCGCTGTCATCGGCCGACACTGGGCCGTCGTTCCAGATCAGGTCGTAGCCGCCCACGCGCAGTTCACGGCCCGTTAGTCGGCCCTCCAGGTCAACCACGTGCAGAGTATCGTCGAGCAGCGCGAACTTGAGCCGGTAGTCGTCCCGGCCGGTGGTCGCCAGCGACGGACTGGCGTTCACCTCCATCAGCCACGGCCTCAGCTCGCTGTCGATCAGGATGTCGTATCCGTACAGCTCAAAGCAGTGTTTGTCGTTGATCATGATCTTCTGCACGCTCTGCAGCGACTTGATGAACACATTGTTGATGTCGTCGATGAGCGTGGCGACCATGGCGTCGCCGTGGCGCGCGCGCAGGAAGTGGCGCAGCTGGCGCATGCTCCACTTGCTGCCACGCTGCGGGTTGTACTCGACCGTGTGCTTCTGGATGGCCACGTTGGTCAGGTGGATGCAGTTGTCCTCGATCTGGGACGTGGTGAACTCGGCCGAGCTAAACCGCGCGAACCCTTCGCGGTACAGCCACACCTTGAGCGGCGTGTACGACGAGACGAGGGCGTACAGGCGCAGGTCGAACTTGCGGCCGCCGATCAGGTACGGGTTCGAGATATACCGCTGCACGACATACGTCTCGGGCCCGAGCGCCGCGTCCTTGTCCCCCGCCAGGAAGCTGGGCGTGAACTGCTTGTCCTTGATCTTCCACTCGGTGACATCCTTGAGCCGCTGCGTGAGGAAAATGCCGCGTCCCTGGCTCTTGCCTGCCGGCTTCATGATCCAGATGGCGCGTGGGTAGTGCCGGAACTCCTCGACAAACATGTGGTACTCGCTTGGCAGCTCGAACGAGGTCGGGCAGATCACGCAGCGCTCCGCCTCCTCCTTGGTACCAGCTCTTCTCCATCTGACGCTTCAGTCGGCGTATGTTCTTCATCAGCATATTTTTGCGGCTCAGCTCATAGTGGTTGCGAAAATGGCAGATGCGCTGGTGGTCCTGCAAAAAGGTGTGGTCGTAGTATTCCTTCAGCTGACTTACATCGCACCAGTTGATATCCCAGTCTGGGTCCTCGGGCCCCACCTCTTTCCAGCCGCGCGACCGGAACACGTCCAGCATAACGTGGCCGAAGCTGCAGCGGTAGCGGATGGTGGGTCGTCCGCCCAGCTCACTCGTCCGCCGCTTCTCTGCCATGTCTTCCGCTCGGACCTCCTTTGAACGGCGTCTCAACGGCGCTCGATACCCACACAGGGTCCTGTTTGAAGTTGGAGCTGAGATCGGTTCCGTCTGCTTACGTGGGGGTCGACGGCTGCTCTCTAACTTAAGGGCCTGCTTCGTGTAAACCAACGACAAACTTCTGCAGTACACGCTCAAAGTTTTGTATCTAGTTTAAGAAGTGCCTTTGTTAAAGCTGACTCATTCCATCTGGGAAATTAACCACGTGCCATGTAATTATGCTGTCTTTTGGCGGGAAACATTCCAGAAATGACCATGTCTTTGAGCTCATTCGGGGCCAATATGGTGCGTATGAATAGTTTCATCTAGTCCGCCAAAAGTGCGTAACGTCTTCTAGCTTATAGCACACACTTCTCATAAGCTGGGTTGACCGCAGCAGCTAAGCGGAAATGGATGTCGTTGACCCATCAGCCGTGTCCCTGCACTGCCCCTCTGGTGGCCGCCGGCGTCGCAGAGACCTCAGCCGCGTGGCGCCGGCCACAGCTAATGGACGCCCGCAGCCCGACCACCACACTCTCAGCCACCGTGAGAAAGCCGGCGACAGAAACATATTTGTGGCGCGCGGCCAGGGATTGATTATTGTTAAACAATAATCGGTCATAACGCGTACGGCCACAGATGAATGATGAGGCGCGGAGATGAGCAGAGTCCATGTGAGGATTTGCATGTGGGTAGATCCGCGGAACGTTGCTGTTTATGTGGGTAGATCCATGGTAGGCTGCTGGTCATGTGGGTGGGTCATCAAAACGACTTTTATCCTAAGGCAGACTAAAAGAAGAGACACGCAAACCTGACACGCTCCATCCCATGGAGAGCGAGAAAGAGAGAGAGAGAGAGAGAGAGAGAGAGAGAGAGAGAGAGAGAGAGAGAGAGAGAGAGAGAGAGAGAGAGAGAGAGATAGAGAGAGAGAGAGAGAGAGAGAGAGAGAGAGAGAGAGAGAGAGAGAGAGAGAGAGAGAGAGAGAGAGAGAGAGAGCAAAAAAAATGTGAGGGGAAGAAAGAGTGGTTGTGTACGATGGCGTGCCAGCTGACGTCTGGATTTTCCACCGAGACGCCCGCAGTCGGCGCGTGTCGTCCTGTGCCGCTCGGCGGCGTGTTTTCCAGCGCCGCGGTCCCTCCTTAGAGCGCTGCGCGGTCGGCGGCGGCCCGGTGTCGGCTTTTTAGTGGCGGCCGCCAGCCGTTTTTCAGCTCGACCCCGCCGGCCTTCCGACGTGTCCATCATTTCTGGGCCGACGGGCGCGCGAGCCGCAACCAGAGCACTCACATTTCACACGGCTCAATTAGTTTACAACACCGCCGGGAATAGATACCGGTCCCTCCCTGCTCTAATCTCTAAATAACTCCTAAGTAAACCCAATTTTCATGATTTAGGCTGCCCCGGGGCGTCGGTGGGATTAATGTTCCGCGCAGCAGGAGTGAGGCATAGGCAGATAAGGAGGCCAGATAGGATTAGTAAGAGGCTCGCACGCTCGCACCATCGTGACCCCCAGGCGAGTTCCCCGGATGACAACACCATCCGGCTTTATGAATGAGAACGCTAATCTGGGACTTCTACGAGAAAGCAAAAAACATGAATTTAAGTTATCAGGTGTGTTACGTGCGCTCTGTTCATAAACAGCACATTCTGACATGACCAAAATGGCCAGCAGTCTATTATTAAGTTATATTATGCGGCCTTATTGCAGTTTGCCTTCAATAATCGAAAAAGTTGATTATCCGGTGAAACTTTTAGACCAATGCTTGCTCGGAGCAAAGAAGGCGAATGAAGTGACTCAGCGGTAATGCCCATAAAACCCAAGCTGCAAGGCATCGTATTAGTATCGTAGCGTATAAAGTGCAGTATCAGGACAATGCATATTAGCATAGGCTATCATGCACTTGGCTTTGAGAAACTTGGACTGTAACGATAAATTGGCTCGTCATTATGCAAAATTTGGTGTTCACCTTTAGGTGTAGCTTATCAATGAAGATGATGTCTGGGGTTTTGGAGGCTAAGTGACTTCGAATATTATTTCGCCTACTTGAAATTCAGATCAACAACATATGCGATATAGACAGACTTGTGCCTGACCCCGCCTAGGGTCAAAGTTGACCCTGAAATGAACACGGTTGTTAATGAGTTAAAGGGAATGTTCCGCATTCAAAGACATTAAAAGGAAGTACCAGGCATTATGAAATAAGGTTGTTTACAACTACCGGTATGCTCTTAAATGTAGTGTTCCATATTTGTACTGGGTTTAAACTGACAAGCCGTCTTGAAGGCCATGCGTGGCAGCTCAAAGCCCCAGCCTACTTAAAACCTAAGCCCCTCTTGTATTTGAGCTACACGCCAGCCAAGATGAGCAGACTCCTCCGAGGGGTCTATTCCAAGGTCACCCGGACATGCATGACGTTATGGCAACGTCATTTAAATCCTGTTATTGCTTTGGCCATGCGTCAAACAGGACCGAGAAAAGTATGATTGTCGAAACATTCATGTCTGGTGTGCGTTAGTACGATTTTCAGGTATAACGGTCGTCAATTACCTCTCACTGAATGTCGTGCAGGGTACAATGACGGGATCAAGCAATGAGGTATTGAAGAGCATATTTACTACCCAGAGAAATTGTGCTGCCTAGAGCGGTTTTTTCCACTCATGAGCTTACCAATACGCACGAGTCGACTTATTCTATCATATCTGACGATTGCGTCAATTATTTTAGGTGCAAAACATTCCCTTTAAGTGGAAAAGACTGCTTTAGACAACACATTTTCTCTGCTAAGTAAATATTTTCCTCACCACGTCATCATTTGATTACGTCATCACACCTCGCACAAGATTTATTGAAGCCAATGCGAGTCCAGATACAACAGGCGTTGTATCTGTAAATCGTGCCCAGGAACGCCAGATTTGCACAATTCAACACTCATATTTTGTAAGGCCTTGATCGCCATATGGCTAATGACAGAATTTTAATAGAGCTATCATGGCGCCATATGTGCTCAGATGACCGTGAAATAGTCTCCCCGAAATAGTCTACACGTCTTCTCGCGCGTGTAGCTCAGAAACTAGAGGGGTTTAGGTTTTAAGAAGGGCAGGGCTGTACACTGCACCGAATGAACTTCAATGTGGCTATCTCAGTTAAAATCCCCATACAAATGTCAAACACTCCGTTTAAAGTGGAATCGGATCCTTCAAGAATGTATTTGAATCAGATTTGGAATTGAGGCAGTTCTATTGACAGAGATCATTAAACGGAGTTTCCTTCCTTTATGGCATATTTCAAAAACATACTCAAGGAAAACCTCAGTACCATTTACGTCCAGTAATAGTATTGGGTAGTGCTACTGCAGCACCATGAAAGAATACTGAAGAAAAACGGTTTAATATCATGGTGTTCAAACTGCGCTTTCAACGCTTCTACATAGTACCACACTACTCCCTTTCTCGGTAGGCCCAAAGAATATCCCGAATCTCGAATCCGCGACAACTGCAGATGTCGCGACCGCCGTTGTCAAGGCAACCGCCGTCGTCATGACGACAACGAAATCTGTTGAGGGTCGTTGTCAGCTGTTACGAGCCAGGTACCACTTTGAGCTGTTTTAACCCGCACCTTGCGGGTCTACAGGTTTAAAAGTGGCGCCTGTACCGGTAAGAATGACGTCAGTACAAATGAACGTCGGCCATTGGCACAGCGGTGGCAAAGGGGAAATACCGAAAAGCGCAATGGTTGAAGTTTGAACCATTGCGTCTCTACAGGCCATGTCATACCACGTCCCCAAAGCCCAAGTGCACTTTAAAAAGAGCCACTGTGGTTAACGCCATAGGGAGGGGGGGGGGGGGGATTTGAGCCGTGTAAAACGCTTTGTTGAAGTCGTGGGATAATAGCCTCATGTTAGCGCATCGCTATCTGTAAAAGGAGTGTTTCAATGTTTAGCAGCAGCTTATGCATACTTATTTTTTCTTAGCATTATGCATTTTTACAAATTGGTGAGTCGTAAACATAACAGAACACGTTGGAAAAAGCAAGGCAATAAAAATCAGTACTTTCATAGTGGTGAGCAGAGTCAAATGAGATTTCTCCCGCAGACGTGGGTACTTCAAATCAAAATTCTGAGCTATTTAGAAGAATTCCAAAAACTGGTACGACCGAGCAAATCGAGCGTCTGATCTAACAATGAGTGACAAGTACAAAAAAGGTGGCATACCCTGTTTAATGTGGGGCTCTGGTATGAATATAAATAATAGCAAACGATTGTATTCCAACAACTGTTTTATATGCTACAAGTTCACACGCTCCATTATCTCGGTGTCAAAATCGATGCGCTACAACATATTTTTACGGACCATATCATAGTCTGTTTCTCCAAACCGTCATCACCGGAATTCACACGATCGGAATCGATTCCAGAAGCCAGTCATAAGATCTTGGGCATCAATCGGAGTAGACTCAAAATTGAGTCGCGGTGATTCGAATCATATTTAGCGTCAGGCAATACGCTGTCAGTCGGAGTCGGAATCGAGTGCAATGGAGCGGAAGTTTGAATTAGACAGCGGACGTGATAGCTGATGCGCGGCAAACTTCTCACCTTGTAGGTGCGTAGGTTCTCCACGGCGCAGGATAGCACCGCCTCCCGTCCCTTCTGGACGGTCACGTTCTGCACAGTTCCCACGAATCGGGGATGGAAGGCCATACCTGAAGAACAGCCGCAATCGACATGTCAGCTTTGTCGCACCTAGGCCATGCAAGATTGGTAGACAATCGGCATGAGCAACAACTAACGTCACATGTATACCTGCCAGGGTAGTTGGATTACAGACACCCACTAAACCCGCGCACTTCCTGCTTTAGGTATATGATGCTGGGAGTGGAAAAGTCACATTCTGTGTGGATGGTCCAATGCGGTATAGTAAATGCATTAAAGCAAAGCTGCTTGGAGTCAGCGGTGCTGAACCAAGGCAGAACGTCACAAGACGTCACCATCTGACAGTTACTTTCCGGCTGTGAACCGAGCCTCAGCCAACCAGCGGCCGCACAGTCCAGTGCTGGCTGTGAATTGAGCCTCAGCCAGCCAGCGGCCGCACGGTCCAGTGCTGGCTGTGAATCGAGCCTCAGCCAGCCAGCGGCCGTACAGTCTAATACTGGCTGTGAACCGAGCCTCAGCCAGCCAGTGGCCGCACAGTCTAATGCTGGCTGTGAACCGAGCCTCAGCCAGCCAGCGGCCGTACAGTCTAATGCTGGCTGTGAACCGAGCCGCGACCAGCCAGCGGCCACAAGTCTGGTGCTGTGGTACTGACCGCTGATCACAACTGGACTTCCGCACCCAAGCACAGCGAGCGCATTAAGCCAGCCAGACAACAAGACCCATGCTCACCGGGCACGGCTCGGTTTATGGCAGGGCACATTCAATAAACGGCTGGCGCTCTGTATTTACCGCCGGCGCCTCCCCCCGCCAGCGGACCGGCCGTCCCCCCAGGCGTGACGAGCTGGCCCGGAAGGAGCTGGCAGCGCCGGCGACCAGCCGGATAACACTGGCCGAGACGATACCGGCGTGATGTTCCCAGTTTTTGTGCCGGCGCCATTTCTGCGTCCACTTCGGCCGCACGCTTTGGAGTCCACTCATCTGGACAATTCATTCCATCGCTGGCCGCGCCGCCTGGCCGGGTGCCGTCGAACCCGACAAAGGGCCGTCTCCGGACAGACGAACCCAGGGCGTTTCAGACGCTGATAACTTTGAAACAGGATTGCTGGAAGTATCGTGTCTTCGCGGCGCGACTTCGTGAGACATGCAGGATGATTCCGTGAACAATGAACAGTGACCTAAGCATCTGGACGTCCTAACATGACGTTCACGAAGCTTCACAAAATATTTGTTTCATTTCTTTAAAAACAATGCATTAGAGCTTCAAACCATAACACTGAAAACACGGGGCATTTGGCGCTTTCTGCTACGTGAAGGTTGCGTCGCTAAAATATACGGTTTTAAAGAAGCATTAACATTTTTACAACTAGCCGTTATCTTGCTTGAATAACCACCTACATTACACTACCGCTGAATGATGCATCCATCGCATCGATCAAGGACCCGGTCGGAGAGCATAAGCGGCCAAAGGGCTGGCCAAAGGTTACATAAAGATTCTTGCCCGTAAGGTCGTGACGTGAAATGTAAATCAGAGATCCTCTTGCACCATTTCAGGAACCCCTGAGACAACGCGGGTGTCGGCCAGAGACCACAAACGCCGAACCTTTAGCTCCCTGACAGTCTGAACCCTGGGAGTCCATTTCCCAAGCAGGGGCAAGGCCGGGGGCCCTGATACGCGTTGGTCTGGGTCTCTAAAACAATGGTTGAGCCCGTGTGTTGGTCAGGAGCCCACAGTACATCGGGCCATGTGTCGGCTAGTAGCCCCTAGTCGGTCAAGGGCTTTGTTTGAGAAGGTCCGAAGATGGACCGAAGGGCCCCTCGGGATCAAAGATCAAAGGTCCAATTAAAAGGCCGAAAGGCCCGAAGGACCAGCCGTACGTCACATTAAGGACTCCCCGTCGTCCGTAAGGCCGTAACCTTAAATTTCAATCAGAGGGCTTCTTGCGTCGATCAGGACCTCCAGGCCAGTGCGGGCCCCTATTTCGGCCAGTGTTAGCCGCGGCGTGGTGTAAGCCGCGGGGCAGACACTGCGTGGCTTATGAACACTGCAACTCTTGGCGTCAAAAGTGTTTGCTCCTAAGATTTCCGAGCACGTATATTCAAAATTACACTACATAATTTTTATCTCTAATCGGTTCTGATTGAATGTTGAACATTCCCAGACAAGCATGGCTCGGATATGTTGACATAAGTTGTTGACCCTTTATGATCTAAAACCTACGTTTGTGAGACCCTTCATATCTTTGCGGAACCAAGATTAAACTTCTGGCCAAGCTCCTGAATTCGATCGGCCTATAAAGAGTTCACTGCACCATTGCAAAATGAACAGCGCCGGCGATATTTTTGACACGGTCGCTCAACCATAATTTCTTCAGTTTATTGGCCATATAACTAAGACAGAACTGATTTTGTATTGGGTACCGGCCTGGATAACTTTAAACCAGACATGGCCAGCTCAACGCACATTTTTGCAGTCTGACGGACAGGCAGGTGATGTCATCGGCACCATTTACCTAAGACCTAGCCTACCCTTACAATTTACGCTGTACATTTTGTCCATGTCACATCCCAAATTGGGACCTTTCCTCACATTTAGGTACTTTGTTTAGCAGTTCGCAGAGCAACTCAAACACAACTTGGGACGCCTTCAGAAACGTGGCCAAAAAGTTAACGGCATGGAAAGGGTTTGAGTAAAATGCTACCCTGTTCGTTTTCTGTTCCAATCCACTGTTTTCTAGGCATCAGGAAGGATACCGGTACAAACTTAATATGATACTAATTGTGATACATTAAGGTGCCTGATACCTAGTATACCCATAGTTAGTACAATTGTTCTGCATTTATTTGTCTCCGCATTTCCTCATTAATCCAATGCACTGAGGGGGCTCAGAGGAGCACTGGTGAGCTCATGTCAACAATGGGGGGGGGGGGGGGAGGCAGGTGATGTCATCTGGAAAGAACATAACGCGACGTGACGTGACTCTCCCTTGTGAGGAGAGGCTAGGGCAGGCACAAGCGGAAATTTAACAAGTTTCCAAACTACACACTTGGGGACAAAACTGAACAACTCCCAAACATTTGCACGGGCTTGGAGGGTTTCTGCATCGCTTAAGCAAATGCTGCGATCAAATATACAGTTTTGGCCTAGCCGGTGATGGTAAGTGACCAAAGCTGGTCAATTAAATTTCAATTCGTTTCTAGTTACCTTCAGACGAAGTCAGTACGTAAAAAAATGCAGAGCGCATTTGGTGTAATATAGCTGTCAAACAGTCCCAGGTGTAAACAAATCTATCTAATGTTCGCATAGTTTGGATGATGAATGCAGCAACACATGAGTGCCAATTTGAAGAAAGTTCGCTAATATTGCGAAAATAGCCAGTTGCACCAAGATCTGTTGCAAGAACACCGTGCATTTACGACCGATTAAACACAAAAAGTTTGTCGCTTCGGACGAATAGTTTGTGGAGAGGCTTTCCGAAGAAGTGGGCTGCGCGCTAGAGCTCATCCGGGACCTCCCAAGTGTTGGAGGGGCGCGCCAGGGGGCCGAGCTGATCTACCGCCACGCTTTACGGGTGGACGAGGTCCCCAAGCTAGAGCAGACGTCCCTCATGACGGTTAAACGGGCTTATACAATATACAATATATACAATAGGCTTAACTGAGTCCGGTGCATTCTTTAGTTTGCTACGGCTACGGCGTTAAATGTGACGTGTTTATGTGATTTCTGGGATCAGCAGCTGCGGCACCCGTTCTTGGTTCCTGGTTGTGGTGCTCCGGATGGAGCTCTCGGAGATGGACTCGCCAGATCGGAGCCCCTGTGTTGGCATACGGCTTTCTTGTGGTCTCCCGTGCAAATGGCCTCTTTCCACATCCACCACCACAAGATCGGACCTAGGCCAATAACACGAAAGACCACAAGAATGTCACAACACGCAATTGCTCCGATCTCGCGAGCAGTAACTAGCGATTGTCGAGCGATGCGCACAGCGATATGTGCATTGTATTCGACCACTATGATATAAAGCTTAACTGGCACTAAATTGTTTTCTTCTCTGGTGAAGCGTATCGACGATGAACATTCTCGCCATGAAAATGCTCCTGCGCTTTGCGCTAGCATCAGTAGTACCATGGTAATCATTATAGCCCACATACACATACGGGTAAGTACACTGTACAGGATGTAGTCGCACAAGCCAGGCCATCCCACACTGACGATAATAGTCTATGTTCTCGTGCCAGCGTTGGACTTGTCAACGTACTAGGCGCACCGGTGCCATCAGATAAGTCAACTAGATATATCCTGGTAGCCTAATTATTTGCGCAACTACACCCTGTGCTGCAACGTATCAGTACAAGGCTGAATATCATTAGAGGTACCATACGATCCTGCCTCATGCTAGTTACCCGCCACCGCCATGGGATTTTACTGGCGAGCCGAGCGCTCGTTGGAGTACATGGCGCTGCATGCGCGAATTTGACCGCGGCTAGATCTAAGCAGCTAGTAATTTAAGGGAATGCTGCACATTCATACGGGGGTTTAAGCCGAAATAACCGGTTTGGAGGTTATTCGCAGCAGTTTACAGCCCTGCCCTTCTTAAGGCCTAGACCCGTCCAGGTTCTGAACTACAAGCCCGCAAAAATGTACAGACTTTTTCGTGCAGGCTGTTTTCAAGACCATTCAGGCATGCATGACGCCATAGTAACGCCATTCAAATGCTTCCAACTCGCAGGCCAGGCGGCGTCAAGGCCAGGCAAAAAATTAATCGTCAAGAAGTTCAGATCTGGCGTTTGTAAGCGCCATTTCCAAACAAAGTGGATGCCCATTGGCCCCCAAACAATGTTAAGCAAACCGAGTAAGCCTCACGCAGCACGAAGCACGCTTCGTGCCGCGTGATATAAGGAGTTGGGCATGGTATCTTCACATGACAGAAATAAGGCTTATAAGTCTAATAACTTCAAAAAAACGGCATAATCGAGCATTCCAATTGAGGTTAACATTTCAAACTCCCGGATGAATATGCAAGAACACCACGAGAGAGGACCAAAACACGAGCATATAACGATATTTAGTTCATCCAACACTTTCTGCCTGCGCTACCATCTGTCGACGAGTTTGAAGTACTACAGGCGGCAATTTCGCACGGCTAATTTAGCAGTTCCTCAACGTCATACAACCGTTCCCTGACGCAATCATGCAATGGCGCGTTGAAGAGCGTGTTTACTAAAGAGAGAAGTTGTATTTCTTAGAGCAGCCTTTTCCGCTAAAAACCACACCGATGGTTGCAAATGAGTTTATTTCATCATATCTCATATTTGCTTTAATATCTTCAAATGTGGAACATTCACTGTAACTTCTTTACACGCATCCAAAAAGTTAGTTGAGGGAAGCGTACTTACCCTTTTCCACCTAATTCTTCCCTTAATTCTTAAGGGGAGAATTAGATCACCTGTGGAAGAGCACAACCGTGATTTGGCCGAGTTCTTGGGGTTTGTGTATTCCATCCATGCCACACATACATCCATGACGATAATCCACGGCACCCCAGGCGACAGGCCATGTGGACAATGGGCCAATTGGCTGCGCAAAGTGCCGCAGTATGGTATCAAGATAAACAACGCTATTTCAACATGCGTGGCTCCCACGAGCGCTTTCTAAAGCGTCGTGGTTCTCAAACTAAGTTTGCTACCAGTTCATGCGTCAGTGGGGTTTCTAGAAAAGGCGTTGAGCATTTTTGGGTGAGTAGTTGTTTTCAGCACAGTCTCTTTCGTGCGAGGCATACCTGATAGAGCTTTCGTAAAGCAAGGGTAGTAATAAGCTTGCAGCTAACTTTTTATTTCATTTAACCATGCATCTTCAAGAAGGCATTAGCCCAGCGGGTACTGCCGACTACAGTACAAGTGCCAGATTTGTAATTACCGCTTCTAGCGCACTTGACACATCGGCTCAAACTTCACAAATGCCTCAATTACCCCGGATGCGTTCCGGTTGCAGGCTGGACGGATCAGGCTCGACACAACTGGATTAAGGCCCTGTCCAGGATTTCGCAGCAGATTAATGCCACTTCTTTTATTGCGGGCGCGGTCGATTTGAGTTTTATCATGTCATTATGCAAGACGTCCCTTCTGACAGAAGAAAGAGAGCCGCCGGCACGCAATGCGTCGTGCCCGGGCCCCCGGACTGTGGACCTACTACCGCGGCAGGCACGGTGGGCGAGGATGTGTCGCGCACGGAACAACCTCCAGCTGTGGCCAGCGCCTATTATATGGAAGTTTCGGCATATTAATAACGTACGGCCGCGCACTGGCTTTTATTAACAGGGAGGCGACCAAATGGACAAGCAATTGGCCCAGGAACGTGCCAAATGGCAGATTATAATGCGATGCGCTCGCTCGAATCTGGATGAGTTAACGAGTCATGCGCCCTCAACGCCTTCCCCACATCACGTGCACATGTATGTAATTGTCCTAAACGTGCCACCGGGTCCCCGCGGTGCCGAGCAAGCTTTAAAATACTTCACCATTGCCGTTGTATCGTGTTTGCGTAATTACTGGTTTCTGTGTCAGGCGGGGAAGTAATGCGTCTTACAACGTGCTTGCAGGTTTCACCGGCGTGCAATACTGGCCATTCCCAGCGGCGACTTGCAGTTTAATGCTCGCTTTACCACCTGTCAAATCGCGAGGCACCCAAGTGGGGACTGTCGCTCCTCCGTAATCGCAGCGTTCGCGATGCCAGTTGCGTGATTCACCCGCCTCTGCACGCCGAGACGCTCGATGAGGCCAGAAAGGACCAGTTCTACCGTCCGTGAATCGGTACTGGGACATTTTTGCGCGTACAGTGTCGCCGATCCCGCACTGTCGCCGGTTGATTTCGTCCCGGCCGGATCTGACGAGGCGCTGTTGAGAACGCTGCACGAGTGGCCGGGACGTGCAGCTTGTGACGCAGCACGTCACGGACGTCAGATCACATACGGATGGTGCGCTCGGAACACGCCACTAGTGCGAGAGCACGCCCACGCAGTGCGCTGGAGCGCGTCAGTGGTACTAGAGCTCGGGCTGTGCACGTCACTGGCGCCAGCGCGTGACACTCTGTGACTGAAGTAGCACCTAACTGAACTGGTGCCGAAGCGCGTCACTAAACCGGTGCCGGAACATGCCAGTAATGGAATCAAAACATGTCACTGCACTTTTGCCAGAACCCGCCACAAGTGAGAGATCACGCCACCTAACTGGAGCTTTACTAAACCAGCCTGGAGTTCAGTTCTGGGCCGATCAACCTAGGGTACGCATAAATGGTTATGTTACATCAGATTTGACTACCCAACCTGACCTAACCTAACCTAACCTAACCTAACCTAACCTAACCTAACCTAACCTAACCTAACCTAACCTAACCTAACCTAACCTAACCTAACCTAACCTGACCAACCAAACCTAACCTAACCTAACCTAACCTAACCTAACCTAACCTAACCTAACCTAACCTAACCTAACCTAACCTAACCTAACCTAGCCTAGCCTAGCCTAGCCTAACCTAACCTAGCCTAACCTAACTTAAGCCTACCTAACATAACCTAATCTAGCAAACAGAATTCGAAAACGATAAAATTTACACGAGGGAAAAGTGGCCTAAAACTGACGACTTGCACGCGCAGGTACGAGATACATACGTCCTGCATACGATGCGAAAGAGCAGGGGTATAAACGCCCACCAGCTAAATTGGGGGTATGTTTTCCCCACTCCTCCCAACCCACTAGTGGTTACACATTTCGCAACCATGGAAGATAGAGGATAGTGAGGAAATGGGCAACTACAACATGAGAAAGTCACTTTGATGTAATGAACAAAATGCCCATCCGTGAAAATTCTAAAAAAAAATCATTCACGAGGCAACAACGGGATGCTGGAACACATCGAACACATCACAGAATGTTGAGCACTGGGAAAATAGAGACAAAATAGTTTGAACAAAATTATTGAATATCAGTGAAAATAAGTGTCGTCAGTTTGTTAGCACACCTTTGCTAACCTCGCCTGGTAAAACCATTGTTAAATGGATGGTAACCAATAAATAAGTGGAGCACTGAATGTAAACATCTAAAAACCAGGATTGGTATTTCAAATATCATAAATAGACGGACTTCGTAAGCTAAGAAAGTTAAGAAAGCACAATTATTCACTTTAAAAGCTGCAGCGATCACGATTGTGGTACAGGCCCTGACTCAATTGCTTAGATAATCATTAAGTGCATTTTGTGACCTAATGAACTATGTTAGTCTGATGTGGTGCCAAAAACAGATTTAATGACATGGCCACACTCAACCCAGCAAGCCACTTTTAAGTTTGTTTTAATAACAATAGCAAAATAATAATATTCGGACTTCCTGCACTCGCATGACCATGTTTCCTGCACTAACAGTTTCAGCTGAACCTGTCAAGTTTTTCACTCACAAGGTGTAACAAAAACACATGGCAGATGTAGGCATTGAACATTATTTACACCAATAAGAAGCAAAGGATAAACTAAATATTGCATTCCTTCACTGTTCACTTACCATGATGGTAATTTTGACGTCAAATAACAGCCTCTGATTGTTGTGTTTGACAAGACGGTTTGACACCGGTTGCAGGTGTTGTGCTGCTGTGAATATGATGTAATATTATCTAAAGACTGACTCTTGGTTAAAACAACACACTTAATGGCTTTAGAAGATGGCTCATCCACAATTGCTGCGCTAACCAAACATTGCATGTCAAGGACATCGTAAATGTTTGGTAATCTTCCTGTGCACTCCTATGTCTCCACGTCTTTTGCTCAAGCATATTTACTTAAAGAACATTATTCCTGCTCAGACTATCGAGTTTTTGGGTTGTCGAACTGAACATAAACACGGTAGACATAGCTATCAAACATCGTATTCGTACTAATGAACCAGAAGGAATACCAAACAAAAAATTGCTCTCGTTCACTGCTTGTATGCAATCAATGGCTCACATTGATATCGGGTAACAGGTTGACTGTTTACTCTAATTAAATGTTTCATCATGGGCCGTAGGTGTTGTTCC
This sequence comes from Pollicipes pollicipes, assembly GCF_011947565.3. Taxonomy (NCBI): domain Eukaryota; kingdom Metazoa; phylum Arthropoda; class Thecostraca; order Pollicipedomorpha; family Pollicipedidae; genus Pollicipes; species Pollicipes pollicipes. The sequence continues at coordinate 49,012,859 of NW_023596746.1, forward strand.
GCTGTTATCATTTTCCAACATTTTCCAGCCTTCGCCGTTGAAAGAGCACCATGGTCTATCTTAATAGATGAACCATCTATTTTTTTGTTGTAAAGACCAGCCATGGCATGTTGAGCAGGTAGTTGTGGACATCCTGGTAACATTTTTCGTTCACACTTTCCTGCTGGTGTGCCCCTGGCATAAGTCCGTTCACAACTATCCAGCACTTCTCGGGACTCAGTGAGCCATACCCACTGATACACTGTACTAGCGAAACACGATGGACAAAATAATAATACTGTCACTTGTACTCAACTCAACATACAACATGTGGCTGTCATTATGCAACAGAACAACGTATTAATGCTTTGAACTACTATCCTCCTGTCAGACAACGCTCTTGTTTGTATTTTTATTATTTCAGTTGATCCTGTCCGGATTGTTTTTTGGGTTGCAGAATTTCGGAAAGCCAGGGTAGATGTATTTAACGCTTTAGTGCTTCCCATGAGAAATACGGCATACCGAACAAAACATTGCTTTTGTTCATTGCTTTAGTGCTACCGATGGGTCACCGCAGTATTAAATCACAATATTGGTTATTATATTTGACCAGACGTTAACATGCGGCACAAACTGTGTTCTTTTGTACTTGTTATTCAATATTTGGAAAATCTAGCCATCGCATGTTGAACGGGACAATACAAACATCTAGGCACTCTTTCTTCACGACTTGCACACTAGGTTCAGAATTAAACCACAATCCAGAACTACCGTGGACTTGATCTTGCCGGACGTCGTCTTGCGCGCGCCAATATCGCCCCTCAGAAAAGTGGTGCTGTTCTAAACTTTTGACGGCATAATTTGGACTAAAAAATAAATAAAATGCACATGCTCATAACGTCCTGTCGGTGAAATGGCTCAACTTCCTTGTGCCATTAATATCAATGACAGATCCTTAGGGTTCACCAGAGCACGTGTTTGAAATACGTTCGGAAGGTGGACATTCCCTTTAACATCATCATACGGTAGCACAGCAAGACTTGGGCCCGTCCGTGTCCAGACACAGTCACCGATTGAAGCACCCAGGCGGCCGGCAAAATCGTCTCGGCGTCAGTCACGCCGGTGGCATCCATATCGGTGTTAGTCACGCCGGTGTCAGGCGCGTTAGTGTCAGTCACACCGGCTCAGACACATCCGTGTCAGTCACGCCGGCGTGAATCACACCAGTGCCAGCCACGCCGGTGTCAACCGCGTTAGCGCCAGCCACACCGGGTCACACACATCAGTCTCAGTCACGCCGGCGGCAGCCATATCGGCGCTAGTCACGCCGGTGTCAGCCACGTTAGCGTCAGCCACACCGGGTCAGACACATCAGTGTCAGTCACGCGGGTGTGAGTCACATCAGTGTCAGCCACGCCGGTGTCAGTCACGCCGGTGGCGGCCACATCGGTGTCAGCCGCGCCGATATCAGCCACGCCAGGCTGACTAAGTCAGGCCCCGGTCAGCACGGCCCTGTGCGGCCAGCGGCGCCAGGCTTCCGTGCGTTCGCCGTTCTAAGGCGTTCCACGGCGGAAAGCAATCGGCACAGCGCTGCAGCGAGCAGCGGGCAAGCTTCCCGTGTGCCGACCTGAACAAGAACCGGAACGGCACAACGAGTCGGTGTTCGATCGACTGGCGGGGCGGCCGGCCGGGCGCCGCGTCACTTTCCGCCTGGTTTGGGTGGCGTGTGACGGCGCCGAAACCAGCCGCGATCGCCGCTGGAAGTCGATCTTAATTAGATTAGCACGAGGCGGCGCGCCCGGCGCTGGCAGGCTGCGGGCTCGTAGCTCCGCGATTAGCACTCCTCCATGGAGTATCATCATCCGAGTCGCCATCTCGCCGCACCGTACCCTACAACTGTCCCCATAAAACAGCTCAAGAGGAAATAACCATCACTCGTGCCGGCTCGCTCGCGCCGGCCGTCCGTTCATTATCAATGCGGCCCCACGTACTGCCGATAAAATCAATCTATTTCATGCCCTCCGAGTCAAAATCATCCGCGTTCTTATTTTCTTATCGTCGCCGGGCCCTGTTAGCCGAATCGGTCCCCTGCGGCCGCTCGAATCGGGCGGCAGGCAGTCTGGGCCACTCCGTCGCCAGCACATTTGTCCGGCCGCCGGCCGGTCGGCGCGCGCTCCGCCGCCCCGGCCGCGCGCTGACGGAATCGCGCCACCGACGCCGCCGAATGATTTAATGGGATCGGGGACGGCGGCGAAGGTGGCGCCGGCCGCGGCTCCCCGGGTACGCTAGACTGACCGCTCCTGGCCAGCTCGGACGCTGCTCCGACCGCCCCTGGTCAGCTCGAACGCTGACCTGACCACGCTCGGCTGGCTCGGACGCTGACCTGATCACCCCTGGCCGGCTCGGACGCTGGCCCCTGACCGCTCCTGGCATGCTCGGACGCTGACCTGGCCACCCCTGGCCGGCTCGGACGCTGGCCTGACCGCTCCTGGTATGCCCGGACGCTGACCTGACCTCTTCCAGCCGGCCCGGACGTTGACCTGACCGCTCGCGGGCCGGCCCGGACGTCGCCGGGTAGGGCCGCGGCCGGGAAGGTCAGTCAACTCTGCTCAGGTGGAGCACTGGCGAATAGGATAAAATGGGACTTCGCGCAGTCGATTTGATGCAGTCGTTATCTTGCAATAGACGTGAGAGATTAAACAGAATAATACTGCAAACTGGTTTGAAATACTGGAGAAGGATACTAACTGGCCAGGAGGCGTTAAAGGTGAACGCGTTCACGCAGATGGTAAGTCATACTTGACAACACGAACACATCGCATTAACCAAAAATCAGGACAATACAATTCTCGCGCTCCTTGCTTCCCTCTGCGTTTGCTTCAATGATATAAAGTGCAATAGTGCAGTGATCAGTCACTGATGCAATGTCCCTTTGCACGTCATCTTTTGCATGTTTCAGTGTGCATAAAGTGTGACTTATTAAGTCGCAGTCACCGTCAATAACCTTGTCTAGCTTGCAGCAACTAAGTTTACGGCAGTCGAGGATTGCCGCGAAAAACACGTCCGCGAAGCTTGGCAAATATGAGCCCAGACTGCCGTGCCGCACGCAATGGGCCCGCTCGCTGAACAGGCACCGTAAAGCGGACGAGGGGGAGGGGGGCGCTCGGTACAATTATGACACCGCCGCGATCCGTGTCGGGCCGGCATATCCTGACGCTTCGGGCCGCCTCGTGTGGCGAAAACTGAAGCCTGGCCGTGGTTTATGGCCGCCGGAGCGCGAATCCCACGCAGGCGGTCGGCTCGGTTCCTCCGGCAGTCGGGCGGGCAGCCTGTCTTCAGTGGTGCTGCCGGCCTGTCTTCAGTGGGGCTGGAGGCCCATCTTCAGTGGCGCTGGCGGTCTGTCTTCAGTGGGGCTGGCGGCCTGTCTTCGGTGGTGCTGGCGGCCTGTCTCCAGTGGGGCTGGCGGCCTGTCTTTAGTGGGACTGACGGCTTGCCTTCAGTGGGGCTGGCGTCTTGTCTTCGGTGGTGCTGGCGGCTTGTCTTCGGTGGGGCTGGCGGCTTGTCTTCAGTGGCGATGGCGGCATGTCTTCGGTGGCGCTGCCGCACCGCCTTTCTGGCTCTGAGCCCAACGCCCGGGCCGTAAAGAGGGGCGCTTTGGTGCCCCCTCTGCAATCGATCTGTTCTATTGATTGCTAGTGAGCTGGAATTTGCGGTGGCGAATCTTGGATTGGCGCTTCCGCTCATGGATTGCCGCTTGCTTGTCTTTTTTTAGCACGTGATGTGCGTGCTCACTAGGCTCAGGCGTCAGTGCGCCGCATTATCGAAAGAAGAAACGATGACCAAGGAGTCCTGCTAAACGAGAAGGGACTGACGTGACATAGGAAGTAAAAACTGAGGCACATTGGATGCAGTAGTGAGATAACATTTTAGGGCGGTAATAGATTTCGTCTCCCTACCTTTATTCCTACATTGCCAGCTTTTGCATTCATCCGAAGTCGGCCTCACGTCAAACACTAGTCAATGTGTCTTCTCTTCTTCATCCTCAGAGGCCTCGTCTCCCGACCCCACAGCTTCCGAACCGTATTTACCCGGGAGTACTGATGAACGACATCCCCCAGACCCGGGATGTTCTACATCAAAAGGTTTCCCCAGAACCGACCAAATTACGTGCACATTATGCGGATTGCAGAGCTTTCTTTAATATGGCCGATGGAAGGTCGCAAGGAGTCCGGAAATACTACAACAATTGTCATACGGATGAACAGCTTTGAAGACCGATTTCGTTCGGGGTACAAGTGCTTGACGCAGCACGCTTGCACTGCAGTGGACAACACGGCGATCTGACCGTCTCATGTTGCCGGCCGCCCCCGGTGACCACTACAGCGGCCAGCGGCCACCATTCCCAGACGCACAGCAATGCTACCGCATCCCCGCCGTGGCCAGCGTCCTACGCTGGACCAGCGTCCTACGCGTCCTACGCTACGCACGGCGCGGCCCGCGGTGCCGCCGCACTAGACGTGAGCCGGTGACAAGCCCCGAAAACGCCGCCCGCCATCCCGGCCCCAGCGGCGATGTCCAGATACTGCGCCGCCGTGCTCCGGCGCAGTTGCCGGCCGCCGATGCTGTGCCGCCGAGCTCAGTCGCGACGGGAGCAGGTCCGCTCAATCCCGGCGGACGCTCGGCGCCCGTCTCTGCGCTCTAAGCGGGGGGCACACTGCCGGATAATTGGGCGACAGTTTAGGGCGCCGTCTGACCGCCGGCGCCATTTACACCTGGCTCAAGTCCGGCTCGAGAGGCACCGATAATCCCCTCCAATCATCATCGTCGGACGTGATGGTGCGGCAAAGTGGCGCGTCGGACCGTCACTGCCGGACGTGTGTCCGCAAGTGGACGTGAGCCGACGTGGCAGACGTAGCGTCGGGCGCGCTCGGGCGGTGTCATCGACACGGCGGCAGGGCAACCCGGCTGGTGCAGGTAGCAAGGGTAGCGCAACGGATTTTTGGCTGGCGGGAGGATTTTCCAGGGGGCCTGCTGGACAAGATGGGGACCACTCACAGGGATGGGGGGGGGGGGGGAGGCTCTAACGCACTGTCGTAAACATAGGGAAGGGGCACCGAGACCATCTGTCCCTTAGCGAACTCTTACATGTATCGCACCCAAGTGGGAAAATGTCGACAGTTAAAACATCTAGAATGGGTAAAACAAGGGTATCCTGAATAAAGAGGGCGCCTCCTGACCCAGAACAGGGACGTCCTAGCTTGTAACGGGATTCTCTCGAGTCTGCGAAGGGGCCGCCGTAACGCAACATGGACCTCCTGATCTAGAACATCGACCATGTTTTTCATAAAGGTGACCTCATGATCCAGAAAAAGTCTCTTGATGCAACGAACAGTCTTTTGCGCCCAATTTGTTACTATGTAACTCAGCCGTGGAGGGAGCTTCTTTATCTAAATTTGGGTACGCTAAAAGTAGCTATAACGACTTTGGTTTCGGAAAAAAATGGGCATATTAATTTCTTGCTGGTGGGCAAAAACATACCTTTTCCCCTGTTTCCCCTTTTCCCCTGTGCTCCCCCCCCCCCCCCCGCTGCGCCGCCCCTAGCGGGTAGCGAAATGCTCGATACGCGATGCTGGCATATATCATAAGCTTCGACGCCCATTATTCCACTAGTGGATGAGTATCCGGCGGCTACACAACAGGTATGCAAACGTAATAAATAATCGGAACTTAACAAGAAAATTTACACGCACAATCTTGAAGGCAAATCAAATCAAGCAAAAAGTAACCTTGTTTAGCAAAATAGCCGCGAAGTGTGGAATAAAGACAAGCAGAGTACATATATATATATATATATATATATATATATATATATATATAAAGCGTGTATATATTATATACGTATATACTCCGCTTACGGCTTAGGTGGCATATATCACAACAAAGATTATATATATATATATATATATATATATATATATATATATATATATATATATATATATATATAACCTTTGTCGGTCCGTTTGATTTAAATGAAAACATAAGGGTAATGCGTGTCATCTTATATAACTTTATAAAGTTTAAGGCAGCACTGCATACCGCAAAAAGGAATCGCATTTCAGGGTTGACTACCATGGCGTCTCGTTATATGCGTGTGGCAAAGCCGCATTATTGGTATAAAAACTCTGCAAAACTTTGCATGGCTTGCAATGACTATTGGATGGATTGTGTCGCCCTGTAATGATTGTTCAGAGCGCATACTCTTAAATTGGATGGACAAAACTGATGGCTGGTGTGTGGTGAAGTTTTAGGTAAATGTCCCGTTTACAATCGGGGTGTGTCATTGGTTACAAAACAGAGATGTAATGCATTATGCTTAAGTAAGCTATTCCATTCGGTTCAAGTTTATCTGCTCTTATTTATAGCACTCGTGAAGAACTAAGGCCACACAGACGGTTATCACAGACACGCTTACATACGGTCATGGGATGCCTGCATGCTCCCACTATACAGTGACTGCTCTGAGTCAGCACTATACAGCGACTGCTCTGAGTCAGCACTATACAGCGACTGCTCTGAGTCAGCACTATACAGCGACTGCTCTGAGTCAGCACTATACAGCGACTGCTCTGAGCCAGCACTATACAGCGACTGCTCTGAGCCAACACTATACAGCGACTGCTCTGAGCCAGTACTATACAGCGACTGCTCTGAGCCAGGAAAGCCATGTGTCGACTCCCATGCATGATAGTTTCCTTATTGTACCGATGTGGACTCTCATGGTTTGGTCAAGGCGGGCGAGCATAATGACAAGTCGAAGACCTCACCGATTGGAAGAAAGACCAAGATAATCAGGATCAGCTTCATCATCCTTGTGGCAATGAAAGCAGCTTAAGGTAACTGCATGATGACTTGTAGCGTCGCCTGAAAAGTTGGAACGTCCTGGAACAAAACAATAAGTACATTATGCACCATTTAAGAAATGACCCGCGAAACGGCAAGGCTTGATCAACTCATCAGCTTATCTTAAAGGGAGTGTCTCACATTTACATGGGGTTTTGAAATGAAATGGCCATGCTGAGGACATGCCAGTGCTGTTCACAATCATGCCCTTCTTAAGCCCTAAGCCCCTCTAGTTTCTGCGCTACACACCCGCGAAAATAGAAAAGGCATATCAAGGAGAGTATTTCGAAGTCACCATGTCATTCATAACATCACAATAACGTTATTCAAATCCTGCCATTCCATAAGCCATGCCGCGATCAAGTCCAAGAGAAATATAATTGTTGATGCGTTCATATATGGCGTTCGCGAGCTCAATTTCAAGATAAAATGGCACTCAGTCTGCTCTCAATCAATGTTGTGCAAGGTTTAATGACGTTATCAGACCTTGACGCATTGCGGAGCATATTTACGAAATTGAGAATTGTGCTGTCTAGATAATTGTGCTGTCTAGAGCAGCCCTTCCCACTTTAGAAGTATACTAATAGTTATAAGCGAGCTTGTTCCACCATATGTGATGCTAGCTTCAGTATCTTCTAATGTGAAACACCCCTTCGTTCCATTTTCCCATTGTTTCCATTATTTTTTTCAATTCCCAAGTTTCAGAAATGACCAACGGGCCACATGGCTCACCACCAACGAACCACACCAGCGTGACCCAAACGTACGCACTCTTCAGGTCAACAAGGTCGTTCGGGATTTCGCGCATGGGATGCATATTCCGCATCATCATTGACGCACTGAGACACCGAAATGGCGTCTCAGCGAGGCAAGCTGAATAGGGGCTGTCCTACGCTGCAGGAAGGTATGATATGATTAGAGGACTATCACCACAAACTGTATCTCTCTGGAAGCAACGTTATGGTCTCTCTAGATTTCCCGTTTATGTTAAAGTTGGTGCCCACGTTAGAGTTGGCGCTTACAGAAGTCGCAACTTTTTAAGGGTTTGTATGTGTATGAAACTAGTTTAGAAGTAATATCCACTAAAGTGGTTGCGGTAGTACGCATGTGCTGTTGAAGTCCAAGAGCTTTAAATCTAACTGTGTTGTAGTAAGGCATTTGTCCTGGAAAGGTTTTGAAAGGGCCTAACGCTGCGGCCTAGTCAGTCGATTAGTGTTCTTTTTTTACCTGAATCACAGCTCATAAATGTACAATATGTTACATTCGCAAGTGTTCTGCTTGCATAGGTTCGACCTAAAGCGTATCATGGTGCACTGAGCAAATCAAAACAGATACACGATTAGGGGAAAGGGGGGTACAACATGTTGTTTACGGCATATGATTGTCATCGACAAGCTAAATTCTTGTTAATTAAACAAAATGACCAACATCCGTACTTGTCCGTTTTTGTTAAAAAAAGCAATGCACGAATGCGGTAAGCATAGGCTGGTTTATTTTCCACACCATTTCAAGCCGGTGTATGTTAGTATTTGACAGGCTTTTGGAGCGGTTTCGTCATGCTTGACGCCCACCGAGCACAATTGTTTGGCTTAGAGTGTCTTGGTCTGCCGACATACTTTGGGAGGTGTGCTTCGTTGCTTTGAGTGCTTGCTGGTCTTGCTCAATGAGGAACATGCCAAAAGCTGCATTGGTAAGAGATCAGGTAACATACATTGAAAGCAACTGATTTTTCCTGTATCGTTGATGTCAGAACAGCATTCTTAGTGATATCTGTGTAAGGACTTTACACAGAATACACATTCGGCTGTTTCACTTTCATTTCATGCATAAGACTGCATCACCACAACCTGGCTGCTTGTTAAATCGCAGAAGATGAGGCCTGCCGGGCTGAATCTTTCCAAGAGCACCAATTTGCCAAAAACTTATATTTGGGGGCGAGTTAAGGTTATGCTACTGCAGCCATGACGTTACTGGGGCGCCATGCCAGGCATGACCTCACTGGAACACGCATGTCAGACATGACGTCACTGGAGCGCGCATGCTAGACACAAACGTGCCAGAAGCATCACTTGTACACTTGTATAATATGGTGCATCATAGGTATGACGTGTGTACCGTAGGGGTATGCATTCAACATTTGGAAGTCATAAAAATATGTTGCCACTGTGCCCATATCTCAGAAGCTTTGGGTGACAGAGGCAGAGAGACAGTACTGCAACCCTGAGGACAGACGGAACAATTGCATGGTAGCAATTGTCTGTGCTTGCGTGGGACGGACTATTCACACTCGGACGTAAGCCATGGAGATTTTCCAGTTTTGGGACGTGGTAAATGGATATCTTTTCCAGATATCGGCAACCTGAGCAGACACGACACTGAAATCATTCGCACACTGCAGTTACTTGATACGACTGCAAACTGCTTTGGAATCTAAGGAATGCACCACCCATAGAAGTAGAGTATCAGCCGTGAAAATGGTCACATGTTTCGTCACGGGTGCACATTACGGGGCATCAGTTATCCGTTGTGACCGTCACGGGTGCACATTATGGGGCATCAGTTATCCGTTGTGACACGATGCCCTTTCCATGCAGCGAATTGTATTTAATATATGCTGGGACCAACTGCATTTCCGACACCAATCCGAAAGCCAGCGCACTGATTCTGTTGCCCAGAGCTTATAATTTTCGCCGGAATTATGCTTTCATTCGACCTGAACCAGGTTCAAAATTGTGAATATGGCACACTAAAGGGGAAGCACGTTGTGTATTGTTAAGAGCTAAGTGAGCCTTAACGATGCGTTACAATTTTCGTGAAGACTTCATGTGCCGAAAACCTATAACAAGCTTTTAAAATATTTGTTAGAAGTTAAGGTATATATTAGTATAGGTCTTTCGCAAAGACGTGGTGGTGGGAGTACGCTTTCATTGACATTCAGTAGTCAAAACATATTTATAGAACTTAAAGAATAAGCTGAGGAAGATAAAGGTAATGTTTCCAATTTGCATGGAGTTTTGAGCGAAAAGAACCATCTTGAAGACCATTTGGTGCAGTTTATAGCCCTGTCCTCCTTAAGACCTGAGTATCTCTAGCTTCTGAGCTACACGCTCACGAACATGTACGAACTGTTTCGGAGAGACTATTTCAGGGTCACTCAGTCATCCATGATGCTATTATAACGTCATTCAAATCCTGCCATTCCGTTAGCCATGCGGTGATCAGGGTCAATAAAAATATAGTTTTTGAGTCAAGAGTTCTGGTGTTCGTAAGCACGATTCCCAGATATACAGGTCATAAATCAGGTCTCATTCAATTTGCGCAAGGTGCGATCACGTGACCAAACAATGAACTATTGAGAAGCAGATTTATCAGGCAGGGAAATTGTGTCATCTACAGCAGTTTTGTCAACTTGAATGTGTACCCATTGTTAAAAGTGAGCCTACGTCATCATATGTGATCCTTGCTTTAATTCTCCTCATGAAAAAGTTTTGAAATGTTTTGAATCGTATCCTTCGTGAAAACAGTTATCAATGATAACGACATTTGATTCCTTAAACCGACTGCTATCCTAAATCCATTCCCAACCATACAGTTCTTCAACACAATAAATCCTCAACGACGCTATGACGTCAGTAACCGGGCGTGCGCTTTCCCATATATGTATATTTTCCTGATGAAACCAGCCTGTTTTATGGGTATAGCATATCAATAACTTTGAGCGTGAACGACATCACTTAGCCATTGACCTGATTCGGCGTTTTTTCATCGCGCGAATTGATAGGGGGGTCGATGCAGCCCCCTAGCGTTTTCAAAGTAAGGAGAACAGAGCTTAGCAAAAAATACCAGAGGATTTTTATCACCAAGACCTTGCGATTGATACTAGTTCTCATGTTGTTGTGTAAAAAAATTACTGTGTTGTGGCAGACCAACAGTCAAATTTTGCAAAAAAATCACACTTTTTAGCTTTACATCCCACACATGATAAATTTCCCTGTGGAAACCTGGAACTTAAACAGGAGTGTTCCTTACTTAATTCGTCGTGCAATGGTGTAAACTTGAATGTGCTTTAAGCATAAATACATGGTATATGACTCCATTGATACCGTAATGTTGGCCCAGCGTGCGCGGAGACCGCTATGCAGTATTCCTCAAAAGCCGCTGCTGCTCCGAAACCAGAAAAGTTAGGAGCATGTTTCTGGTGTCAACAAACGCGCAATTGGTGCTCCACAACCTCCTAAGAATTTGGGCGTGATTGCGCTCAACATACCGGAGAGATATCCTAAAAACCTGGAAAGTTGTATCAGCCACCCAGCTCTGTCAGGGTGAGGGTTAAGAGGAATGTTCTACATTTGAATTTGAAGATATTGAGGCAAGCATCCGACATGAGGAAATCGGCTTACTTGTTTGTGACTGTCGGTCTGGCTTAAAGTGCAAAAGGTTGTTGTAGGGAACACAGTTTCACCATTTGTTAAGTATGCTCCTCAACACGCCATTGTTTAAGTCACGTAACGCCTGTATGGCGTCAGTGGCTGCCAAACTGGCAGTGTCAAATTGCCACCGAAGCGGCCGGAATGACTTACTCGTAGTACTTCAACTTCTCGAGAGGTGTCGTACAATTGGCACGTTGTTTGCAAATACCAAATATCGTCATTTGCGCGTGTTTAAGCCCTTTCCCGTCGTGTTGTGACATATTTTTCATTTTTTTAGGTTTTTTTTTATTTGCAGTCATGTGCTCGTTTATAATATGTTGTTAATTTGATCGATTCAGAGTATCATTTCCGTCAAAACTCACACCGCTGCACAAGTTTCTGTATCATATCGCACACAACGTGCTGGTGTTTCAAACTTACATGAATCGCATCATCTTGGTCCAGGACCAATTGGTGGGCTCCACGACATACGCACTACCACAAAAACTCTTACCAATAGGAGTGCTGCAAAGTTACTTCCACTGCCAACACTACACAAGAAGTGGTGAATAAGAGTACACGAAGTGGTGCTACCCGACAAAACTTACGCGGCAAAAAATTAAGCTTGTCATTAGTTTTACGGCGAAGACTTATATGCGACATTAACATCACAGCAAATACTTATGGTCAAGTTATTGCCTCAGAAGAAATGACTGGTACATGCTTTTGCAGCATAAGTTTGACATCTAGTACTCCGGTCGTACGTGAGTTTTTGCAGTAGACGTAATACCGCGTAGAAGTGAAGACTGCATAAGTTTTATAGTACACACTTGATCGTATGGCGCTAACGTCATGCATGAGTTTTGCTATAGAAGTAATGGCGCTTATATGTAAAAACTGCACAGGTTGTTGCAGTAGATGTAATGAAGTGTAAAATTTTTAAAGGATTATTTTGTCGCGTAGCACCCATGTCGTGCATACGTCTTTGCAGTGAAAGTAATGCCGCGTAGACGTAAAGGCTATGAAATGTTTGCAGTGGAAGTAGTGAAGCGCATAACATATTTCGTAGCACTCCTGCCAGCGGAGTTTTTGGCGTAGCATTAATGTCGCGGCATCTTAATGAGGTCCATTAATGCCAGGAAACGTACTGATACACGTCCGACACGAAAAACTCGACGATATTTGTTTTCGTTGCCTTGAGCCAATGGGGGCCATGACCTATGAGGTGGCAGCATTCGCGTCACGTCTCTATTACGTCATGGATGTCTGGATGACCTTGAAATAGTCTGTATAAGTTCGCGGCGTCAAGCTCAGGAGCCAGAGATTTTAGGTTTTACAAAGTGCAGGGCTGTAAACTGCACTAAATGATCTTTAAAATAACCATCTTTGTTTAAAACCCCTTAAAATGAGAAACACTCCCTTCGAGCACTTTTTCGAAATGCTGGAACGTCCCCTTTGCATCACCTTGTGTGCGATTCACCATTTTGCCTCAGTGGCTTTTGATTTGGGAAAATCTTGTTAACCGCGGGTTGAAATGTTTCACCAATTCACGAGCAAACAGGCATTCGGACAGAAATATGGCCGGACTTTGCAGAAGTTACGTCAGACTGGGGCTGTTGCTGTGAAGACTCTGCAACCACGCGGGGTAGCGTTAGGCAATAAACGGCATCGGTGGCGGGATGATACATTTATGAGAATTTTCGATATTGATAGCGGCGATGGTTGTAGACAGCGGTTCCGTACTACCGCTAGACTGGATCAACTCTGTACCTGTCTCCTTATGGTCTTCTCTTTTGATGTCATAACCTAAGTCTAGTGGGAAGAATGGCTTCAAATATCTCTCCATACTATGCCACATGAATTCGGCAGGAAGCATGCCACACTTAAGTCGGAATAATCCCCCAGCTCATTGTTCGCTGTGGAATTTCTGCCTTAAGTCGCCGGCGGACATGATGATTTCAACCTTTTGGAAAATCCTTTACTCGTCCAGTATGGTACATTACAATCCGGATTTAACATATATTAAGCAACCATCCATCCAGACTGCTTGAGTCCTTACAATTTGCTATTGGTTGCGTTTTTCTGTAGCATCATATGACGCTTTTTGCATCCTTCTTTATTTAACTTTTCGTCGGACGAGGTGTTTCTTATTACAGACTGAGTTCCTTTACTCTACCGCACTGCCCGACGTAGTTTGTGAAGTAATTCCTTGCTTCCATTGACCGCTTCAGATTCCGAATAATGCTCAACGCATCTTTAATCTCTGCTCGAACTGCGTCTGCGCGCTTCGTAAATTCACGACTTATCATACACTCTTGCACCGGAGCTACACTCATCAGCGCTGGTCTTCAGATCAACAAAGGCGAAGTTGTGATCACTCAAGGCGCAAGCATTTAAACTAGTTTTCAACAAGTGCTGCATAATAGGAGACTTCACAGATTTAATTTTCGGGATTCGATACAGCCCAGTTCGGCCAGTCCAGATCCAATCCAACCGCCAATCTGCTTTTCCCAAATTTCCCAATCCATCCGGTTCGTCTCACCAGCGGAAAAATTCGTGCCAGTCCGCTCTCACATTGAGGACGTTCTAAAATCTGTACAAAATTGATTCCTCTGAGTGTCTTAAACTCAAGCGATGCAGTGATTTCCATTGGAGAAAGATGTCTGAATAAGTAGCCACAAATCGGTGAGTGCCAAGATACTTAGAGGAAATGCGACAGATTTGAAGATATTTAAATGGGCATCAGACATAATAAAATAAGCTCACTTGCACTATTGGCATGCTTTAAATGGAAAAGGCTGCTACAAACACTGCCATTTCTCTGTTTAGTTAAATGTCCCTCATGCGTCATTGTTTGGTGGCGTCATCGTACCTTGATTGAAAGTTAATTGACTGGCCGTTATGTTTGAAAACCGTA
>NW_023596746.1:49027269-49037833 GCF_011947565.3 Pollicipes pollicipes
AAAGTGGTTGCGGTAGTACGCATGTGCTGTTGAAGTCCAAGAGCTTTAAATCTAACTGTGTTGTAGTAAGGCATTTGTCCTGGAAAGGTTTTGAAAGGGCCTAACGCTGCGGCCTAGTCAGTCGATTAGTGTTCTTTTTTTACCTGAATCACAGCTCATAAATGTACAATATGTTACATTCGCAAGTGTTCTGCTTGCATAGGTTCGACCTAAAGCGTATCATGGTGCACTGAGCAAATCAAAACAGATACACGATTAGGGGAAAGGGGGGTACAACATGTTGTTTACGGCATATGATTGTCATCGACAAGCTAAATTCTTGTTAATTAAACAAAATGACCAACATCCGTACTTGTCCGTTTTTGTTAAAAAAAGCAATGCACGAATGCGGTAAGCATAGGCTGGTTTATTTTCCACACCATTTCAAGCCGGTGTATGTTAGTATTTGACAGGCTTTTGGAGCGGTTTCGTCATGCTTGACGCCCACCGAGCACAATTGTTTGGCTTAGAGTGTCTTGGTCTGCCGACATACTTTGGGAGGTGTGCTTCGTTGCTTTGAGTGCTTGCTGGTCTTGCTCAATGAGGAACATGCCAAAAGCTGCATTGGTAAGAGATCAGGTAACATACATTGAAAGCAACTGATTTTTCCTGTATCGTTGATGTCAGAACAGCATTCTTAGTGATATCTGTGTAAGGACTTTACACAGAATACACATTCGGCTGTTTCACTTTCATTTCATGCATAAGACTGCATCACCACAACCTGGCTGCTTGTTAAATCGCAGAAGATGAGGCCTGCCGGGCTGAATCTTTCCAAGAGCACCAATTTGCCAAAAACTTATATTTGGGGGCGAGTTAAGGTTATGCTACTGCAGCCATGACGTTACTGGGGCGCCATGCCAGGCATGACCTCACTGGAACACGCATGTCAGACATGACGTCACTGGAGCGCGCATGCTAGACACAAACGTGCCAGAAGCATCACTTGTACACTTGTATAATATGGTGCATCATAGGTATGACGTGTGTACCGTAGGGGTATGCATTCAACATTTGGAAGTCATAAAAATATGTTGCCACTGTGCCCATATCTCAGAAGCTTTGGGTGACAGAGGCAGAGAGACAGTACTGCAACCCTGAGGACAGACGGAACAATTGCATGGTAGCAATTGTCTGTGCTTGCGTGGGACGGACTATTCACACTCGGACGTAAGCCATGGAGATTTTCCAGTTTTGGGACGTGGTAAATGGATATCTTTTCCAGATATCGGCAACCTGAGCAGACACGACACTGAAATCATTCGCACACTGCAGTTACTTGATACGACTGCAAACTGCTTTGGAATCTAAGGAATGCACCACCCATAGAAGTAGAGTATCAGCCGTGAAAATGGTCACATGTTTCGTCACGGGTGCACATTACGGGGCATCAGTTATCCGTTGTGACCGTCACGGGTGCACATTATGGGGCATCAGTTATCCGTTGTGACACGATGCCCTTTCCATGCAGCGAATTGTATTTAATATATGCTGGGACCAACTGCATTTCCGACACCAATCCGAAAGCCAGCGCACTGATTCTGTTGCCCAGAGCTTATAATTTTCGCCGGAATTATGCTTTCATTCGACCTGAACCAGGTTCAAAATTGTGAATATGGCACACTAAAGGGGAAGCACGTTGTGTATTGTTAAGAGCTAAGTGAGCCTTAACGATGCGTTACAATTTTCGTGAAGACTTCATGTGCCGAAAACCTATAACAAGCTTTTAAAATATTTGTTAGAAGTTAAGGTATATATTAGTATAGGTCTTTCGCAAAGACGTGGTGGTGGGAGTACGCTTTCATTGACATTCAGTAGTCAAAACATATTTATAGAACTTAAAGAATAAGCTGAGGAAGATAAAGGTAATGTTTCCAATTTGCATGGAGTTTTGAGCGAAAAGAACCATCTTGAAGACCATTTGGTGCAGTTTATAGCCCTGTCCTCCTTAAGACCTGAGTATCTCTAGCTTCTGAGCTACACGCTCACGAACATGTACGAACTGTTTCGGAGAGACTATTTCAGGGTCACTCAGTCATCCATGATGCTATTATAACGTCATTCAAATCCTGCCATTCCGTTAGCCATGCGGTGATCAGGGTCAATAAAAATATAGTTTTTGAGTCAAGAGTTCTGGTGTTCGTAAGCACGATTCCCAGATATACAGGTCATAAATCAGGTCTCATTCAATTTGCGCAAGGTGCGATCACGTGACCAAACAATGAACTATTGAGAAGCAGATTTATCAGGCAGGGAAATTGTGTCATCTACAGCAGTTTTGTCAACTTGAATGTGTACCCATTGTTAAAAGTGAGCCTACGTCATCATATGTGATCCTTGCTTTAATTCTCCTCATGAAAAAGTTTTGAAATGTTTTGAATCGTATCCTTCGTGAAAACAGTTATCAATGATAACGACATTTCATTCCTTAAACCGACTGCTATCCTAAATCCATTCCCAACCATACAGTTCTTCAACACAATAAATCCTCAACGACGCTATGACGTCAGTAACCGGGCGTGCGCTTTCCCATATATGTATATTTTCCTGATGAAACCAGCCTGTTTTATGGGTATAGCATATCAATAACTTTGAGCGTGAACGACATCACTTAGCCATTGCCCTGATTCGGCGTTTTTTCATCGCGCGAATTGATAGGGGGGTCGATGCAGCCCCCTAGCGTTTTCAAAGTAAGGAGAACAGAGCTTAGCAAAAAATACCAGAGGATTTTTATCACCAAGACCTTGCGATTGATACTAGTTCTCATGTTGTTGTGTAAAAAAATTACTGTGTTGTGGCAGACCAACAGTCAAATTTTGCAAAAAAATCACACTTTTTAGCTTTACATCCCACACATGATAAATTTCCCTGTGGAAACCTGGAACTTAAACAGGAGTGTTCCTTACTTAATTCGTCGTGCAATGGTGTAAACTTGAATGTGCTTTAAGCATAAATACATGGTATATGACTCCATTGATACCGTAATGTTGGCCCAGCGTGCGCGGAGACCGCTATGCAGTATTCCTCAAAAGCCGCTGCTGCTCCGAAACCAGAAAAGTTAGGAGCATGTTTCTGGTGTCAACAAACGCGCAATTGGTGCTCCACAACCTCCTAAGAATTTGGGCGTGATTGCGCTCAACATACCGGAGAGATATCCTAAAAACCTGGAAAGTTGTATCAGCCACCCAGCTCTGTCAGGGTGAGGGTTAAGAGGAATGTTCTACATTTGAATTTGAAGATATTGAGGCAAGCATCCGACATGAGGAAATCGGCTTACTTGTTTGTGACTGTCGGTCTGGCTTAAAGTGCAAAAGGTTGTTGTAGGGAACACAGTTTCACCATTTGTTAAGTATGCTCCTCAACACGCCATTGTTTAAGTCACGTAACGCCTGTATGGCGTCAGTGGCTGCCAAACTGGCAGTGTCAAATTGCCACCGAAGCGGCCGGAATGACTTACTCGTAGTACTTCAACTTCTCGAGAGGTGTCGTACAATTGGCACGTTGTTTGCAAATACCAAATATCGTCATTTGCGCGTGTTTAAGCCCTTTCCCGTCGTGTTGTGACATATTTTTCATTTTTTTAGGTTTTTTTTATTTGCAGTCATGTGCTCGTTTATAATATGTTGTTAATTTGATCGATTCAGAGTATCATTTCCGTCAAAACTCACACCGCTGCACAAGTTTCTGTATCATATCGCACACAACGTGCTGGTGTTTCAAACTTACATGAATCGCATCATCTTGGTCCAGGACCAATTGGTGGGCTCCACGACATACGCACTACCACAAAAACTCTTACCAATAGGAGTGCTGCAAAGTTACTTCCACTGCCAACACTACACAAGAAGTGGTGAATAAGAGTACACGAAGTGGTGCTACCCGACAAAACTTACGCGGCAAAAAATTAAGCTTGTCATTAGTTTTACGGCGAAGACTTATATGCGACATTAACATCACAGCAAATACTTATGGTCAAGTTATTGCCTCAGAAGAAATGACTGGTACATGCTTTTGCAGCATAAGTTTGACATCTAGTACTCCGGTCGTACGTGAGTTTTTGCAGTAGACGTAATACCGCGTAGAAGTGAAGACTGCATAAGTTTTATAGTACACACTTGATCGTATGGCGCTAACGTCATGCATGAGTTTTGCTATAGAAGTAATGGCGCTTATATGTAAAAACTGCACAGGTTGTTGCAGTAGATGTAATGAAGTGTAAAATTTTTAAAGGATATATTTTGTCGCGTAGCACCCATGTCGTGCATACGTCTTTGCAGTGAAAGTAATGCCGCGTAGACGTAAAGGCTATGAAATGTTTGCAGTGGAAGTAGTGAAGCGCATAACATATTTCGTAGCACTCCTGCCAGCGGAGTTTTTGGCGTAGCATTAATGTCGCGGCATCTTAATGAGGTCCATTAATGCCAGGAAACGTACTGATACACGTCCGACACGAAAAACTCGACGATATTTGTTTTCGTTGCCTTGAGCCAATGGGGGCCATGACCTATGAGGTGGCAGCATTCGCGTCACGTCTCTATTACGTCATGGATGTCTGGATGACCTTGAAATAGTCTGTATAAGTTCGCGGCGTCAAGCTCAGGAGCCAGAGATTTTAGGTTTTACAAAGTGCAGGGCTGTAAACTGCACTAAATGATCTTTAAAATAACCATCTTTGTTTAAAACCCCTTAAAATGAGAAACACTCCCTTCGAGCACTTTTTCGAAATGCTGGAACGTCCCCTTTGCATCACCTTGTGTGCGATTCACCATTTTGCCTCAGTGGCTTTTGATTTGGGAAAATCTTGTTAACCGCGGGTTGAAATGTTTCACCAATTCACGAGCAAACAGGCATTCGGACAGAAATATGGCCGGACTTTGCAGAAGTTACGTCAGACTGGGGCTGTTGCTGTGAAGACTCTGCAACCACGCGGGGTAGCGTTAGGCAATAAACGGCATCGGTGGCGGGATGATACATTTATGAGAATTTTCGATATTGATAGCGGCGATGGTTGTAGACAGCGGTTCCGTACTACCGCTAGACTGGATCAACTCTGTACCTGTCTCCTTATGGTCTTCTCTTTTGATGTCATAACCTAAGTCTAGTGGGAAGAATGGCTTCAAATATCTCTCCATACTATGCCACATGAAATTCGGCAGGAAGCATGCCACACTTAAGTCGGAATAATCCCCCAGCTCATTGTTCGCTGTGGAATTTCTGCCTTAAGTCGCCGGCGGACATGATGATTTCAACCTTTTGGAAAATCCTTTACTCGTCCAGTATGGTACATTACAATCCGGATTTAACATATATTAAGCAACCATCCATCCAGACTGCTTGAGTCCTTACAATTTGCTATTGGTTGCGTTTTTCTGTAGCATCATATGACGCTTTTTGCATCCTTCTTTATTTAACTTTTCGTCGGACGAGGTGTTTCTTATTACAGACTTGAGTTCCTTTACTCTACCGCACTGCCCGACGTAGTTTGTGAAGTAATTCCTTGCTTCCATTGACCGCTTCAGATTCCGAATAATGCTCAACGCATCTTTAATCTCTGCTCGAACTGCGTCTGCGCGCTCGTAAATTCACGACTTATCATACACTCTTGCACCGGAGCTACACTCATCAGCGCTGGTCTTCAGATCAACAAAGGCGAAGTTGTGATCACTCAAGGCGCAAGCATTTAAACTAGTTTTCAACAAGTGCTGCATAATAGGAGACTTCACAGATTTAATTTTCGGGATTCGATACAGCCCAGTTCGGCCAGTCCAGATCCAATCCAACCGCCAATCTGCTTTTCCCAAATTTCCCAATCCAATCCGGTTCGTCTCACCAGCGGAAAAATTCGTGCCAGTCCGCTCTCACATTGAGGACGTTCTAAAATCTTTACAAAAATTGATTCCTCTGAGTGTCTTAAA
The DNA here is from genome assembly GCF_011947565.3 of Pollicipes pollicipes. NCBI lineage: Eukaryota > Metazoa > Arthropoda > Thecostraca > Pollicipedomorpha > Pollicipedidae > Pollicipes > Pollicipes pollicipes. The sequence goes on from NW_023596746.1 coordinate 49,033,224, forward strand.
CTCAAGCGATGCAGTGATTTCCATTGGAGAAAGATGTTGAATAAGTAGCCATAAATCGGTGAGTGCCAAGATACTTAGAGGAAATGCGACAGATTTGAAGATATTTAAATGGGCATCAGACATAATAAAATAAGCTCACTTGCACTATTGGCATGCTTTTAAATGGAAAAGGCTGCTACAAACACTGCCATTTCTCTGTTTAGTTAAATGTCCCTCATGCGTCATTGTTTGGTGGCGTCATCGTACCTTGATTGAAAGTTAATTGACTGGCCGTTATGTTTGAAAACCGTACTCACAAACGTCTGAAAAGAACGATTCCACAATGATATTTCTCTTGGCTTTGACCACTGCATGGCCAATGTAATAACAGGATTGTAATTTCCCTTCAAATGTGTCATGGATGCCTGGGTGATCTTAAACCACCCTGCACGAAAAACTCCAAATCTTGGCGGGCGTGTAGCTCAGAAACAAGAGAGGTTTAGGTCTTACGAAGGGCAGGGCTGCGAACTGCACCAAATGATCTTCGAGATGGCCATTTAAATTCAAAACCCGATGCAAATGTGGAACACTCTCCCTAACATAGCTTGTTACCGGTTACCAAAGTTGCTTGTTGCATAAAGATTGAAACAAAGAAGGCTGAACATATTAATCACATCGCAATCATAGTGCCAATAACTCACTGGTACTACCACATCAAAAGGGTTCACAATCGCGTCTGGTTTTAATAACCTCAAGGTATAAGCGCATTATTTGACATTTTCAAACTTTACGTGGGGGGAAATATACCTATACATTTAGGTGACTCTATGACAAATTTCGACATGCTGGAATTTCACGCGCGACGACCATACAGTTTCTATCCGACTAAAATGGTTCTGGCTAAGTTTAAAATACAGCAAATCAAATTTAGTGGTTCCCCAAGGTCATTCAGCATGGCTACGTGGGCCCATTTGGCGCTGAAGTCTCCGAACACGTGGATGTAACACGCAGGATGATTACCTACTGTGACTGTGCATTTCTGTATTCAGTAAACATTGCTCCATATCTGGACAGTGTTTGAGCAAATATGATCATTTCATGGATGGGGAGCATAACAATGGTTGTTGTCAGCAGGAATGGGCACTTGGAGGATCAGTGATGTTTGGTTACATGACACTCCGGCTTGCATATTCATTCCATCTTACAGAGCTGAGTGTCATGTCCTGTGAAGTGCTCAATCGATGTCGGCGCGTGAACGTAACGAAGACGTTTAAGTGTCAAAACCGGCCTTGAGCCGTCATGTCCATTATCTGTTGTAATACAACGCCAATCTTAAAAATGTGATGGACTTTTGGTTCCCGTCCACTGACAAAATACGGCGTGCTGCCAAATGACCGAACGGCCGAATTTAACACAGGCTCAGTGGAAGGTGCGTAAATACGCCGTCGCTGAAGGCTTTCCTGCCGATTTAGTAGTGGATATTAATTGTCAACATTTTCATGGCGGTGCAACTGCTGTCATAGTCGAGACATTGGCATCGAACTTGTCATTGCACTTGAAGGCAATGTGTGTGAGCGCGCTGCCTGTATGCCTAGCATAGACCGTCTTTCATGATTTTTAGCACCCCACAGATGTCAACAGCCGCGTCCCTCAGCCTGTTCACGCGGTCAGTTACGTCAGTGAGCCCGAGACAACGTGGGCGAGTTTACACGGACCTGGGTATAGTGAACTGTCAGCGCGCTACGGACATAACAGAGCACCCTACCACAAACGGACCATGTCTGGGAGTTTAAGGCATAATTTCCGTCGTTAGGTCATTGGACGTCGCGCCGAACTTGTCAGCGAACGGAACGTAATATTCATCGAAGTTCACTGATAGGAATGTCCCAGCTCCGTGTGTATGTGTAAAGATGCACAATAAGTTTAATTTGTGGTTGCCCATGCCAGGGGCGGTGAAAGGATTTGCCAGGGCGTGTTTTAATAAGAAACGAAATGGTATATGGTACATGGCATTCATTCGTTAACGACCCTAGGAAAAGAACACTCGTCTAGTGCGGGTTAAGTGTAGGCAAGGAGTGCGAATTTCATAAATGTAGAAACGTGCTGCAATGTACGACATTAACTGCGGTTAGAATATTGTTTTTTGTGCAGCAATGTTTGATTTCGTTCCATTTCAGTTCACAGATGGCATGGCAACACGCACCAGCAACTTCCCAGCCACTCAAGCGTTTTTGAAAACTTTCGGAAGGAAAAACAGCTGCAGTACGTCCAGCAAACCATAGACCAAAACCGAAAAGTCTTCCCCAACGCAATAAATCTACGCTGACGTAGAAAAACCCAATGATTAGAACGGCATGTAATGACGGATTTGGCAATGCGGTTTTGTCTCCCTTTTTCTCGCTAAGTTGACATTTACATTAGTCATGTGGACCCATGGTTTCTACCAGAGCAACCCAAACCGAGCTGGCAGAAGTCTAAAACGAACACCGATGAAAACGCACAAAACGTTTTTATGTTGCAATTACGACAGATCACGAAATAGCGCGGACAAGCTCATTTGGTCTAGATGCAACGCATTCGCTTGCACAACGCTTACGCTCGGGATGCACCTCACTGCGTGACAAAAACAAGAATAAACAAACATAAGCACAGTCATACAACTTACCCCAGGATGGGGTCAATTGTCTCATTTGGAAGCTGGCCATTCAAAAGTCATTTCCCAAAACACGAAGAGCCGTGCTCTCCAACACTACGGCTGCATAAGACACTGAACGTTATAGCTGTCTGCAGATATCAGAGTCTTAGTCTTATCCTCCCTGGTTACAGCAGGCGGGAGCTGAAAGACAAAGCCGCTACAACTCTCCTACACCCCACCTCTACCATGAATACTTTATTAAATGGCGCACCGTCTTAGTCAAAGTATGTAACGTCTCGTAACGTCTGGGTGCCTCATACCAAGTACAGAATCCTCCTATATTCACTAAACGAGGTGCGAGAGGTTGGCCCTTGTCGCCCACTAACCGACATCCGTCATAACCGCTGGTGCTTTGACATCTCATGTACACACTGGACACAATGGGTGCTCACACTGGCTCTTGTGATCGCGGCAGGAGCAACAGCTAAACAACCTGCGCGTGAGCAAGGCCCCATTCAGGCCTCGGTTCAAGCGTCCGATGTGAACCCATGGCGTTCGGGCGCCGGGCGAATGAGTCACTCATTCGCGTAGCTGAAGTCGTAATCGCGCAGTCACTCGTTCGCGTAGCTGAAGTCGTAATCGCGCAGTCACGCATTCGCATAGCTGTAGTCGTAATCGCGCAGTCACTCATTCGCATAGCTGTAGTCGTAATCGCGCAGTTACTCATTCGCATAGCTGTAGTCGTAATCGCGCAGTCACCCATGCGCGTAAACGTAGCTGGAGAAAAAAAAAACTTAATCATAACCACGCACACAGACTATCTTCCGGGATTCCGCTCAGATGAGTCTCTCAGTCAGAACTGTTGGGCAAACATGTAGCAGTCGACGAACATCGTAGTGCGTTCGTTTTATTGGCCGCGTCGGTCGTATCACTGCCGACAATCCCAGGTAAACGTGAATACAATAGGCCACACCCAAACACATCAAGTCACTGCTTTCACTTTAAACCTGAATAAAGACTAGCGACGCCTGACTGGGTGCGCCATGTGACCACTGCAGGCGCTGCACCAGAAAACCGCTAGACCGCCGCCATGATCCGGCGGTCTGCGTGGCCGCATGCCTGTTGGATGTTTGGCGAGGCTTCAGTCAGATCTGACCGCTGGCGTGGGGCTGACAGCCGGCCGTAAAGATATGTGCAGCATCATGTACGCCATGAAGCAGCGCGCCCACATGGCGTCTGCCGAAGAGCAGATCAAGAACCGCCCGCGCCTATCATAATGTCAAGCCTCGGTCCAAAATGTAGAATGAGACTTGCACGTCGCTCTTGCTGCTAACATTAGGTGGGCGCTCGTTCATAGTCTAGCCTGAGACGCTCTTGAGCGTGTGGGCGAAACACGCACCAGCCTCACGTGCAGCAATGCTCGGAAATGGTGTTTTTTTTCAGGAAATGTAGAATTTGATCAAAAAGCTGTCATGTATAAACATTCTCCTGAAAACAGTCGAAACGCATGATGAGTCCTCCCACGCATGCCCATGCTGTACTCTTCAGATTACCTTACCTTACATCATCATTAGGTAACTTTTAGAAGTAGCTATAGCTTTATAGCGAAGACCGTACCGATCTCACCAAGCATGCGACCGCAATCACAATCATGCCCTGACTGAACATGTAGCTTTCCACTGTGATGATGAATTTATTTTCTCTGAATATATGACCCAGTGGTAAATAAAACTACGTCATAGCAAACACAAGGAATGATAATAGTCCTTCGAACCGTCCTAAAAAGCCCCGAAGCTACACAAGCTACGCTTATATACGGATGTTTTCGTCTTTCTTTATCACATATTGCACTGTATTGGCATTAACAAAGCTGTCTAAAAACGGCGTAGGGAACACCTGAACCGCGTTGTCACAAGTTCAGGTAATGGAATTTCACGTAGGAGGGGTAACAAATGTCTCACTGCTCTACGCGAACAAACTACTTCCTCGTCTATTG
>NW_023596746.1:49038833-49144916 GCF_011947565.3 Pollicipes pollicipes
AGGTGAGTTCCAGTGCCAGGCTCTCCTCTGGGGAACCCGGAACGTGTAATACTGGGCGAGCCCTCGGGCGCAGCCTACTCCACAGGTGCATCGGTAACCGGTACTGGACATCCCCAGTGCATCCTGGTGTCATCCTGCACCAATCTCGCGCCAGCAAAGGAGGAGAACAGCTGAGTCAGTCTGCAACAGTGTTGCACGGGGAACGGGAGCGTAGTTTCGCAAAATGAGTCGGGGGGGGGGGGGGGATGAAGAGTAAAAAAGATGCAGCCATAAGAGCCGCAGCCGAAAATACGCCAACTAACGAGTTTCTCCGCGGATTCAGCCTAATTTCTTCCCAGTCTTGGGGGGACTCAACTTAGGGGAGGGGGTTGGACCTCCACCAACTGAATAGAGAAGCACACCCCTGCCGGAGAACAAATGCGTATATCTGGTGCTGCGATGACCAGATGACACAAGGCAAATCTCCGCGTCGGTGTTGGTGTGCCCAGCAAGGCACTGTGACAGGACCGCATCTGATGAATATGACAGGTCACACGAACTAGTCCCGCTGCATTAGTATTGGACCCGGTCCGACCAAATCGGACTGCTTCAGCTTTTACCAACACTGACAAACGGAGCTGACAAATATTTGCACATCTGACGGACTAGACTTTTCATGTCCTCACATCGAGGGGCAGCGGCCAGAGAACGTTAACACAACGTTTACGTTCTCGGCAAGAAGGCAAAGCAAACGACACAGGCCAAAAAAGAATTCGCTGGATTGCTGCACATGAGTCGGGTCCGGAGAGAACAACGATCATTTCATTTATCGTTTAAGATACTTTGCTGCACAAAAGTATTGAATGATTGACAAAATGTTGACAAAGTCGACAAAAATATTGTCAGTCATGCTCCAAGCCAGCAACATTTTTCGCTTCGATAGACATTGCATGAATTTCAATGCGCTGGATGGAAGACAACAAATGGAAGTGAAAAAACGGTCACCGTGTTTTCATGATTTCGTGATCTGTGTTCATATTTTATGATATCCATGAAAAGGGGGAACTGGGGAGTAGGTCAATGAAACGTAAAAAGGTTAAAGGTAAAACACCACATTTGAAGATATTGAGACCAGAATCAAATATGATGGAAAAGCTCTCTCACAACTATTTGCGCTTTTAAGCTCAAAAGATTGTTCTACAATAAAAACATTTCACTATTTAGTAAATATGCTTCGCAATACGTCATCGCTTGATAGCGCCATGGAGCGTTTTTATAAAGTCAGAGTTACTGCCAGACTTTTCGTATCACAATTGTCACTTTAGAGCAGGACTGACTCCCATGTTCTATGTCGACTAGCTGCAATGCGGTTTATTTACTTGTGCGCGCGTGATAAGCCTGACTGTAGCTATGAGCACGTTTTTGTTTTCGAGCTGCTTTATGCGCTCATTACTTGGCCCTGGCTGGTAAGGCACGCGGCTGGTAGCAGCGGGTACCATAAAGGTCGGGGAACGGCACAGGGCTCTACCGCCAGGCTAGCACGGGCAGGGAAGGATTGCGGTTCGTCACGCTTTCATGATAAAATTACACCGCTGAAACGGAGTCCCGCCATCGAATGGGGGTGTCGGGGCTCACGCAGCAAACACCAATAGCCATGGGTACTGATCCCAGACATTTATCTTATCAAAAGGTTGAGACTCAATCTTAAGATAATAAACATTCTGTAACTGGTTCCTTGGTTTTAGTTCGCATATTGTCCCGAATTAGGATCAAACAATGATCGTTGCCTACCACCTACTCGCCCCATACGCAAAAAGAACGGACCACACGGCAACCTCTTTAGCTAACTTCGATTCCCGTCAAGCCCTACTACCGCACCGTCGAACGAACGGGCCGGCCATCAGTCACTTGCCCCCTCCCCCTCTGACCTGTCTGGCACCGAGCGCTTGCGCCTGGATCAGGACTGTTCCGCACGGCAGTTTCAAGCTGCGTTACAGTCTACGATTTCAGGATTGATATCTGAGAGATAACGCGCACTGGAGCGCGAAGGAACTTCCTTTTTGAACCTAGCAAACCTGAAGCTTTAAACTTTTCTGCTTTGAATCTACATATCTGTTCTAAGCAAAATGGCAGCGTTGTCCATTAAAGGTCAGCAACCTTGTATGATCTTAGATGGTCATGATGTCCGAAAACCTTACGAGATTAAAAAGATGAGACCTTGTTAGATCAAAACCCTATAGATAAAACTTAATTACCACCTCATTTTTGAATTTGATAAAAGCTAAGGATTATGTTAGGCGGTGTGATCTAAAAACCAAGCGTTGATCTGGGTCGCCCTGGGTCAATGATCTACTCAGACCTTTAATAGTTCAATGCAGGATGCTTGTTGCATTATCTGTTATCAATAAATTAGAAATGAACATCAGAAACTATCCCTAGGCGAACTTCCCAGTAAAAAACCAGGTTGGTTTTGCACTTGGTCTGACCTTCGTGCCTGACCCTAGGTCAAATCAACTTGTTGTAATCCTGAAACCTGCTTCTAATATAAATCTAATATATATATATCTATATATATCTATCTATATATATCTAATAATATATTTTATTTTGTTTTATATTTTTTATTATTATTTTTATTAGATATATATATATATATATATATATATATATATATATATATATATATATCTAATAATCTAATATAATCTAAATAGGTCAGCAACCTTGCAAGGCCCGTCTGTTTCTGTACCAAAATATCCGCTATGGAACTGCCTACAGCTATGCAAAGTTTGGCGCGGTTACGCCGCGCCGTCCAAAAATTGTGTGGTAAAAATCTTCGGGGAATGAGCAAACTGAAGCTCGAGATCCTCTTAATAGATATCGTGCTGACGTGCGCCATATTCGTCCCATGCAGTGGTGATATGCCTGCGGGGTGGGCTGAACGGCCCGGCCAAGGTCACACCGATCATGTTCGTCCCATGCAGTGGTGATATGCCTGCGGGGTGGGCTGAACGGCCCAGCCAAGGTCACACCGATCATGTTCGTCCCATGCAGTGGTGATATGCCTGCGGGGTGGGCTGAGCAGTGCGGCCAAGGTCACACCGATCATGTTCGTCCCATGCAGTGGTGACATGCCTGCGGGGTAAGCTGAACGGTCCGGCTCAAGGTCACACCGCCTCCAGCAGTGGGCGGAGCCAAGAATAAACCTCAGGGCCGACCCAGGGCTAACCATTACCCTGGTTCAATCGGAACATGACACCACAGTGCATGGATCGTGTCCTTATTTGCTGCCCGATTTTGGCCAAAACATCCGAAAAGTCACATTATGGTCTACTGTGGCTGTGATTCTATTAAAACGAAATGTCGTGGGCCCTAGCAGCCGTCAAAAACAGATTGGACGATGGGCTTGGGTACGCCAATAACTTAACATTAATATGCGAGAATCGTTTGACCTCTAAACCTGGAAGGAAATCAGGCTAACAAAAGTGGTGTTAACATTGCTGGAACCACTATTGAAATACGTTTGAAATCAGCAGACTTGGATGACACAGATACTTTTCAGTCGTTCAAAAGATTGCGGGTCATCCATCAAGCTGTGCAGGCGTCTGGATTTTGAGGCACACCGTTCACCGTTGGCCGCTGCCTTGAGCCGGTGCTGCCACCTATACTGAACATGTGAGGAGGGTCTGGCAATGGTGCGGACTTAAACACCGCGTAACATGTCGCTGCCTGCTGAAGCTGAGGCCACATTTCCTAGTAATCCTATTGACATGCCATGCCCTTCGATCGTTGCCTGTTTCCATATTTGGATTCCTTGTGAGTGAAAACGCACACAAGTGGGGGAGGGGGTGTATATTCAAGTACCCAACTCCTTTCATATGCACGCATATCTCTTGCTTTCTTTAAAAATCGTCCCAGTTTACGTTTCATCTGTCGATGCCTGAAAACACTGCATCACATTTGGAGCAGCGTAGCAGAGTAGGAAGAATTGCATCACTTTTTACCCTGTGAGCTCCCTGCTGTCATAACAAGTGAGGATATCACTAAGGTTCTTATATCTGCAGACCGGTAAGCATGCAACTTCATATTTAGCGGTAAAGTGTTGGAAAGCGCGTCTTCTTGTCTTGGTAAATGACTTCTGAATGACCTCCTTTCAAATGAGACAACCCGCCACCACCCTGGGATAAATCTGTCACAGTGGAGAAATTGTGCTAGTACTTCTTTATCATGGAGTAAGTTGTGCCGCCAGCAAGCTGGATGTGCTACGATATTTTAACCAAGTGCGTTCGTCTGTGCTACTTCGCGATTAGTCGTGATTACAGCATGACAAATTTGTGCCCTTTCATCAGTCAGTGTTTTTACGACCACTGCCACCTCGGTTTCGGCCGATCAGGTAGAATTCATGGGTCTACATAGGTAACGCAAATGTCTGCTTGTTTTCTGGATGACAATGAGCCATAGCAGCCATGACACTCAATCAATGAGACTAATCCAGTCCACGACATGTTGCGATACACGGTAAGACTGATCCACTACTCCATGCACAGCTGATACAATATACACCGTCCGGCATCTTGGAAGAAAGTTTGTGCCACTTCATAGTCTTTGGCAAGCAGACGCCAATTTTTTTTTATGTATGTACAACACATGCGCTTTCCCACCACGCAGAATATCATTCACATTGACTTAGTCATGCCGAAATTCCTAGTCTTACATTTACACTGACTGGTAAGGTCTTCAATGACAGGCATGCAAAAATAATATATGTCGCACCTATTCCAGGACACGTGCTCGTATGCGATCGTAAGTTTACTGCAGAATAGTGGGAGCTCCTGCGCATCAGCCGAGTGTCTCAAGACTGCCGTCCATCGGAAAAATAGAAATATATCACCCTGATCTTCACGAGACATGACACAACTTACTCCATCTCCCTCCCCCCCCCCCCCCACTTGCACATGATACTTGTCCAGTGCGTGGCATTTCTAATTGCTATGGGCTTTCTCCTAAATTTGTCGACTGTGGTTTTCGACTAACACTTGCTTTCCGATTAACAGTCTAGATTAACGCTAAGCGACATAGTCTTTGGGTACTAAATACCAATACCAAAGAAGTCGTTACGCAATCTCTAGTCTCCGGCAATTTTGTGGCATGACCATTACAAGAAGAAGGGGCAGATTTCGGCACCCAAGGTGTGCGGATCTGACAGGCCACGCAGGACGCATGCCAAAACACCGTGCGCGAAGCCACGGAACCTTTTGGGATAATTATTTATTGGGGCAACGCATTCTCTGCATGGACCATGTCATTCTACAGATTTGTCTCTTGAAACGCATTTTTTATGTAAATCTGCGTCGACTGAGAATTGCGCTTTTACCGCTCTGAGCAGGGGTCAGAATTCACATGCGCATTAGGATTCGAAGCCAGCCAGCGAAGCCAACACTCGCTGAATTGCCTGATCGGTGCGTCCAGATTTTGCCAGCATGCGAAATCAGCATTCAGAGTTGTCCTGCATTCTGGGATCAGGGCCGTGTGCAGAGCGGCCCCACCTGACAGCAGCGGAGAGCAGGCAGGGCCCGGACCCCATGGCCCAGTTCGGAGGTTCAGGGATGGTGCTGACCTCTATAGATGACGCTACTCGTAAACAGGCTGGTGTAAAGAAGAAACATTCACACCATACGTTAATGTTTCCCAGGTTTTTGATGGATTTATAAATCTTGCAGCTGCATGTAACGGATCAAAAGCACCACGTACCTGGCACGGGTGTCACTTCAAATGTTTTACAGCCTAGTTGGTGCGGAAATGTGCAGAGGTGGGAGATCTTTGGATGTCAATGTTCCCGCAAATTGGTAACGTGAACAAACGTAGGCATAATGAGTCTGGCTTTACAGGCATTCGTCCAGGTCGCTAGGACAGCCTTTTATTGCATTCTAAATATGCGAAGTGACTCCAATGGCAGAGAGCTCATCTCGCATTTGATGGGTTCAGGTTCGCTCGCCCGCTGACGCTGTGGTGTCTCTGGACGCTGATGTGACCACGATAGTTGCTGGTACCCAGTAAATGGTTGCGTGACAACATGCGCTGCATAACCTTTAAGCAGCTACAACCTCTAAACAATAGTAGCATTTAAACAACATTAAATTCAACGTGTTTTGTTCTAATATCCCGGTATCGTCCGCGGGAAAGAGCTGTTAATATGTGAAGCAGACGAAAATTAAGTGCATGATTCTTCGTATGAATTGCGTTTAGTAAACTACCGGCGTAACGTAGAAATAATGGTCCGCTCAGACATTTGAAAGCGTGCCTTTTTAAAAGTCAATGGTCCGTCGAGTCATTGATGCGGAACACGTAGGAACATTGCGTCGCTCTTTATACTATTAAAACCGAAATAAAGAGGTTCACAAGCATTATGGTGCGGAATAATTGAATACGTAATACCAAATTCGATAGTTTGTGTAACATGTAACTATTTGGCTGAAGAATTGGGGTGGTATTTGCGCACGGCACACATTGGCCTTGTGCGAGATTGCAAAACAGCCGTTCACGAACCAGATGGAGGGTGGGCCGGCGGCGGTACCTCGCCTGGTTTCAAGCGATCGGAGACCTTGCTGTATTCTCTGGCCCGTGTGGATAACATGAGACCGCTCGGTCAGTTGTTGGTCATACAACCGTCCCTGGCCGGTGCGGATAAGATGAGGCCGCTCAGTCAGTTGTTGGTCATACAACCGTCCCTGGCCCGTGCGGATAACATGAGGCCGCCCGGTCAGTTGCTGGTTATGCAACCGTCCCTGGCCCGTGCGGATAAGATGAGGCCGCTCAGTCAGTTATTGGTTATACAACCGTCACTGGCCGGTGCGGATAACATGAGGCCGCCCAGTCAGTTGCTGGTTATACAACCGTCCCTGGCCCGTGCGGATAAGATGAGGCCGCCCGGTCAGTTGCTGGTTATACAACCGTCCCTGGCCCGTGCGGATAAGATGAGGCCGCTCAGTCAGTTATTGGTTATACAACCGTCACTGGCCGGTGCGGATAACATGAGGCCGCCCGGTCAGTTGTTGGTCATACAACCGTCCCTGGCCCGTGCGGATAAGATGAGGCCGCTCAGTCAGTTGTTGGTCATACAACCGTCCCTGGCCCGTGCGGATAAGATGAGGCCGCTCAGTCAGTTGCTGGTTATACAACCGTCCCTGGGCGGGGCGGATAACATGAGGCTGCTCGGTCAGTTATTGGTTATATAACCGTCCCTGGCTGGTGCGGATAAGATGAGGCCGCCCGGTCAGTTGCTGGTTATACAACCATCCCCGGTCCGTGTGGATAACATGAGGCCGCTCGGTCGGTTGCTGGTTATACACCCGTCCCTGGCCGGTGCGGAAAACATGAGGCCACTTGGTCAGTTGCTGGTTGTACAATCGTCCCTGGCCCGTGTGGATAATATGAGACCGTTCGGTCAGCTGCTGGTTATACAACCGTCCCTGGCCCGTGCGCATAACATGAGACCGCTCGATCAGTTGCTGGTTATTCAACCCAACGCATCAATGAGGGCTGTACTCGGGGAAGATTATAATTTCGTAGGAAGCTGCAGAAGCTTTGTAATTCGCAGCCAGAGCTATTTCCGGACGACGGAAATTTGATAGGGAAGTACTACGAGAGCTTAAATGTCTTTCACCAATGAATATGTGCTGGTACCACGGCATCACCTCTCTCAGAACTTTTGTTTGACGACATTCTAGCTCGAGTAGGCACTTTGTTACCAGGCATGACTTCCACCATCGCACCAAACCGCTGTGAGCGGCTCACGACTCATCCGATACGCTCCGAGTCTGGAAGGCGGCGGCATAATTACTCGGTTGTGACTGGGTTTAAGCTGCGCCGGGCTCGAGGTCTGAGAAAACCGCGTCCGGCCGGGGAAGTTGACTTCCCCTCTGGAATCTCCAACTTCCAGACTTGTATGAAAAAAGCAAATATACCGCTACGAAATTCTCACTACACTGTAAAGAGTACACACCAAATTTTTAGCCTCAGGCCAAGAGTGAGGTCACCAGAGGCCGCGGCCAAAAACGATCGTTTCGAAAGAGGCAGTTAAGACCTATGTTGACACGACAAGACGGATATCGGGGGCACAGAAATGAGCGTTAAGACTGTGGGAGGCCCATTCTGACCATGGCTGCGCCTCCACAAGGGTCAGGTCAGATCAGGTCATCGTTCAAAATTGGTTTACAGGAAGTCTACAAGTTGGATGCTTTTTCGTGATGTGCTTCTGACTAAGCTCATGTTATTGCGTGCAGCTGTAGAACAAAAGTATTCCATATACAACAATATAATTTCAAACGTGGAGATAATCCTAGGTTAACTTAGATCAACCTTACACCTAAATGAAAAACATTGAAGTGCTAACCAGGTCTATATGACAATATTTTTTCTGTAGTCAGAGATAGTATGCCGTACATATACAGGTACTCAAGATCGTATAAATATTGTCGGCATTATGCATAGTCCCCTCTGCGCTTGGCAATGCATTTGTAATGGACTGAGAACAGACACGTTGGTACATGAAAGTATACGCTATCAACTTCAAAAACACGATAAGGAGGTGGTTACAAGCATCGCACTCGTCCGTCTTGCCTCTCCGGTATTAGCAATGTAAGTAACTTACCTTGAATGACCTGATATGACCTTACATTTCCTCATGTGACCTATCGTGACATAGTGATGTGTTAGAATGATTTCACGACATGATTTTAGTGCAGTATAAAAATTATTTGCTCAACATTACCTAACAAAACTGTCTACTTAAAGCTCAGTTAATGCTTTACAGAGAGCACTCATAAAGGTAGGCCATGTACTCGGCAGTTATGTAATAGTTGTGCATGTGATTTAATACTGTGTACCCCAGATATAAACATTAAAACTAACAAAAATGCGCACAAAGTTGCATCAATTACGAGGGGTAGGAAAAAGTTACCTGACTTCAGGTCACTGACCTCACCTGTTTCGAAAAACCTGGAAGATGCAAACTGTAGGTACTATCACGTTCTGTTACTAAAGCAAGCTTGAACAACATCAAATGACCCACAAAAACGTTGCATGCGGTCAAGGTTTTTAGAGGTCGACTTCTTTGACCTGACCCAGGTACTACAAATAGGTAGATCAAAGCCTCAAATTTGCACGAAGTATGCCATATTGATAGATTAACAACAACAGAAAGTTTTATGCTCTTGCAAGCATTCATTTTTTTACCTACGCTCAAAAACCGTTGAGGGAGGTCAACTCCCCTCCCGGCTGGGCGGTGTCAGTGGTCTGCCGACAACTATTCGTGCAATGGATCCGACACATTCAAGGTTGAGGTCCGAAACTACATGACACCATGGCAGCTAAGTACCGATGAGATGACTGACTTCTGCGCTTATCTGGCCATGGATGGCCGCGTGTATGCTTTGTGTTGTTTGCGAGTCTTATCCACATGACCAACCGTTTTATGCATTATCTGACACGAGGCTCAGAAAGGTAATTCTGCGTAGCGTTGCGTCACGACTTGCACAAATATCGAAACACATAGCCCAGCCCAAGCGAACCCGCAAATGTTCAAATCATGTCGAGTTCCGACCGAGTCATCCATTTCCAAGGTTTCCAATCCACCGTTTACCTCATAATCTGTATACGGATGTAAAGGTGAAGAGCATTGGCGCTGCGCGCCCCGCCTGCTGCAACTCACATCGAGATCAATGCTGGAGCAGGGAAACAATGGCGACGGTGGCTCTGCTGTATCTTGTGGAAACAATGGCGACAGTGGCTCTGCTGTATCTCGTGGAGACAGTGGCGACAGTGGCTCTGCTGTATCTCGTGGAGACAGTGGCGACGGTGGCTCTGCTGTATCTTGTGGAAACAATGGCGACAGTGGCTCTGCTGTATCTCGTGGAGACAGTGGCGACAGTGGCTCCGCTGTATCTCGTGGAGACAGCGGCGACAGTGGCTCTGCTGTATCTTGTGGAAACACTGGCGACAATGGCTCTGCTGTATCTCGTGGAAACAATGGCGACAGTGGATCTGCTGTATCTCGTGGAAACACTGGCGACAGTGGCTCTGCTGTATCTTGTGGAAACACTGGCGACAGTGGCTCTGCTGTATCTCGTGGAGACAGTGGCGACAGTGGCTCTGCTGTATCTCGTGGAAAAAATGGCGACAGTGGCTCTGCTGTACCTCGTGGACGCGTCAGTAGTTTCACGTCGTAGACACTGTGGGCGACTGATGTCATGAGTCCACAGCATGACGTCAAAAGTACGGTACCTGCATCACCGCTGCAGGCAGGGGCAGATCCAAGGGAGGGGGGGGGGGGGGGCACGGAGTCATGGCTCCCGCTTGGGCCCCGAAGGGGCCCATTGGGTCCGAGGGGGCCTATGGACGGTCGAACAGGTGCAGTTTTTTCAACACAAAACGCAACACAACTGGGTACCTCTGGACTTTCAGGCGACCAAGAACAGTTATAAGCAAAAGTAGCCCATGAGAAATCAAAGCAAAAAATCAATGATTGGAAAAGTCGTGAGCTGGAAATGTTAAGCCTCGTTACACTGTCTAGGGGCCTCATGCCATTTCCGGAGAACCTATACGCCCACTTGCAGGATCATTTCGATCGTTAAGGAGCATCCCACGTTGCCCTTTATTTCTTTACATTTGCTCGGAGGGCCCTGCGCTGTTGTTGGGGCCCCTCCTGTTAGCGTGCCGCGGCACTCTTGTCAATCATGAGCCTTTCCACGATTTTTTTCCATTCGCCAGAAAGGCTTTGTGAGACATTGCCGGTGTCCTATAGCTTATCCTGCCGGGATATTCTCGGTTGCTCAGGGGCCCTTTACTTAGACCTCGGTTAACCTATCGACACACTCGCGATATGCTGATGGGCCCTCTACATTGGTCCAAGGCATTTCCAATTCTCTGTCACTTGCTTAGGGTCCTACACTCTTGCCGGGGCCCATCTGATTGTGGGGGGCCCTGTTTGTTAACCTGCTAGGGCACACTCGGTTATTCGGGTGCCTTCTACACTAGGTGTTGGGTACTTCCCATTTCAATGGAGGGTCCTACGCTCTTGACGGGGGCCCTATATGTTAACCTGCTCTGACGCACTGGGTCATTCGGGGGTCCTCTGCGCTGGGTTTTGAATACTTCCTATTTTTTAATGCTTCCTTTTTAATAAAAAAGAGCCCTACGCTCTTTTTGAGAACCTGATCTGTCACCTGCTCTGGCATACTCGATTATTCGGGAGCCCTCTACATTGGGTCTTGGGTACTTCTTATTTGAATGTGAGGGGGCGGGGGGGGGGGGCAGGCTACGCTCTTGTCGGCGGCCCATCTGATAACCTGCTCGGGCACATTTGATTGTTCGGGAGCCCTCTACATTGGGCCTTGGGCAGGTGCTGTTTAAATGGGGCCCTACGCACTCGTCGGGGGCCTCCTCTGTTCGCATCCCCAGCCCCACTGGGTTGGTCGGGGGCCCTGCACATTGTTTGTTGGTTTTTGAATTTAGGACCCTCTGCTCCCATCCAGGTCATCTGATAACCTGTTCGGGTACACTCCATCTTTCGGGGGCCGTCCGCACCGGGTTTTGGACACTTCCTATTTTAATGGAGGGCATTATGCTCTTGTCAGGACCCCTTCTGGCAGGATGCTCGGGCGCATTCGATCGTGAGAACCTCTATATCTGATTTTGGGTACTTTCTTTTTGAATGGAGGGTCCTTCGCTTTTTCGGGGGGACTATCTGTCAGCCTGCTCTGGCGCACTCGATTATTCGGGGCCCTCTTCATCGCATCGTAGGCATTTCATATTCGAACGGAAGGCCCTACGCTATTGCCGGGGCCACATCTGTTAACCTGCTCGGGCACACTCGAATATCCGGGGGCCCTCAAGATTGTGCCCGGGGTATTTCCTATCTAAATGGAGGGCCTTACGGACTGTCGGGGACCCCATCTGTTCGCCGCTTCGGCCACACTGGATTGATCGGGGCCTATTTATTGGGACTTGGTGTTAACTTAGGTCCCTACGCTCCTGTCTGGGCCACCTGATAATCTGCTCGGGTATACTTCATCTTTCGGGGGGCCCTCCTCACTGGGTTTTGGCTCCTTCTTATTTCAGTTGAGGGCTGTACGTTCTTGTACCCGTCCTGATAAGCTGCTCGGGCATATTCCATCATTCTTGGGCCATTGATATGGGATCTTTGGTGCTTCCCATTCGAATGGAGGGCCATACGCTCCTGTTAGAAGCCCTATTTGTTAACCTGCTCGGCCACACTTGATCATTCGGGGGCCCTCTACATTTCCGTTCCTTCCTTGCCTATTAGCCTTGGTGCCTTCGTCTTAGAGCAGCAGTCGAATATGAGCCGAGGAATTTTTACGCGCGGTTGCCGAACGTAATTTCATATGTCACCAACATCGTTTCACTGGCTATCGATTGTGTAACAGTTATGATGCTTGTGCATAATGTTCTTAACATATTTTGAATGTTTTGATACGTTGTACTCCTCAATAATAAAAACAAAATTCTGCATCAGTCATCAGCCATCAGCTGATTACATCGCCCAGCCGGCTAGCTGCATATACATAAGCTAGGAATCAAGTTCACGCTCGGTTTTGATGGTTGTTAGCAGCCACCTCAAGTTTGTTTTGCCTGTTGCTCCGAAACACTTAGCCTCAAAATGACAGCATTTACAATGATCTGTAGAAAATGAGTGAGCTCTATGTATATGCATGCGTAGCACGCCTATGCTTTATAGGACTGTGCACAGTAAGACGGGTTTCTGTATTTATTAAATAAATTAAGACATAAATATATACATACATAAATACACACACACACACACACACACACACACACACACACACATATATATATATATATATATATATATATATATATATATATATATATATATATATATTATATACGAATTGTCCCGAAATGTAATGACCGAAATACAAGGATATTTTTGGAAGGGGACCCCAAACTCCAGAGGGCTCCACAATGTGCCGTGCCCCCATTGACGAAATCCTGGATACGCCCCTGGCTGCAGGTACATTTGTTGTGAGCGCTGAAGCGGTACGGAGCTTTCCTTTTCCAATGGGACTGTAACTGGAGAACATTCTTACCAGGCAAATCATTGTAATGCTTATCCACCGCCCTGTCAAAGTCTTGCATGGTCAAAGAGTTATCAGCCCTTGTTTGAGCATCGGCCTCTATCAAAGGTTTCGCAGAAAACTAACACCTACCGACATAAGCATCAACTTAAAATGCGGATAACGAGCAACGCCATTATTTTCCTTGCAAAATGTCACAAGCGTTTCGTTTTTGGAGTAAACATAAGGGATATGCAACAAGCGTTATTCCGCCAAGCTGCAATGCTCTACACACAGCCTTGGCAAGAGTGAAATACATTTCCGTCGTCATCTGGCACGTGCTGTGTTTTTCTCTCCCTGTCTGCCCGTCATAAATCAATAACAAATTACACCAGAATGTTGCAGTGCTCCCACTAAAAGAACAGGAATCGATAGATGGCGGCATAATCATTGGATGCATTCTTGTATCGACGATGATAATTGGGCCTTTCGGTCGCAGCGGCAGCAGCGTGTCGGAGCGGCGCCGAGAACGCAGGAGCAGGGCACGGAATTCTCAGGCTGATGCAGCAGATCCGGGAGATCGCCAGGTCCGTGCTCACCGTCGGGGCACTTAAACATGGTGACAAGTGCAGCAGCTCCCATCCAATGACTGTTGTGTTCCTTTCCTCCGATTCTGATTACTTCTGACCATTCAGCGGAATCCTACCACCGCAAGTCGACCGGAGAATAACGCAGCACCCGGCTCAACTTGGACAGGGACGTGCCTAAAATGTAACTACACGACCAAACACGATTCTGCCAATTTAAGTTCGCACGGTGCGCCGATGAGAAACTAGGTGCAGATGAAAATACGTGATGACGTCACGAGTTCTACTCCTCATCTTGGCAGCTTGCGGAGTATAATGCTTCGGAGGAGTGCACCGGAAGCCTAAATATCTATATTCTCTGGACACGGTTTAACACAACATTCAAGGTCAATTTGGTACCTACAACTATCGATCTGGTTTAACCTGGGACCTCATTTTCTGAAAGAAATGCCCGCTTCGATTTCCTATGACCCACGTGCAATTGTAGACTAATGTATTGCCGTTCGGACAACAAAGAGAAATCGATGGGGCTCTTCTTCATCGGATTGCAAGTATAATTTGAATATTGGCTGGTCACGTACAGCGGCGCGCGATGAACCGACCGATCGGTATCGGCTAACAAGGCGTGATCGGCTCACGTCATCGGGGGCTGTGTCCGTGATCTTGAACATTAGCCGATCACATACAGCGGCACGCCATGAACCGACCGATCGGTATCAGTTAACAAGGCGCGATCGGCTCACGTCATCGGGGGCTGTGTACGTGACCTTGAACATTAGCCGATCACATACAGCGGCGCGCCATGAACCGACCGATCGGTATCGGCTAACAAGGCGCGATCGGCTCACGTCATCGGGAGCTGTGGCCGTGATCTTGAACATTAGCCGATCACATACAGCGGCGCGCCATGAACCGACCGATCGGTATCGGCTAACAAGGCGCGATCGGCTCACGTCATCGAGGGCTGTGTACGTGACCTTGAACATTAGCCGATCACATACAGCGGCGCGCCATGAACCGACCAATCGGTATCGGCTAACAAGGCGCGATCGGCTCACATCATCGGGGGCTGTGTCCGTGATCTTGAACATTAGCCGATCACATACAGCGGCGCGCCATGAACTGACCGATCGGTATTGGCTAACAAGGCGCGATCGGCTCACGTCATCGGGGGCTGTGTCCGTGATCTTGAGAACAGAAATACTGGCACAACATTTATGTGGATAATGCGTTCTGATCGACATTACGGATCTGTCTTCCATCGTAGGTGGCGTAGATCGAGCTAAGTCATACCGCAACGACATTGTGTGCGGTCATCTATCGTGAGCTCTTAAGTTGTCGCTTCCGTCGAGTTGAATCACCAATCTTTTTTGTTCATGTCGGTTCATGTGGATTTGAAAAAGTAAAACAGCCACACTCGTATCCATGACTGTGTATTCTGCCTCTGCATATCTGCAAAATACTCTGCCTGTAGGTGTGCGCTGAATTATTCTGCGCAAAGTACCGCACACAAATGCTACCCATATTATCATTGTACCCAATTAAACAAGCAGATAAGCCTGCTGTGCATGTGCATGGAAAAAGAAATGGAATTGTTCTCACCGGCACGGTAAAGGAATGAGCTTGTTCTCACCGGAGCGGAAAAGGAATGAAATTGTTCCACCTGAAGGGAAATAATTTTCGCCGACCGTAGCCCCGTTCCAAGATAATCTGACGATCGGGGCTCGCACTTTGCCGATCTTGCCGTTGACCCGGAGCTTGTGCCCATAGACTATGTAGCTATGGCACACCCACTCCCAGCTGGGATTGCATCAGTTTTTGAGACGGCGGGCGATGATGTTTTTCCTTCAAGCCGCACACGATTATCACCGATATCTACGGTGCCAGATGTCGCTGACAAAATTGTCGATGGCAGTTGTGTCAACGACGACACTTAACGACAATGTTTAGATCACGACAAACGTCGAGGATTTGCGTAATCTCCTACTTGCATCTCTGTGCTTCAGTTCAAATAAATTTTCACATGACGAGCTTGCGGCGTAACTTGGCACATTTGTAACAATGCAACAAGCCAACAACTCCCGTTTGTAATGATATTTGCGCCGTACTCACCGATTAGGGTTCCGCTACGCAAACACTGCTTCCTGTTTTTCCTCCTCTAATTTCACATAACTCTCTCCGTGCGCCTTTTCTGATGGCAATTGGTGGAAGCTACTAAACTGTGGGTCCGCATTTTCACGCCTTCCAGGTTACACGGCTCGACATTCTCGGAGCCTATTTTGTGGCCCGGTGTGGTTTGTTCGGAGCCGGCTTCGAATTAAATGCGTGCTGTATCAATACCATGCGTGATGCTCCAGGCGTGCTGGACCTGCACGCAAGGAAATCTTGCTTCGACCCGGGGGCTGATTGGACAAAGTTATGCAAACTTGGGCAATAGTTTTTCTTCTCACGTTGAGATCCAGCTGAGCTTTATGTGATAGTCATCATTGTGCTGTGAAAACTCGGAGAGCCCGATGCTGCCATCTGCGCGAATCTTGAAATACAACTGGTACTTACGATAGATTGGAACATATTCGTCAGTCAGACCTTGTTTTGGAATTCCGGATAAATGTCCGAATGACTAGCTTAAAGTCTGAATGAATGGTTTCAAGATCACGTCACGGTTCCCGACATCACGGAACGGATCTTTCTTGGCCACCCGACACCGGTCAGTCGGCTCATGCCGGGCCACCGATGTTCAAATTTGTTTGGCGCCCGAGCTAGAAGAGAATCTCATCGACATCATGTAAGGTAGGAACAGCAAAGCATTGGTTTTTCACGGGCATGTCAGTCTTAAAAATGGAAGGCACTATGTTTGCTACAAAATAAGTTCAAAAGTCAAGCTGAGTCGATGTACGTACCTATTTCACTTTGAAAGTTCTATAGACCTACTTTTAATAAAATATTGATATATTTATTTCCAATGCACTTCTCCTAAATACTACATTTCACAAACTGTCTGCACTAGAGATTATGAAACATAGAATTCGTGACATGTCAGTAAGATTAGGTAGTAAATTTGAGTACTTAACGTGACGTAGCGTATTTTTTAGAGGATCAGGGTCAGAGGCTCAGAGGCCGGCTCTGTTACGTCAATGCGGTACACTTAACTGTTGCCCTAAGCATGCATGTGTGTTACTGTGGATATGACAGACGCTTCCATGATATCGCTGCGCTAGTTATGGATAGATGTAAACACTTTCTCCAGGAGCTGTGCTTTCTCTTACGCTGAATCTCGGAATATAGATTGGCAAAAATCACACATGGCGCAAAATTTCAAACTCGAGCGGCGCGATGCGAAGCTCACCGCATTGCGAGCTGCGCTACGGACTTCGCATGACGTCATTTACGGGCACGTCTCCACCCATTCAAGGAAAATGACCATCTGACAGTGATGATGTGTGTACCACACAGAGGCGCTGCCAGAGCTTTGGTAGGGGGCACAGGATTGACATAGGGCTCCCGATGGTAAAGACCCTCCCCAAGAAATCGCCGCCTACGACCCATTCGTTAATTGGGACTCACTTTTCTTATATATGTATATATATATATATATATATATATATATATAACATCTTTTACTTCTGTAACTAGAAGATAGCCCAGACGCTAACGCGAGATGAGTTCTACCTTAAATGTAAAGCAAATAAATGACAAAATCACGAGTTAAATGACTGTATGAACTAAATCACCCTCGCTCTTGATTTTACAATGGTTCACTGGACTCTTTTCAAATCGAAAGAACTCAGAAACCTTGTCAGAATTTTTAGTTGGACAGTACAGAAATAGCACGGATTCCGTGAATGTAGATCGAAGATTAAATGGATTAGCAATTTGTATTAACATGACCATTTATGTTTGTCTGGGTATCTTAAACATTCAGTCAGAATTGACCCGTGGTACAAAATATGCAGCGTAGTTTTGAGCGTGTGTGCTCGCATATCTTAGAAACAACACACTGGACGCCACTCGTCGCAGTCTCCTGAGACCGCACAACGTTGGCCCTGCGGCTTTAGCTAGGCTGTGGCCAGCAGGTGGACGAAAATAGTGACACATCTGAAAGAAGTACCTTTGAGCGCTTTTGCACATCAAATCGCACATTTTTTGGTTTTTAGATAGACGACAATAACCTTTTGGTGTTAACAGCACCGCGAAGGGGTGCTGGAAGGGGTGTAGGGACCACTCGCCTCGTTGTATCAGGGACCACCTGCCGAGTCTGTTCATGGAACTGGAAGTGTAGGGGTAGAACTTCTAATTGTCGTGTTGCTGTTACTATTACTC
The DNA here is from genome assembly GCF_011947565.3 of Pollicipes pollicipes. NCBI lineage: Eukaryota > Metazoa > Arthropoda > Thecostraca > Pollicipedomorpha > Pollicipedidae > Pollicipes > Pollicipes pollicipes. The sequence goes on from NW_023596746.1 coordinate 49,056,814, forward strand.
TGTCGAGAAGATATCCTCAAATTTGCAAAACATATTCGTCCAGTGTTACCCTTGAGCTATGCGAATTAATTTTGAAAGGCATTCAGAAACATTGTTTTTCTATGGTCATTGTTGCGCGCTCTGTGGCCGCTCCCTGGCGTTACTTGCATCGGCTAACGCCGTTAGGTTTTACGAAAAACCTGACCCAAGCCATGACTATCTTTACCCTGTGTCATTGGGGCTTCATGACGCACTCAACTGCTGGGGCTATATGGCGCCGCCAGCCTCTCACCCTGGCGGGAAGGGTGGGCAGCACAGGGAAACGAAACCCGTACCTGTGGTTTCCCAGATGCGAAGTGGTTAACGCAGGCGCATTAACCACTACACTATCGGCACCCGGCACGCAGGCTGAAGCAATTTTATGGGATTTGTTTCACTAGTCGATTCTGCAAAATAATGAACGTTCTCAGGAAACATGGGATAGCCTTACCATTTGGTACTGGGGGCCCTGACTGGCACACAACTCTTCTATTTCCTCAATGTAAGCACTCATCATAGGCTCGTGTTTCCTTCAACTGCCAGAGGGCCCCGACCAGCGCCAGAGACCCTTTGCTATGTGTGCTCCCGTCCCCATCCCTGTTGACCAAATTTTCCCCTGATCGATTCGAGGGCCGTTGTTGACACAGAATGCCCTGTTCCGCACTGTGCGGCCCAGAACGATGCAGGAGCCCGACCGATGTTAATCACGGGCCTGTCCTCGTCCCTGCTTACAAAATGGGCCCCCATAGCTCAGACCAACACGAAGTGACTGTTTGTTGTTCGCGATCTCTGACCGAAATAGAGGAACGCTTTGTCTCATGCATCCTTATCGATGCCAGAGCTCATCTTACTGACATTTTAGGTCACGGTCCTTAGGTCACGGTCCTATGGGCGGGGGTCCTTCATGGGACGTACAGCCAGCCCCTCGGAGCATTCAACCATCCCATGGGGCCATTGATCTTTGGTCTTCCTTCGGCCACCCTTCGGGCCCCTTCAGGCACCGCTCCGAATCGGGGTCACTTGCCGCCACAGGAGCCCTGTTCGTTACTGTGGTCCTCATTGTGTCAGGGACCCCGAACATTACAAATCACGAACCCCGGCCTCGTTTCTGCTTAAGAAATGGGTTTCAAGGACTCAGACGGACATGGAGCCGACTGTTCGCTGTTCGTGGCCTCTGGCCGACTCAGGCACCCGTATTGTCTCAGGGGTTCCGGAAACGGTGCAATAGGACCTCTGACTGATATTTCAGGTCACGACCCTACGGGCCGCGATTCTTTACGTGACCTACACTCCTTCGGGTTTTTATGCCCTCCAAGCGGGCCTTTGATCGTCGGTTCCGGTGGACCGCCCGAGACCCTCTTCGGGCCTCATCGAATGCTTTCCTATGATGGCTCGGGGTCCGTGCGAGTACAAGACCCCCTGTTAGGCGCTGTGGGGCCCTGCCAGATACAAGGCCCCGACCAATGTAAATCACTGGCCCCAGCTTTGTAGCTAATTAGAAAGTGGGCTATCAGGACCATGCAGACACGGATCCGACCGTGCGGTACGCGCGGTGCCTGACCGACACATGGACCTATATCGACTCAGGGGTTCCCGATCGGCGTAAAGGTCTCTCTGGCCGTTATGTGAGGGTCCGTCTTTGCACGTCTGGGCTCTTGAATAAGACTCCGACTCGCCCTTTATGCCCTTAGACCCTCCAACCGAGCCTTTGATTGTCGGACCCGTTGGGCCCTCTAGGCTCTTCGGGCCTCCACAAACACTGCCTCTGGTCGGCATGGGGCCCCTTGACAACAAAGGATCCCTTTTAGGCGCTGTGGAGCTCAGAGCAATGTAAATCGCTGGTTTCGACTTTGTCCCTGCTTGGTAAATGGGCCCTCAAGCTCATGCCGCCACGGAACTGACTGTGAGTTACTGGTGGTGTCTATCCAAAATATAGGCACTTGTCGACTCAGCGAGCCCCTGATCAGCGCGCAGGACCCTCAGGCTGGCATCTGAGTGCCTAGCTCTACTGGCCAGGTCCCCTGAATGTGACCCCTGTCGGGCTTTTCGGGCCCTTAATCGTAGGTTCCGAAGGGGTCCTTCGGGCCCCTCGGAGCCTATCGGGTCGCATGTGCCCCTGTGCCCGCCTGTCTGCGCTTCCTGCCTGAATTATCCAGTTGCTGGTGCGATAACGAGGAGGCCATGGTGTGGCTTTGTAACAAATCCCTATCTGTTCTACTCAAGTTCTATGTGCAGCATACGTTTACCGCTGTTTCTGCTGGTTTTCCTTTCATTTCAGAGCCCCCGACTAGAGGCTGAACGCAGCTTATCAAGGCGCCACGGACGGAACAAAAGGATTTGTTAGTGCCTGCGCGTCTACAACGCTTGCTTGACAATGGCAGTGGAAGTTATCCTTGCCATAACTCTCCCGATGGCAGGGCCTGCTACGCCCGCTGAATCGATATGCCGTCGCTGCCGGCCACCTATCGAAATCACTTCACTCTAGGGCCTGCGGCCGCGCGCGCCACCGGAACATTTTAAGAGCTAAAAAAGAACGAACAAGACGCCTTGCGCGGCGTGTAAAAACGAAGCCGTGACGGAGTCGTTGGCGTTATCCTCACGTGGTTCATACCAAACCTTTGCGAAAGGATCCCAGAAAGGAAGCCAGAGCCTTGGTAAGGGGTGCGGGTGGGGCTGGGGCTGGACGTCATTTGACGACGGGCCATCTGCTCGTGATACCTCACAAACGAATACTCACCGGATTTCGCCCACTTTATTTTTCGGAAGTTTAATCCCATTCTGATTTTTATTTGCTCCGTTCTTTAAAGGAACCATACCACCTTTTTGCACATGCTATTTGTTAGATCAGACGTGTACATATTGATCAAAAAGATCATTTTTTCGACATTCCTCTAAACAGGTCAAAATTTATAACTGAAGTATCCGCTCTTGCGAGAGAAATCTCATTGGACTCCATGTTTATCATCATGAAAGTAATGCATTTAATTTGCTTGACTTTTTCCAACGTGTGAGTTGTAGTGCAACGTCCGTAGTGCTTGCAGCACCACAAAACCAATCTGTCAAAATGTTTGTGTAAGAAATTCTACGAAAGCTTGAAATACGCTGGCTAGACAAAATATAAGCAAACATGAAACTGTTATCCCTCAAATTCAACGAAACGCTTTACTGTGGCTTTGACTTGCCCCCTATGGCGTTTGCCACAAGTATTCTTTTCGAGCGATACTTTCGCTTTGGGAATGGGAGTATCACATGGTCCATAGTGGCGCACTGGTTCAAACTTCAATAAATTCTCCTCTCGGTAACAGACCCTTGCCGCCACTTGGGCTAATCACAAACGTTCTTTTATTCGCACCAGTAGAGTTGCGCACGGTGGTTGTCATGACGACGGTGGGCTCGACGGCAGAGGAAGCGTAGCCTTGTTACAAAGCGTTGACGGCGTAATGTGGACTCGCGAAATAATTAAAACTAATATCCTTACTGCGTCTTAACGATGCTGTAGTGGCGCTACCCGGTACCCTCACTAGACGTAATTGGTCCTGCGGTTTCGCTAGGGTATGCTTTTGAGACATGCTTTACAGATGGGACGCTTCCCTTTAACTGGAACGTGAGCCAGAGGTCGCAGAATGTGCCATTTTCATCCACTTAAAAGTCAATGCAATGAGGAACCGGGCAATGGATGACGCACGGAATAAACCACCGTGACATTGTTTTGCCACGGTCCATTCTGCTCATTCCAAACCGAGAACAGTCAAGGGTGTTACCGGAATTTTTCGGCGCTCTACAAGGGATATCGGCCCTGTTCTCCAGTGAGTGGGTTAATCACCAGTGTACACCGAGACAGCGTCAATAATAAGTGTAGTTCTCGTCAACCCGTGCTCGTTAAAGACATTTATGCTGCCTTCAGAACCAGTCGGGGAAGCATGCATACTAAAACCAGTTTTGAACAGGCGTGTTCGTGAATCGTTTGGAGTAAAAACATTGACATCTGGCGTAGCAGTTTCACAGGCCACACGTCGTGGGCCCCGCAGCCAATACCATATGGCCGCCAGAGGAAGGTCGAAAGCGGTCACGCATAGGAAGGAAATGCACTTGGATGGGTTCAGAGTTCTTATACTAATGTATCGACCTTAAATACAACAGGAGCTTTCCTTTTTGTGAACAAGCTGGCAGTTTCCCTAGGGAACAGAAACGCTGTTCAAACTGGCACTGCAAGAGCGATCAGCCTGCGGGACTACGGGCGGGGCAGCAGTCTCGTGTCAACTCAAGTTATGGCCCTTAGGTCAGCACCAGATCAGAGTTTGGTCAGCTCGAAGAACAACATGCATGCTTTGCTGCTGTCGACGCGGTACATACCGAAGGACTGGACTCCGGAGTCATTGCACCGGTAAACTCTTTCAAAAAGTGGCGCTTATAGTGGGTCGTATGGTGACCCGAGTACACCACGCTGCGATGGTTGGTCACGCTGTACAGGTCGTACCTGCAGCCCCCTGTACGGCACAGTTGGGCGACAGGCCGAGGCCACTGGCGGATAGGTCCACAATGGTGTCGAGCTTGCCTCTGTTTTGATCCTGCTGCAGCGAGAACCGCTTCAGGTGCACAACAATGTGTGGAAACCTCCGGGCTAGGAAGTTTTTGTTTCATTTTTACGCTTCTGGCACATGAAGTATGTCGGCTTTTCATCTCTGTCAAACATCTTTTCCTTGATAAAAAGGTCAAAGCAATCGTATAATGACACCTGGTTCGCTTTGGACGGGATCGGCGGGGTCCTGTTCCAGAACGGGGCGAACGTCATGCGCGCGTGACCGCACATCGCGCGTCGCAGCGTGGGCTTGAGACACACGACAAACAGATCAACGACCCTGGAGTTCCTCAGGAACAGGAAACGCTTTCATGCAACAGTGGCTTCTGGTTAGCCCTGGGGGTATCATCAAACCCAGTTGTCACGGACTTGGGTTGACTGTTGTGGTTCCCGTTCCCGTGCAGGTATCTGAGAAAGTCTTGTGTATCCTGTTGCTGCTGGGAAACTTTTGTGTATCCTATTGCTGATGGTCTGTGCAATGTGGCACGAACCTTTGGAACTGTGCCTACATTGTGGAGGTGGTCAGTGCCCGGTGGGTCCCATCTGAGCTCTTCCTAGGTCCCACATGAGCGTGGAAAATGATGTGATGAGTTCGCCCTCCATGGCGGAAATGGCGGTCTTGATGTCTCTTGAGCACTCGTTCCGCAGGATGCAGTCGTGCAGGGCGAGGGTGCTGCTTGGGCATTGCAGCACCGTGCTCATGAAGCCCGCGTTGCCAATATTTGGGAGATCGATAAAGCCGAGTGACCGCATCCCAGGCCGCGTGTTCCTGCCAGTCTCATTCTTGGGAGACTTGGGGTCCGCATCCTCTTCTTTTGGCGACGCGGCTGGCTAACACAACATGCCATATTTGTTGCCTATTAACTTCACATGTACCCGACTGAGACCTCGTCGTTGCACCTGAAGCACCAAACACTCCAGCCCTCGGTGCACACGGCGAGCACGTGCGAGTCGGAGCGGGGTGCCGACCACACCTCGCATGAAGCAGCGCGAGGCGTGGTCAGAGCACCCCTGGTGACCGCACTGAGACACCTAAATCTAAAAATATGTCTATCTATCTATATAAAATCTATCTCCGAATCTATCCAGACGCCACCACTAAAAGATGACCAAGATAACAAATAATGCGAGCTCCCACATCCGAACATGACACACGGTTGTACGCCACGTACTTGGTTCTACGCCACGCTACAGGCTGCACGAAACGCGCGCGGTTAAGCCGCAAGGTTACGGTGTCCCATACCGATCATTGTATTGGAATATCACTTACCACGATTATCAGGTACCACGAACATTGCTCAAGCCTTCCGTGTTCACCGACCAGTGCCCAAGCCATCGCGTGCCCACCGCCCGCCGCTGCGGTAACCGGTGCTGCGAAGTTCAAGTGAGATTGGTACGCAGGAAATCCGTGTTTTTGCTTCCAAAGATTGCGAGTGCGCGAGCTCAAAACTATTTTATGTGTTCTTTATTGATAGATTTTGTGTAAGAGTGGATATCTACACGCAATTTTATGCTAGGATGCCAATACAATCTTTTGATTTCGTTTCCATCCACTTCATTGAACAAAAAAAGACAACAAAAAAACTCACCGTCTCCAAGCAGCACCGTCACCATCTGTGAGTAGAACACCAGGGGCACGTTACCTTTCCCGGTTGGGACCTGAAGGATCCCTCCGTACCAGCCTGGGGTGTCAAACGACTATCATTCTGAAGACAGGGGCCCTCTGGTCTACCAGAAGGCCCGCTCTTTAGGAATTAGGCCGAAACTTTTGAGTGAATGAGTTTCTGGGTTTAAACCCCACGCTACGCAGTGCTTGTCGCGCAAACCCTGACCCCATCCATCCGATCGTGAAATTCCAGATCAGCGGTAGAATTTGGTAGCAAAAGTTTAACGCCACAAAGTTCAACCCTCTGACGTCACCTGACCTTCAGCGCGACTGCTGTCACCGGCTGCAGGCCATCCCAGTCAAGGGCAAGTAGCGAGCGCCAAAAGCTACTCGAACCCACTCCGTCACAGGTAAGTGGGTCGGAAGGTCGGCGCTCCGTTCAACTGAACTACCGCGGGACGGAATCTTAATCCATGAATGCGTTGTTCGATGCATCCCTCAAAAGTATATGTCATACATCGGTTCCCTCTCCCCCTCCCCCCTCCCCCCCGCCTGAAGGTAGAGGTGCTCTGACCAGAACAGGTGGTCACGGATCGACGGTGGGGCATTCAATAACGCAAAAGGATCCCTTACCTGCGTACGACCGCGCGCGCGCGCTCGTGCAAAAGCAACAGACTGCAGCGTCTTTGATCGTTTTTCCAGGGTTGATGCTTCAGCGCCCCGGCCAGGCCGGGCCAAACTTTTGCCTTTTTTAGGCGCCCAGATATTCGCATGAACTCGCTGTGCCGCAACAAAACTTTCAGCAGCATCAAGCACGGTTCCTTGAAAGTTGCATCGGCATGATTGCAGGATGCCTCAATGGAAGCTTTTTTACTTTACGTGCGTACTTTTTACTTTACCAATGTACTTTGGCCGACTCGCAATGACATCGCTATTCCATTTTATTTACTCCTATATTATTCGACTAGTGCTGGAAGTGTAAAAGTGAACTCTCGAAAAAGCCGAATAATGCAGGCCGGAAACAGATCAGGATCTTGGCGACCAGACATAACGGTGACAGAAGAGTAACCAAACTGTGCGCTTTAGGCGAGCGAAGACGGAAACGATTTCTAGACGGTGCGTCAAGCACTGCCGACCCCTGACCAGCACAAGAGTCCCCTCATTGTTTCAAAATGATAGGCCAGCGGCAGCCGGGCTCTTCCGTGACAGCCCGGGGTCACTAGCGGCCGGCATTCTGACGATACGGGACCGGGGCTCATGTTCCTGCGGACTGCAGGCCTTCTGATGGATACATCGTACACAGGTCCCTTCACTGATGCGGCAGCATATGAAGGAATATTCAAATGCATTGGAAGTCTCCTCCATATATGTTGCCAAAGAAACGGCATGCTTTGCACACAATTTGTTGATCGTATACATTGTGGTGACGAGCTAGCTCATTCCACGCTACTAATAAACAATACCAGAGACACATATTGTGGCATTAGTACGTGATGTTGCGTCAGATTGTGCCAAATAACACCAGTGACAGTTGGTGTGGCAGCTGCGGCGCTGTCAGTGAAATTGACTTAATTTTAGCATTTCGGCTTAACACGGATGCTCACCTCATCAGCTATGACACCCCAAGTTCTTTCACCGTCCTTTACGTTGGGACACACGTGAGGGTTATCATGCACATCAGGCGCTCTCGACTCACGGGATGGGGGCGAGGGATGTTGACATGGTCAAATCATGTCTTATTCCAAAAAGATAGCCGTCCAGCCAGTGTCAACAGGTAGGCGCTGGCTGAAAGGTGATATTGCACATACACGGCCATGCACCACGCGCGCTGAGCCGAAAATGCTTGCTATAGTAGTGAAGCAACACGAACAGCATTTTCGCGAATTTGGAGCGTTCAAGTGTGGGCGAGATTTCAAGAGCTCGAATGGTTGATGTTTCGTGCCTTCAAATGTAATAGCTGTGGATAAGACTGCCGAGGATATCTCAGTTGCTTACATGATCCTGTTCACAATATGAAATGAGAATACGCTTTGCTTAAAACTGGCTGAGTTTTGTTGTTTGGTTTGGAAGGAATCATAAGGCGATTAATCCTCAGGGGAAAACATAGCTTAAAAGATTGCAAACACCACTTCAGGTGATACGAAGATCGAACGAACTGAACCCGACATATTCGGAACCCCTCACAAACTACTCGCTCCAATACGTTCTAATGCTCATCTCTCATGAAAGTTTGGCAGGAATGAGATCGTTGATGTAACGTTAAGGCCGTTATTCAACGGTTATGTCGGCTGGAAAAAATGGCCGAGTGTAAGCCACTCAAATCTTTGGTCGGTCGATGCTGTCCAATGAAGTCCGTTGACAGAATCCAATAAGGTACGATTATGCGGTCGATCAAGTGCACGATTTTTTAAATAGCTTTCATTTTGGCAGCTGCGGCCAAAGCATTCTAGTTGATGCAATTTGTTTTGATAAAAGAAAAACACATTACGTGGGTTGTTGATTGAAATTGTAAGGAACATTATTCACATAGATAAGACAGTGGTAAAAGCCTTATTCCTCGGAGAAAAAAAAACAAGAGAATGGAGACATAAATGCGTTTATTAAAACTAATAGCAGAAATGAATTTATATTTATTCGCTGTGGAATTGGCGCATTCAGTTAATCAATCTCCAAATCCGTAGGGAATGTCAGCATGGTTTTCGCCGTAGTTTCACGAAAGATAATTCGTAATATTAAATGAGTGATACGTGAATATTCTTTCTGCACATCGCTTCGATAAAGGCAGCAGGCCAAAATAGCATCGCATCTATATCTCCACTTTCCTGTTTTTTTTTCCGGGAAATAATGTTATTACTACCGTCTTTTCTACGATCACATTACAGTAGGGTTCACGCCTGGGCGGCCGTAACGGACATAGCATTCTCGGCTTAGTCCATGGGGAGCGGCAATCGAAACTGCCTCATAAAATAGTGGAATTGGCGACCACGCGGTCAATATTTCACGAAACTATGGTGAGAACCGTGTCGACATCGCCTATGGATTTGGTGGCGGTACATTTTTCACCAGCGTACAGCCAGTTTCTAGCTTTGATCTGCTTTGGTCGCCGAGATGTGACACCATTCGTGGAATGCCCAGAACAGGCGCACCCGTGGTGCGCGCCCCGGAGCGAGTGACTCGCTGCACTATCTGACCCACTCTTTTGTCAATCTCTCCCCCCCCCCATCTAGCGGTGCTGGTTTCACGCTGTTGCTGCGGCGCTAGGTGCCTGATATCCGGGCTCGGTGCTGACTCGCCTTGTGAGCCTGTTTTGCCGTCCACCAATGTTTCATTTCTCATATGAGGGATGCGAGTGAAGTGTTGTTTTGGTGATATTGCTATACTGGAAAACAAATAAGCCGTATTTATTGATGATGGCGTTGCTGGAACCATTCAAGATGCCATGCAAATGCAATTGCTTGATGAAGGAAGGATGATTTGTTGTGACGTTAGCTATTAAACGTCATTTGAGCTTGGCCGTGAAACTGTACTGGGTGCTATATGACCGTAAGCATTACGAGCTCAAAGGTCTAATACGATTAGTGATATCGATTTGCGCTCATAAACAGCAAGCATGAAACTCAGTCACTGGCATAGGGCATATGCTTGGTATGAAAGCTAACGTCATTTTAGGCAGCATGAATAAATATCGTGCTTACCGTTATCTCTTAAGCAATAGCCGATTGTTGTTTGAAAGTTTGCACGTTATCCAGAACTAAGCTAATTTCATTTCTCAGCCATTTAACTCGAGAAACCCTCGAAACATTCCTCTGGTCACAGCGGCTATACTGCGGCTGTGATCGCTTACTTGTGCTGCAGGAATGAACGTTTGCAGAACTTTAAGGACAGACCTCCAGCACTAGGCTGACCCGCCGCACACCGCAGGGATGCGGGGCAGCCTACCTACGCAAGTAAGGCCTCGGTGCACGGCTGGTGATGAGGTTCACCGCAAGGCTGCACATGCCCGCCTGCTGCCCACATCCTGACAGCTCACAGCATCTCCTCAGGGATCAGACCCAGGGATGCCTCCGACCGCAGCGTCTCTTTAAGGATCGGACGCAGAGATGTTTCCGCCCGCAGCAACCGTTCGTAGTCTGCAACCGGCAGCGTTCCCTGAAGCGGCTCCCGTTCGGGGGCAGTATTGCCGCTCCCATTCCCACAGCGTTCCCGGTGCCGTGCTGACTCTGGGGCCGGCTCCGGCGACAGCTCCAGCCACGTTTGACGCCGCGTGCCGGACGCACCGCCGTCTCCGGGCGCCGGGGCGGCCGGCCGGCCGTGCGCGCGGCCGGTGCGCCGTCGCACGGCCCGCGTGCCAGGCGGCCAGGTGTCAGTCGGAGCCGAGCCGCGCGGCCGCTCCAGCTGGCCGAGCGGGCTGGGCGTCGCCGCCACGGGCCGGACACAGTGCCTTTTGAAGCAGTGCCGGGCCAGACCGACGCCCTGCAGCGGGTCGACTGCCGCCTGTGGACGCACCCGCCGCACAGCCTCCACAGGCGCGCTCAAGTGTGAGGTCGAGAGGGCGGTGGCGGGGGCAGCTCGGCGCGCATCGCCCATGGGGAGCCGGCAGGGCCTAGCGGTGTGACGCACGGCGGCGGTCGCGACCGCGGACCGATGCTGCAGTGACGGATCTTGGCGCGCTTCGCGGTGTGAGTGGACAGAGCGGGCGGCGATCCCGCCGGGATAATGACGATGTCCTCAAGTCACAGGGAGAATGAATCGCACGAGTCGACCTACAGCGCGGCCAAGATTCAGGAGGTAAGGAAGCGTGACAGACAACTCTTTACTGGGTGCCGTATACTCGGCCGTGCCTGTGCAGTCGTTTAGTTTGGTGAATGGAGGTGAATGTTCACTCGAGCTGCACGTTCGGGCCAGCCATTGACATGGGTGCAAACTACGTTACTTCAGCATATTATCAGTTTCAGACACTCCGATCTCTCATCATCGCGGCACCACAGCGATATCTAGAGCTTTTTCGGCGATAAGTGGGATGTGACCGTATGTTATTCATCCGATAATGTGCCTGAAAGTTGGTACTGCGGGCGCTTCCACCAAGCGCTGACCTTTAATTCACTGTGACTGAACTAGAGCGTATCTAACCTTACCATTAAGCCGATAGCCGATTTATTGCGGAAAAAGGTTCACCGCTGTGCTAATGCAGACGCCATACTTACCTTACCTGTCAAGCACCTCTCTCTTGTGTGACAAGATTTTGCAAAATGCACTGACGCAAATTTGTATTATTCTGCAGCATCATAGTAGTGAAATCTCTTGATCCTTACCACAGTCCCACTGCGTGGATAACTGGGAATGGAAAATGTCCCTGGCCATTTGGAAACTAGTAGCTAAAACAACAAGAGGAACACAGGCTGCCGAAACACAAGAGCGTGGTGCGTTTTTCTGTATTTTACTGGAAACAATAGCTTTCTTGACGGGAAGGCTATGTCTGCTGTAAAAAAACTCAGGTACAGTTGAATCTTTTGGATGATATTCTGTCACGTTTTCCCGTCAAGCAACTGAAGATTGTACGTGGAGCTTAATTCCATCTTAAAGGAAATGTTTTTCCATTGTGGATAGCTAAGCAAGGATCATGTCTAATGAAATAAGCTCACTTAAAACAATTGATATATTTTTAAGCGGAAATGGCTGGTCCCTGCCACACAGTTTCTCTTTTTGGTAAAAATGCTCCTCAATTCGTTCTTGTTTTATTGCGTAATAGAAAGCACATAGGATGTTAGAGGGGCCAAACTTGCCGTGCAAAATTGCCTCCGTACTACCCACTCGCACTTGAACTTGCCGAGATGTGGCAGTGACGGTCCTGGACGTGTTTGCTGAAGCAAATATCGTTGTGCCCGTGTTTTGGCCCTTCCTCGTGATGCTTTTGCATACTTTTCCGTGAGTTCAACTTGTTTACTTGCATTCACATACTCGGTTATGGCGTTATTCTTAAGTCGTTCTGCTGCAAGTCTTAATTTTGAAACAACTAGTACCCAGACCCAACTTTGTATTGTGTGTCACAGCGTGTGATTAGTGTTTGGAACTTGCGTTGCTCGCATAACATTGAATGAGATCCAAATTCAAATATGTTACATATGTACATTACCTACTCACAATTGCCAAATGACTCGACGATTATATTCTTCTTGGCCTTGATCGTCGTGTGGCCAATGGGATGGCAGCATTTGAATGTTGTTTCGATGGCGTCATACATGCCTGAGTAACCTTGAAATAGTCTAGGCCTCTTCGTGAGTGTTTATCTCATAAACTAGAGAATTTTAGGTCTGATGAAATGCAGGACTGCGAATTGCACCGAATGATCTTTTGAAATAGGTATTCAAGCTCTAAGCCCCGTACAAATGTGAACCACTTCCTTTAAATATTCATTAAACTTGCACTGATTTTGCTTGGTCACACATCCTTTCAAGCAAATAAACACGTCATCCTTTCTTACTCGCGCTAAGTCCACCGAGCACTGTTCAATCGTAAAAGCGCGGGAGTTTGTCAAGGATTCAAGAGTCCAGAGGCACTTTGAGTGGTTTCTTTGCATGTGCTACCATAAGCTGAGTGTTAGATTTGCCAAAATGTTGGAGGAGGTGTCCCCCCCCCCCGAAGTTCCCCGCATCACGTGACAGCTCCGACGCCTACGCCCTTCGAGAAACTGGAATGGAGGCTTGACGAACATTATTCAGCCCATTCTGAGGGTAGCATGCAACCACGCCATTATAATCATCGATCAAGTTGCATATTCTTTCTTCGAGTGTCCCATTTTTCAAGTTGTTCTTTGCTTGCGTAGCCCCACAAAACCATTTTGAAAGTTAAGGCGAAATTGTTCACTTCCTGAAAGCTATGAGCCTGGTAGTGTCACAAGCAAATAAGCACGCCTGAGAACATAAGCTGCCACGAGCTTGGGGTGGGATCACGGTCGGAGCCAACACAGAGACAGCCTCGAGCACCGCAGACTTTAGTTCAGTTCTTGATTGCATCGTTCATTTTCTCTCAGTCAGTCACCTTTACTGATTCACTCACCTCCGGCCAGCTGTCTCTATACCACGAATTTCATGGTGCTACTGTCTTTAAACTAAGGTTCTCCCCTCCAACTTGCATGCCTGCCCTGGTTACCGCAGTCCTAATCACTTTGATTTAGTGCTGCCCCACAGATCCTCTGGAACAGCGTCGACACATACATCTCAATTTAGGAAGATCTCTACCTCGTTCCCCCCCCCCTGCCTTTCTTCGCAATATGTATTTCTTTGAAACTCTTGTCGTTGTAATTTTGTTTTTAATTCATTACTCGCGTATACCTTTGACTAGATTTATAATATCCACTGGGTGGATGAATTCTAAAGAGACTGTTTCACGTCTGCATGGGGTTTTTAACTGAAATAAACTCACAGCTATGCCCTTGTTAAGGCTTCAAACCTACTTATTTCTGATCTTGACGCACGCGAACCTGTGCAGCCTTTTTCTCAGTGCCAGTTTGAAAGCCATTGAAGCATGTATGACGCCAAAGAAGCGTCACGCGGAACCCACACCTCATTGGCCGTATTGTGCCCATAGTCAAGAAAAATATGACTACCGACGCACTCGTGTCTGGAGTGCGTCGGCACCGCATGTCCCAACGACAGAAGGCAAAGTATTTGAGCAGGTCTACTAATTATGACGGACATGAGGCTGAGAATCTAATGAATCATGAAAAACACCTTACCTGAGAATGTAGATATAAGTAAAATAACATGCCGCCACCAAATATTTACAAGAACGTTACGAGAAAAAGCCAAACACAGGCACATCCTTGTATTAACAAAATGTAAACGCCTTGACTACTAATGACATCTTTTGGCACATAGAAGCACCACAAGTAAGTCATGACGTCCTCTACTGTGTCAGTTCTGACACAGCCAGTCTGGCAGTGACTCTGGCATCATGAAACCTTCAACAGAGTAATCAAACGGTGGTGTATTGAGAAGCATATTTACTAAATAGTGGCATTGTGTTAAGAAGCGCACTTTCGCACATTTAACAGCATATCACCAGTTGCAAGTGAGCTTTCTCCGTCATATTCGAAGCTTGTTTGAATATCTTTAAATGTAGAACACACCCTTTAACAGAGAAATCCGGACTATTGAAGATGGACCATGGGCGCAGCTGCAAATTTGTGCGAACTCTATCCAAATCTTTTTAGGTGTTTCTTGAGTAATTCATGACTTAGCAGTAAAATTTCGACTGGCTTAGTTTAAACCTTTACCCTGATTTTCCCGTTTTCATAACGAGGAGCGATAGGCACCAAATTTGACCCCCGCCGTTTGCAAACTAAGACCGATCTCACGATCGTTGATAAAAGTTTGTTGCTAGGTCAATGATTGACTCCATTATGCTAGGCCAAAGGTCAATCGTTTAAGAAAATTGTACTTAATCAGCTTTGCATATCCATGTTCGCAAAAGCATGCCAGACACCAGTAAACAGCTTACGCGGACGTATTTCTTGTTTAATTCTGAGCATGTTGGTGCGTAATTTTGTGCGTTTGAGCATACGTCTATGATGCAGGGCTCCGTTCACGTGGCAGTGTCGGCCCACCGTGCACGATGAGCGGATCCGTGGGTTGCGGCCCGCCTCCCGCGCCGGCCGTGGATACCGTGCATAATATTCCTAAAAACACCGTTTCTTCTGTGAGCCAGAAATTCTAGGGACACGTCTTTGAGGCAAAAACACATGCAGTAACTTTCCTATATACTGCTGAAAATTTGGGCGTGATTGCACGACACACCGGAGAAATATCTTTTGGAAAAACCTCAGAGGGGTTGAGGTTGGGGGGTGTATGGACCCGTCGATCAGAGCCAGACTGAAAATTTTTCTTCGTCCAAGGTACAAAGTTAAGTTTTAGATATGTGGGGATGCTCTCTCATGACTGTTGTAAAGCGTTTGGGTGACAGTGAATGAAAACCAGTGCTCCGCTACTCATGATGAGCAATGTGTACGCGACAGTTTTTTTCCGTTAGTTCTGCAGGTGTCGCACGGTTATATTAGGGATGCTATCAGACCTCATAACAACATAACGACCTAAGATCACTGGAGGTCGAGGTCACGCTAGGCCAGGTCTTCAAATTACATCGTGTAAGTTTCAAAACTCGTATTATCGATAGCCAAAGTGACTGAGACGACTCACCGGAAGTGTGAGAGTCATTTATGTATAGATCACTTCGGGTTAAGCTCTCAAAAACGCCCCAAAACATTGTTAGCAGAACTCGTACAGTGTTTCAAAGTAATCTTACCACCAATGCAAAATCACCGGGCATCTAGTTCATATGATATCAGCACTTGCGTATCACTTCATGTCTTCAGCTGATGCGTTTATGCATTACATTCATTCTTGCATTTACACAGCGATTTTATTTTGGTCATTAGCCATAGCCTGATTTTACCTCGTTTTCCCATAACTTTAAGCCGTTATCATAGCTTATGCATCGCTGTCCTCTTTTCACGTGGTGCCCATTGTACGACTCTGAACTCCCGGTGATCTCCAATCACTTCCTGAAAGTAAGTATTGCCATGTCTATAGCCTCACACTGCCAACACAAAGCTAACAGCTGATAAAAGGCTAACAAAGCGCAGGATATATTGCGAGAATAGCTGTGTTAAGCTGTAGATCACATGATGGACTGCCTCTGCACTTGTGTTGTTTGTTGCCACACATCGTGTGTAGAGCGGTCAGTCAGTCGTGCCTCTTGGCCGTCGGAACAGGAGAAATGCCAAGATAGTGCCGTATTATGAAAATATAAGTCACCCTTATGATTTCACAAGTACAACCAGCTGTCAGACATTAAAATGTTATTGGCAGCGAGTTGCAACAGCTCTTGAACCCGCTCTTTTGAATTATTAAGGCTGACATTCGCTTGACTTTCGCATTTTCATTGCACGTAAATGCCACCTTCAGCTTCCCCTTGGTCCTGCACTGCACGTGCCTGAAAGTGAGGCTAAAGTGCGGCAATTCACTTCATTCCTTTATGTTTATTCGCTGCAAAATGTTTGCTGCTCCTAGTTCATTCGTTTCTTTGCCATACAGCTGAAAATGCCAGATCAATAGCATTTTTTGTGACGAAGGGTTTGGGCTATCCCAAAGAAATAACACTAACTGGCGCAATTAGTACTTTGGTAACTACACTAAGTATTGCTAGGTAACAGATACTACTACGCTGTAGGTTTGTTCATGTGGGAAACAATACACGCTTGATGATTGATCATGACACAAAAAGACACACCACGGGCCTTGGTTTAAACTGTAATTTAGAAGGAGGCATATTTGAACATGTTGACCTGACCACACTTACTTTAATCACTCGACCTTGCTATGCCAAGTATTTCTCTGTGCGACAAATTAAAGAGCGGTTTTTGTTTACGTTTTGCTATGTAAACGGCTCACAATGAATCCAAATATGTGTTCAATCTGTGCGAAAGCCAAATATTGAAACAGCTCCACTGCCGGCTGGCTACAGGCTTGGCTTTTCCATTTATCTTTGGTTTGGGTGGGGAATTACTTCAATATAATTTATACCTTTCGCCATTGAAGCATTAGTTCGGGATTCGGGATCATTACAAGAAGTCACATCTACTTATTTTTGCTAAGGTCCTTTTAATCAACTGATACTTTTTACGCATTAAATTAGTAAAGAATAATGACCTTAACATGCGTACCACGAGGAGTGCGTTGAAATCTGCCTCACTATGCTGATGTGTTTTTCCCTAAATCGCATTCAAACTAGCTCTTCCAAAAAAATATTTGTGAATGTACTTAATAATAAAAGAACGAGGTGACGGATAAAAACAGCAAAAAAAAAACAAAACAAACAAAACAAACAAACAAACAGCAACAGCGAGTTGTTCGGTTGTTTTCTTAGCTGCCCCTGGCAAGGTCAGGATACCTGCTGACCGGAGCCACCGCGCGGCCGCCCCGACGAACGGGCGCGATTTGCGTGGCAGGTCAACGACGTGCGCGTAGCAGGGTCTATTTCTCACGCTATTCTTGGAACAGAGTTTGTTATTGAATGAGCCTCGCTTGATTCGAACTTGGACTACTCACTCTGTGTAATTACCCGTCCGCTGGGAGCTGGTACGGCCGGTCGTGGAAGGACGCACAGGAACGGATCCCGGGCGAGAATCACAGCCACGGCGAGCACCGGAGCATTCCATGCGTCTGTAATTTGAGATGTATGTTTGAGCATCCGGCAACTTCCGTTAGTTATCAAGGTTAGCTGCGTTGCGATATCAGCGTCATATATTTGACCATTTCTTCCACATTTATTTGGGCATCGATTAGGTTCTGATTTGACTCCATAGGACCAAACACTTCAGCAGTTGCCATAAAAAGTGAAAATTATACAGCACCGATCAAACTGAATGCATCGCCTCGCTGATTGTTCATTATGAAGTGGCATTCAGGTGTCCATATTCTTGATAGACCGCTTATAACAGGTGTTTATTGTTTTCGCATTTCCGCTCATGCCTGCCGACCGACACGGATTTTAGAGGGTCTACCCCACTTAATCCTACAACACCCAGCCTATGCTTACCCTAACTGAAACTTTCAGAAATTTTCATCCAGGCATCTGAAATGTTCATGGCTCTATCGTCACTAGGAACAAGGATAACAGTAAAGAAGGGGGGGGGGGGAGGGATGAATTTGGCTGTCTCCAGGGTGTTTTAACTAGAAACCACACCTGGCATTTTGGGTTCGCATAATTTCTGGCATAGCTTCTGAGCCAATCATACGCGCATGCAGCGAATGAAAATTTTAGCTTTCCTGAATGAATATCAAAGCTATCTTGTTCTACAATCTGTAAGGATTTGTCGCGCCCAATCATGGCAGGATTACGTCAGTAACGTTTTGAGGTGCATTGATGGGCGAGTTAGATTGGGCGCGTTTGAGATGCGATGGGTCCGTTTTGAGCGAACACGTTGCACGTCACCGGAGGTTAGGCCGAGTTCCCTTCTTCATTGCTCGGTTTTCTCAGGTAAATATTGTGCTTTGTCATCTTAAGGATGCAGCGCTGAAGCGTTTATGGGGACAATTTTGCCTCCAACCCGAAGGCTACGTCTATGACATAAGAGATAGAAGAAGCACGTCCGTGGAAAACCAGTACGCCAAGCCCGCCTATGTTTCTTTTATGACCTGCTTTACTCTCATTAAGGGGCTGAAATAGTAAGCCTACGTACATTGTTTTGCACGCAGTTTGAAGACCTTCGGCCTTACGAGTATGTCCGAAAATGGGCCTTCGCTTGAAATGGCGTTTTGGATGATCATATGTTTGATAGTGGAATTGCTTCTTCACAAATTCTGAGTAAATGGATAACCAACAAATAGTTAATTCACACGCCAACTGAAGAACGGCAATGCAAATTGAAAACTAGGAACAGAATGTGTTTTCAGCCTCTTCAGGTTACGCGATGACGTAAAGCGGGTCATAACAGGCAGTAATTGTGAGGACATCGTTCCATTTATTGGGTGACCGTCAACATTCCTACCCACAGACACTTATTTCAACAACATTTTCCAGGTAAGCAGTTTAACCTAACTTGGATTTTATGCCTGACCTGACCTCAAGGTTATGCAGCGACTGCGTCGAACACGATACCGGTATTTGACAGCATGCAACCGCCAAACACCGTAATGCCACAGATCCGACCAAAGAACGCTTAAACTCTCGCAACTTTGGACTTTTATGATATAATGTCGGCTCTTGCATTGAAGTTCCCGGATTTTACACGACCAGGAACCTTACTGGTGCATATGTAGTAGGCTAATGGCGATGGGTTCCAGCGCCGGCACTTAGCCAGCCTAGTCAGCGTTTACCCGGCGCAGTTGGCTGTGTCCGCGCCCCCGGGCCGTTGACCACGTGACCTGGCCGAGGTCACGTGTGCGGGTCAGAGCGGCCGCCGACTTGGGGCAGGGATGGCCAGCTGCGGCCGGGAGTTACGGTGGCCCAGGATGCAGACTGTAAACATGAAAGACCGAAGTGAAATACGGCCTACGCATAAATAGCTTTGAGGTAACAAAAATCTAGCCCTTACTTACGAATAATAAGTGATCTAAACTCTGTCAAGATGTTCTAAATGACCTAACCTGCGATGTCATCGATGAGCTTGGGGGCTACAAAGAATCCTGTTGGTAAGCGGTTGCATCCAGGACTATCGATGGCACACCCAATCTTCGAAGCTGGCCAATTCTTCCAGAGACAGAGATGAAACAATGTTTTCAGAGACAAGCGTGGATAAATACAGCATTCCCTGCCGTATCAAGAACACCTTCCGAAACTGGAAGCCGTGTTCAAGGCATTGTTGCCCGTCTCGCATTACTGGCCCCGTGGTGAACGCCGATGTTACGAAGAACACAAAACTAATATTGCAGTCGGAAATATGTAGCCTCATGCTGACCGATCCGGGCTGCAATTTCTGTTTCATGTCTATTGGACATCGATCTTCAAGCAACAACATTTTAGTCTAGGCCGTCAATCAGGTAGCTCCATCAGCTAAAACGCTGCCTCGTAACCACTGCCCGTTATACACATGCATAGACATGAACGCTAAGCGAGGTGAAAGGGAAATAATGTCACTGTTCCTGCCATTTTAAAAATGTATGTGTCCGATAAGAGTTGCGAATTTGTGCCAATCTACGTGGATTCCCACAACCGGTCAGTCTGTGTTTGAAACATCTCGATTTGGCCTTGTATTGTGCAACAAAGATAGCTTTCTGTGGACTACGCCGGAATTCCCCTAGATTTCACGTCGGGCGTTTTGCCTGCTTATCTGCTCGTGGATGTTCTCAAGCAGTTGTTGGAAAACAACTGGAACCCAATTAAGATAGCTCGCGCATCACAGACCGGGCGGGATTTCTACTACACGCTTGGAAATAGGATAAACTGCTTTCAGGCAAATTGCTTTACCGTTTGGCTTTTATTTCAGATATGGGACAAATCTGACCAATATCCGGGCTGACCCAGTTACAAATAAAAACAGTGACACAGCCAGGAAGACTTTAATCTCTTAGTCCTCGCCGCCACCCGGCATTGGCCACCTTCCGCGGCAGATGTGCTGGTACGGGTTCGTCTTAAGATCTATCAAGTAAAAGTTAAGAATCTTTTGCGACATTTACCCTTGACGACTTCTACCAAAAACATGACATTGAATTATCTTTGCCCCTTGGGATTCCATATAAAACGGTTGTATCCATATGTCCATCCGCATCAAGCTGCCTCCAAAAACTCGGATTTGGGTCGGCACTTCCGAGCTGTTAACTGACTAAGATCTGACTCATGTCCTGTGTCAAAGAGGGACCTCAACCTGATATTCGAAGGATTGGGCTCACAGGTTCTGACTTGTGCTATCATGTGGCAAGGAGGGACCTGTTCAAGCTGTTCCTCAAAGGATGGAGACATGAACTCTGATCCATGTCCTGTGTCAAGAAAGGACTTCAACCTGATACTTCGATGAATTCGAAGATGACTTTGAAGACATAGAAGAGTGGGTCAGATCGAAGAATTAATTGGTTGTTCTCAACCGTCATTATGCTGGATTTTGTTTCTTATCACACAGCAGGAGAGAGTGCCCTCGAAATTCGCAAATCAGGGTGGGCCTAACATACGTGCATGGCTTTCCAAAAGTCTTTAGACTGTTCTGATACAGCTTGGGGAGTAGGACTGCATGAAAACACTGCTGTCAAAATTTAGCAGATATCGCGTATCACACCAAAACCCACGAGGGCGTGGAGCATGTTGGCATGAGGCTACCAGCGTTCGTTGTTTTCTTGGGCATTCAGAGTGCCTCCCGTCCTCGAACCGGGCTCAAATATAATACACGCTACGCATATGGCGCTTTTACTAGAAACGTCCACCAAAAATATGTCGAGGCGGCTGGCCGTTTTCGGGACATGAACTCGCTTTAAGCGAATATGCCACCTTTTAAAAAAGAATTTAGATGACCTTCTTGCAGTAATTATATACCCGATAAACGTTAAGCGAGTTACATTTGTGGTGAATTTTTGGTCGCGAATTTTTCTCACAGAGTCAAAAATTTAAATTTGATCATGGACCAAACATTGTTTTGGAATTTTTGACTCTGTGAGCAGGGTCCGTGACCAACAATTCACCAAAAAATACGACTTACTTAACGCAGATCACGTATGTAATTATTGTAAGGTGGTCATCTCACTTCCTTTTCATACTTGCTATGCCTTACATTGCACAAGCACTGTACCATCTTTGAACTATGCCATCTTTTGCAGTTTTCACTTATTGTTAAATCAGACGCGTAATGTTTTATCAGTAATACCAGGTTCCAGAAATTATTTTACATAGCTCAAAATGTCGATTTAAAGCAGACACTCCTACGAGAAAAATACCATTGGACTCCCCGCTCACTACTTTGAAAGAAATACATTTCATTTGCCTTGCTTTTTCCAACGTATGAGATCTGTGATGTTTGCGGCACACTATTTTTATCGAAATGTTTGCGTAACAAACGCTATGAAAACTTGAAATACATCTCACTTCCTTTTCATACTTGCTATGCCTTACATTGCACAAGCACTGTACCATCTTTGAACTATGCCATCTTTTGCAGTTTTCACTTATTGTTAAATCAGACGCGTAATGTTTTATCAGTAATACCAGGTTCCAGAAATTATTTTACATAGCTCAAAATGTCGATTTAAAGCAGACACTCCTACGAGAAAAATACCATTGGACTCCCCGCTCACTACTTTGAAAGAAATACATTTCATTTGCCTTGCTTTTTCCAACGTATGAGATCTGTGATGTTTGCGGCACACTATTTTTATCGAAATGTTTGCGTAACAAACGCTATGAAAACTTGAAATACATTGATAAGAAAAAAACATGCGAACATTAAACCTACCTCGCAACTTCAACGAAACGTTATGCCATGGCTTTGATCTCCCCGCTATGGCAAAACTGCACTTCTACACACTCCGCTACACACTACACACGTCTAGCAGCGAAAAATGACTGCATGAAAACACATTACACTCCGTTATGGCGAAGCTAGTCGCTACAGCACCTCTTCTCGAAGAGCACTTCGGTTTTGGGGAGCGGATTATAACATGGTGTATAGTGACGCACTGGTTCGAACTTGCGCTTCTGTGCGCTTCTCAGTAACTTGCCTACCAATGCGCTTCTCGGTAACTGCAAATTCAACGAACTGACGACGTCGTCAACCGTGGTCGAGATGACAGCTGTCACGGCTGCAGGAAAAAACGTACTGCTGCTACAAAGTGTTGAAAGCGTAATATGGGCTCGAAAATAAAACAGATTTGTATCCTTATTTTATCTTGATGGTGCTGCAGTGGCACTACCCAGTGTTATTGCCGGACGTAACTGGTTCTTAGGTTCCACCACGGGATATGCTTATTAAGTATGCCCCAAAGGTGGGTCACTCCCTTTAAGGCAAGCATCAAAACACCATGTTGTATTTGCTCTGTTCGCATGGGCCTGGGACCAGTTCTCCCGCGGCCAATTCCCCACAGGGCGAAAAACCAGGATCAACAAACATCAACGTTTCTAAGCTGTTTGCGCTACAGCGTGCTATGTTGCCAGGATCGGCCAGGCGGCAGCGTGGGAGCTCGCCGTCTATTGTCGGGGGCTGGGTGTTCTCCGCAGCAGACACCCGAGCCTCGCGGGCACGCAGCGTTCGGCTCGCGCCGGCCGCGAGTGTCGCCGCACAAAGTGCCCAGCAGCAAAACATGAGCGAATGAAAAAAAAACATCCAACGCCGCTAAATGAAGGCAACCGATCATGGGGAGGTGATGGACAGGAACAAGCTTGCTTACATGCTTAAATTTGTTAGCAGGTATGAGTTTATTGACAGGAACGCACATGCAAATGAAAAAGGCAAATTAAAACTGTCGTTAAGATAACAGGATGATGATCGGCAGGAAAAAACCGCAATCTGCGAGGGGAAAATGCCGATGAGATAAAGCCAAACAGTGATAGATATCCAAACGTAAATGGCAGGGAAAAAATGGCTGAAAACAAACTCCCGAAATAGATGCAGAAAGACCATTGATCATAGTGGAAATAAGCCTACTGTAAGCTTATTGTCGAAACGCGCCATCTATTGTAAGGCAGTTATTGCGAGCGAGTTGAGCCGAGCTTATCTTAAGGTAAACTAACCGTAACTATTGCAGCTCCGGAATAACAAAATTGTGTAGCTAAAACGGAATGATCCGCAGATGAAAATATTGAATCAAGCACCAGATATGACGAAACAATTTCGGGTATAGCTGTTGGTACACTTTCACATGAAAAAACTATTCTAGACACCAAGATTTCCCTTTTAGTTAAATGTTTCTTAATACGTTATCATTTGGTTGCGTCATTGCATCATGCACAACATTGATTTATATCCAGCTGATGGCCGTTATACCTGGAAAGCGTGCTCAAGAACGCCAGATATGAAAGACTCGACAGTTATATTTTTCTTGGCCTTGATCACCGCATGGCAAATGAAATGATAGGGTTTAAATGACGTTATTATGGCGTCACGGATTCCCGGGGGACTTTAAATAGTTGGCACGAAAAATCCTGCACATCTTCAAGGACGTGTACCTCATAAAAATGGATTTAGATCTTAAGAAAGACAGGGCTGTGAGCTGCACTTTATGGCCTTCAAGGTAGCTTTTCACTTCAAAACGTCGCACAGATGTGGAACACTACCTTTAAGGGCCTGGCCGACCGGGCATGCTTTTCTCCCGCTATTCTCACAGTCACTGACCGTAACACCGCTCAGCTCTCGGCTGCGAGTGCCATTCACCTTTAAGAGTAGTAATTCAATATGTTCAAAGCATTTGTAGGCCAACGGGTTGATCAGGTGTGGTTTTCTAAAACATTGCATTATTACGTAGTTGACTCTTTCCCGCTCAATTAACATTGGGAACACACAAATTGAAAACAACGAAAGGGCTGCAGAACACGGATCTATTCCATGCTCTAAACTGTACGGCTCGTTTCTCGTGTCATCTGGTCTTAGAGATATAGGGTCAACAGCGGCTGACAACGATCAGTCCAATAAGCGCAGTGACAGAATTGTGAATCGTGTAGTGCAACTCGTCATGCGCACTTGACCACAATGCCCGGGTCCCCCACCGGCCCTGAGGCGCTTTAAAGAAACGGTCTGAGAACTCGGCAAAAGAGGTATGGCCAGGCCGAAAACAAGGTGCATGGTTTGGGTGAATGTACAGTCTACAGATTGGTACCCAGACTTAACAACGTCCTGCCCATAGCTGAGACAGATATCGACCGTTAAATTGTCCAAATGCTGATTTTAGACCCGCCCTCGAATATCACACTCTTGGGCTTAAAGTGGGAGATAATGGATAGTGAAACCGCATGGGGTTATAATGCAGCTCGCTGCGGTCAAATTCCATTCTAAAATGTATCATTCGCAAGGCCTTGGTTACAATTGTCGGGTACATAAATTTTCCTTTATTCGTCCATCTCGTTACGTGAAAATTTGAGACCTGACCACGCGCAAAGACACGTGATCGGGTGGAGGTCAGTTTGCCCCACCCGAAGATTCTTTCACGATAACTTTAAACGGCGCGGCATAGCCTCGCCGAAGATTTTCTACCCTAAACTATTGAATAGACATTTTTTGGCACACGAAATTAATATATACCTGTAAGGTTGCTGAATTATAGCGGGTCAAGTTCAGGTCATGGCTGTTAGTGAACGTAATTCCCAGGCAATCGTTAAATATGATGCCACAACGCAGTGTTGAACGTTGTCATACAATGTTGAGATGGAGGCAGTTAACACGCGCCCGGGTGGCCGGCTAGATACCCTTCGCTCGGGTGGGGGTGGGGGGGGGGGGGAGGCAATTTGAATCACAGCTGAGATCTCGGGATTTATGAAAGCTATAGACCCCAAATTTACAGGTTATCTTGCCCTGTAGATGAACTCACTTAAGTCAAAGTTTCAGGTTCCTAGGTTATGACCCTCGGGTAAAAAATAAGTCAAAAAAGGTCAAGTTCCAGATTGGTCTCCAAAGTGCCCCCAGAACCTGGACAACCGTCTCTTAGCCAAAGGTCACATTCTTATTCTAGGTCAGTGACCTTGTTTGACCTTTTGAAGGTTAAGGTGACCAAAACCATACGAGATTGCTTTGAGTTTTGCATTTGACTAAACGACAAAGACTACGCTTGGCAGTATGTTCCTAAAACAAAATGTTGACCTGGGTTATTTTAGGTCCATGACCTATTCTGACATTTAAGAAGTCCGTGGAAGATGTATAATGCGGTTCCTGCTGTCAATAAACTCGAAATGAGCACCAGGAACTATTCCATACAGCAAGCCCTGGAGTAACAAAACAGGTTGGTTTTAACCTCGGTGTGACCTTCATACTTGACCATAAGTCAATGTAATTTGCCCATTCAACTGTTGTGTTGCCTGAGAAAGCATCTCAGAGATGTATGGTTTCGTCTAACACTCCGTTGTTGGATCAGATTGAAGGATTCCCTAGAACTTGCCTTCGCCGAAACCGTGGCCTGACTTTGACCTGCCGTAGGTCAGCGACCTTATGAGATACATCTAAATTTTGTATGTCAAACGATCCTCTATTCAATTGTCTACAGATATACAAAATGTGGCGCGGCTACGCCACGCCGTTCGGAAACCATTTTGGAAAAACCTTCGGGGGGTGGGTTAATTTGATCCCCGCCCGAGTGCGTGTTAGAATTCAGGTTACAACTAACTACATTGACCTTAGGTCAGGTATGCAAATCAGATCAGGGTCAAACCTATGCCTCGTAGTTACTGGAAAACATGCTTTATAAAACAATTTTTTAAAGAATTCCTGTATCACAACAACATCAGCAAACATCTTGTTTTGACACGGTGAAGGTCAGGGAGGTCAATGACCTAAAAGATCTTGATTAATCTTCTGCTTTGAGGGGAATACCGCATAGACCGACTGACTCTATTCACGCATATGGTAGAAGTTTCGTAGTGTTCATGTGCGTGATGATCACATCCGCGCTCGTTGCCAGCTAGACGAACGAACGCAACGAGCGGTGCATTACAGATGTTTGAGATCAGTGATATGTGATAACTACCAGGTACGGAGGCAATTTTAAGTCAAGATAATTAAGTCAGCAGCTTTGTATGCACAACCGTCATGCTACTAGCGGGCATGAAGTAAATTTCATATCACATTATGTTTAAGCCGCCTGAGGGTGCATTTCTGGGATCAGAGCCCACGCTCAGCAGTGTTTGTCGCCTGCGCCATAACCCCGCCATCCGATCACGAAATTTCAGATCAGCGGCAACATTTGTCGGCAAAATTTCAACGTGTGGTACCACTCCGCCCGATCCGTCCTAACCCCAACAAACAACCTATGGCGCGGCTCCTCCTACCGGCCGCACGCCATCCCAGCCAGGGGCAGGTAACGAGCGGCATGGTCCCAGTCTTCCACGAGTGAGTGGGTCAAAAGGAAGGTACTACAACCAGATGAGCTACGGTGACCGAAAAAACAAGTGGTGACCATTAGCACACCGCCAATTTAAGTTTTACCTTCGATCATTGTCCCTATCGAGATTAGGCCTCCGATATTTTGTCATCCTATCATTTCACGTCTCCAATCTTTTCTCTGTCAATACTTGTTCTGCCGATACTTTTCCAGTCACTCAGATCCGCCTTCCGCACTTACCTTGTCGACGCGTGCAAATTTTCGATATTTTGCAGTCAACCATCTGCGTTCGATATTTGGATTGCAGCCGTCCTGCCCGTTCGGCTGTGGGACGGCTGTCGTCACGGGACCACGCCTCGTCCGCAGATGATCTTCGAGCTGAATGGTCACGTGGCACTGCTGCGCGAGCACCTGCTGGCGATGGGCAGCGCCCGAGACTCCCCCGAGCTGCGCGAGCGGATCAGACGCACGCGCATCGACTGCATGACCACCTGCAAGCAGACGGCGTCCCTGCTGCTGCCGCACATTCGCAAGTCAGTGCATCGACGCCGGGCACCATGACCGGACCATGTCGGCTGATGCCTCTGGAGGAGGTCGTGCGGGTGGACGCGGGCTGACGAGCAAAATGGTTTGCAACTCGCACTCTTCTGACCTCCGGTCCTCTTATTCGTTTTAAAACTCAGGCTTCACCGCACTCAAGTCTGCGCGAAGGGATGATGTAATCAGTGTTTAGACGCAATATGTTTTGAATGCGCTACAAATATTCCCTTTTACGAAGTTTGCGATCGGTGGCATAGTTAAGGCAGGGTCTTTGGGCTCATTGGCCTATCTTCTCTGGAAGTGGAGGGCACTCTCCTGCGGCCGAATGCTTCTGTACGTTTTGCCGGTATAAGACACCCATAGTGCTTTTAAAACATAAAGACGTGTCCCTGAGCTATCACAATAAGATCCTAAGCCTAAAATGCCAACCGAATAAAAAACAGGGCACTGAACCACGCAAAGGGACCTCCTTGACTAGAACTACCCTCTATGATCCAACTATGACTATGAGGGCATGTCTATGACTATGGCAAAAGGGTACGTGCGAGAGAACAGCCCACGCGCGTATCCAGCTGCACGGGGGAGTGGCTATACCGCACATGACCAGATTGCATTGATTGAGCATTGAGAATTTCCTTCACTGAAGCTTGATCCTCGCATTGTTGGATCGACGTGGATATGTGGTCAAAGGCAACTCTGGTTATTTTCGTGGAGAGTTGGACTTTGTCCCCGTCTGATGGTGTTTGTCTGACCGGGCAGGGAGATGGAGAGCGGGATCTTGGTGGACAGCCAGTGTTTGGTGCTCCTCTTCAGCTGTACGCAGCTGCTGTACCGCGAGCTGCAGAAGAGCACTCGACTCATCGACACCATGCCCATGGACATGTCGCAATACTACGGTGAGCAAAGTGTTGTGACGTCATCTCTGCCTTGTTTTTCTGGTGCCTGGATATCGGACAGACGTCACGGGCAGCTGATGCTGAGCCGCGGGGAAAATAAATCGGCCGACGGCACCGGCCGGCGCGTCGCTGTAATACACTCGACAGCAGATCCGTGTGTGGATCCTGGCGCGCCGCTATCATAGACACAACAGCAGATCCGTGTGTGGATCCTGGCGCGCCGCTGTAATACACTCGACAGCAGATCCGTGTGTGGATCCTGGCGCGCCGCTGTCATAGACTCGACAGCAGATCTGTGTGTCGATCCTAACGTCACTAAACCTCACATTGGTGGCCGCCCGAGCGACCTTGACATTAACGGGGACACTACGGGCCTTTCTAGTTCTTGTTTTCTGCATCAGAATAACATGAAGTTTAGTCAGCGTCACATGTGCCAGATAAAATGCGCGCACTGAAAATGTCAAAAAGTTGTCTCTCGTGCAATTTCGAGTGGTTGGGCTTTCCTGTGAAGCGGCTGAATCTAGCTGACGACGCCGCCGCCCGCGGGTGGGCAGAGGCGCGCCCCGGGGCAAGAATGCTCATCGAATGCCAACCAGCTCAAACGCGTCGCCTTTGTCGTCAGATCATTGGGAGTTGAACGCCATTAGGCGCGCAATTCAGAGACGATTTTTCAACACGCCAGGAAGAAGTCAAAGGGCTTATTGTGCCGGCTATCATGTGCGTCGTGTGGGTAAAAAGGCATAGAAGGGGGGGGGGGGGAGGGGTAGGCGACAAACTTTCCGTAGGATTTACCTTACCCTTATGGTGATGCGCTAAAGGGCTGGTCTGAAAAGAAAGTTGGCCCGAGCAGGTTTGCGAAGGTTCTAACGTCAGTTGTAAATGTGACGTAAAAACTGCGATCTTCTACCGCTCGCGATATGCGTACTTGGCTCTCACGTTTTACGCTTTGGCTTTGTCATGTAAAATGCTAAGATCCCACCCTAAACTGCGCACTGTTGACATACAATCCATGATTTAAATGAAGCAGGATGGGGTGTAAATCGTGATGCTTTATCTAGCCATACAGTTTCAACAGCGGAAAGCAATGCCGGGCTGCGGTCGGCCCGCGCGCCTGGCTGGCTGGCGTGCCCGGTTCAGTGTCGGCCGCCTGGCTGGCTGGCGTGTCCGGTTCGGTCTCGGCCGGCTGGCTGGCTTGAGCGGTTCAGTCTCGACCGCCTTGGCTGGCTGGCGTGAACGGTTCAGTGTCGACCAGCTGGCTGGCATGATCGGTTCAGTCTCGACCGCCTTGGCTGGCTGGCGTGAGCGGTTCAGTATCGGCCGGCTGGCTGGCGTGATCGACTCGGTCTCGACCGCCTTGACTGGCTGGCGTGAGCGGTTCAGCGTCGGCCACCTGCCTGACTGGCGTGACCGGTTTGGTCTCGGCCACCTAGCTGGCGTGGGCGAATCAGCGTCGGCCTGCTGGCTGGCGTGACCGGTTCGGTCTCGGCCGCCTGGCTGACTGGCGTGAGCGGTTCAGTGTCGGCCGGCTGGCTGGCGTGAGCGGTTCAGTGTCGGCCGCCTGGCTGACTGGCGTGAGCGGTTCAGTGTCGGCCGCCTGCCTGGCTGGCGTGAGCGGTTCAGTGTCGGACGGTTGGCTGGCGTGAGCGGTTCAGTGTCGGACGGTTGGCTGGCTGGCGTAAGAGGTTCTGTCTCGGTCGTCTGACTGGCTGAAATGAACGGTTCAGTGTCGGCCGGCTGGCTGGCGTGACCGGCTCTGTCTCGGCCGCCTGGCTGGCTGGCGTGAGCGGTTCAGTGTCGGCCGGCGACACCCGGATGATACCGACAGTGTGGACGCTTTGCAGCCTTGTTAGCGCGGCACTGGACGCTCCGAATGCTTGTTAAGACAAAAATAGGCATTCGGCGCTCAGTTCTTAGGCACCATAAGTTGATATCTTGAAGATGACTGACTTTCTGCATGCAAGTAGATACTGGTTCAATGACGTCATTAATCATAGCTTGCTACATATTTTGAGAAAACTCGAACTTTGAAAGCCGTGCTCTCTGTCACGGTTTTACCAGGTTTAGTAACATCAATGTTCAAAAACCTAATGCGTCAGAAGACAGAAAGGCATTGAATCTGTGAAGACACAGCCAATAGATAAAACATACCGAACTAATTAATTGTTAAAGTTGCCAGATCCTAGCGCCCGATACAAGGTACCATTCTCTAGGTTGCACGAGACAGACGGCTTGGCCGAAAGGTCACGATCACCCGGCGGGATGTGGGCCTGCTGACCGGGGAGCGGCTATAACATCTTAAGAGAGGAACCTCTCTCGCTTTCCTGTGTTTACAAAGAGGAGAAGGTCGGTTTCGGAGAACCCGCGGCAATGCGATGGTCGTTACATTCCATGGCTTGTTTTCATGTCGTGAAAGGCTTTATCCCGTAGGGCATGAAGCCGGCGTACTTTTATTGCAACGCAATATTAAACGTCTGGTTCGGATCGAGTTCAGAAATTTCGGGCTGATTTACCTTGAATTATTTTTGACTGGAGCACCTCACCGGCACAACTCCTTTGCGTTAATACGATTTGGCGCCCATCAGGACCAAAAGCAGGACCAAACATCCAGCTAAGCAGGTGGCAGGAAATTAAGACCGGAATCTGGTGCCAATCATCCATCGTTGATAGGTATATATATATATATATATATATATATATATATATATATATATATATTTAAACATGCAGCGAATATTTATAAGTGAAAGGTGATGCATCGGCGCCGTTTAGCAAGAACAAGAAGTTGTGTACCACTGCAACGTGCAAGGTTCTTCAATGCCATATAACTGACTGCAGCCGTCGCTTCTTTACAATCCATTTAACATGTCTTCCATTTCGATTCCAGAAAACCGTCCAGGACCCTCGAGTTCCGGCCTCGGCAACGTCATATCTCAAATAATTCTGCACGTGCCGATCACGCCCAATTTCCAACGTGAAGAACTAATTAGCATAGCAAAGGATAGCCGGGAGATCGATCAGCTGCTCTCGGACATGCAGGAGTTTATGCCAAAGGCGGAATCAGGTGAGCGCTCGCGCAAATCCAACAGAATTGCATGCCTAGTGTCTAGTCCGGTTAGTCAGCAGTCACGTCAAAGTGTGCATCACTCCTATCGAGTCGGCCTAATCACATTATCCCCAAAAGCAAGTGCGTCGCAAGCCCAGGTTTGGTTTCGAGTGACCTGTATTATTAAGGAAAAACATCTGCTTTGTTTATATCAGCAGCTCGTCTCTGACGCGTCAAATACGCCTGGGCATATATGCACTAGGCCCAGACAGGGAGTTCAGGTTTAAGGCGGCGTGCCGTGACACTGCTGCGGCGGATGCCATCACCACTGTCACGCAGGACTTAAATGTCACGTCATAACGGGCACTTGGACCGACCGACCTCGCAGAGGGGTCATTGGAGACGGACCCCTGGTGACCCGGGTCCCACACACGCACGTGAGTTATGAGTCTCGCGAGGACAGGTCGTGAAGCCGCCGGACGCCCTCAGCGGTGCGGTGGTACGAAGGGGACCCTCCACTTTTGACCACTTTTGAGCCCGGAGGCCCGCAATGCGCGGGCTTAAAGAGCCCGCGGGGCTGTCAGGGCGTATTGCTGGCCACATTGCGGGCGTTGGCGTGTATTTTTCGTATAAAAGTCTCACAGTTGCGCTTACTTAACCACAAATTTATACCTAATTAACCAGCAATAGTTGGTCACAAGTGCTGGTGAAGAAATAAGTTATATGTTTTCACAAAAACTACAGAATAAAGAAGTTACTTTTCATTAGGGTTTTTCCAATTACGTAATGCATGGCATTTCATTGTCAACTATATGTCATGGATCGTCAACAGATAATCCGTGATATGCTGTAGCTTCAGGAGTATACTAACATAGCTCAATAATTGCCCAGCCTACAATTAGGTACAATGTATTAAACGCTACGTTTTTAGAGGACGAAAGCTAAACATAAGCACAAGAACCAATCTGAAATAATTCGACACCAATGATAGGCTCCACCATGGGTGCAGTTTCCTATTCACGTAATGGGCTGCAGGTCCAGGCCCTCACAAGAAAACAAAGTTAGCTATGGCTCTGCTCAGCCCACCCCAAACATGTTTTACTAACTACACCGCTGGATTTTACAGAGCATTCGTCACATAAATCACATGTCACAGATAACACAAACGCATGCAAATACCAAATGTTTAGTAGGCACATTTGATGAATGCAATTACACAGGGCATGCTAAAACAGCAAATAACACCTGGGTTGAATTAAAACATGGCCCTGCATTGGAATTACACACATTTCTGTGAAATCCATAACAGCGTATCAATTCAGTCTTCTGCAGC
This sequence comes from Pollicipes pollicipes, assembly GCF_011947565.3. Classification (NCBI taxonomy): domain Eukaryota; kingdom Metazoa; phylum Arthropoda; class Thecostraca; order Pollicipedomorpha; family Pollicipedidae; genus Pollicipes; species Pollicipes pollicipes. The sequence goes on from NW_023596746.1 coordinate 49,089,330, forward strand.
TCAGACCTCGTCGGCAAGTTATGAATTTTTATACAAAAAAGTTTTCTACTTTAGACAAACACTGATTTGGTGTTTTGTCAGAAAGAAAAATGCAGGAAAACATCAACCACCAAACCCCTCGCAATCGCGGCAAAGTTTCAAGGCAAACGCACCGGAGGGCGAAATCGGCCATGAGCCTTGGTAGATGTTGACAGATGTCATCAAATCTTCAAAGAGCTTGGATGCATGTAATGATTGACATACAAAGCCACCAAAGAGCGGTAACCGCCATGCCCAGCGCGTTGGGCGGAGTGCGCTCGCCAGATTGCGATATGAGATAACTTGGAGATATGCGTCCAAAGATGGACTTTACGTGACGTGAAGAGCTCGTATTGGCTCGTCACGTTTGAATGGGTCATCAACTGTCCATCGGCAAGGCATGAGGTCATTTATTTAGTTCTGGTGCAGTCAGGTTTTACCATTCACTATGCTTATGTTCTGCGTCGTTCGTCTACGCACATGTGACGTGCAAATGTCGAGCCTGTCCGGGACTGCGTGTCCACCCGGACTTAAAGCATTTGGAGTCTAAATCCAGAATTAGAGGAACGGCTTTGCTGTCAAACTCTAAGAAGCCTCATTATTGGACATTGAAAAACGTAATCAGCCAACATTCAGGTACCTGCTGGTAGGAGAGGTTGTTATTGTGGCGCCTGTTGACCATGGATAATCCTGCTCTTGATATCACTTCCGTCACATGTATTTATGTGTCAGGCTATCTATTTTTCAGGGCATATGCGAATGATTCCTTGTAAAATTGGCGGCCTGGCTGATTTATTCATATGACTGCAGATGAATGTTAATTATTCTTGGTTTCTGAATTATGATACTGGTTTTAGTTGATTGACTTATTTTCTTTTTAGATACGAAATGGTGGCTCCTTTTGAAGAGCCTTATGAAGAACGCAAATATTTTTTCCTTGGGAAAGAGGATTGTGTACCTGAGGCTAAGGGATTTTGCATGCGTTGGTCCCTGAACAGGCTCTTCAAAATGAACCATAGTTCTAGATCTTGAAATGAATCAAATGAAACAACTAAACTCGGTTAATAAAAGGTAGCTGAAGAAATTCAGGTTTGTATATTCGTGGATTCTTGTGGCTATCCGAATACAATAATAATAAGGGTAAGTATGTGTACCTGCAACGAAAAATTAGGTTGGCGGATCCATGTGAGCTTTTTTGGTAGGCTTGCCTGACGAGTGCGGGTTTTCAAGTTTGGGAGCGGGGCACAGGTATTTCAAATATCCAAAAGTGGCAGCGCTAATACGAAGGCTGCAGGCCGGCGCCACACGCCCGGTGCTCGTTTGAGGCTTGTGCTAATGCGTCCAGATTGCAGATTACATGGCACAACATCACGTGTCGAGGCTGCCTCATGACGAGGCGCATGCGGCAACCTCTGTGGTGATGAACAGTCGGTCGGATATGACCTCGTGAATGGTGCCTCAGTGCACGTCCGGGTGGCAGGCGCACGTGGTTGCGTACCGCGCAGTCCTGGAGTTGGGACATGCAAGGTGCTGACGATGGTGGGTTTGCGTGTCACACGTAGGCGAGATAATCCCATGTTCGGTCTATTACGGTCGCCAATCTATCTTTGGCGCTGAACTATCCTTTTTCTGCTCGGGGGCAGCAAGCCCAGAGCAAGCGAGATTAAGCTCGCACATTATCTCGGACACAAATAGCACCAACGAATTATGCTCCGCCAGAGACAAGGCTTGCGTGTAACGTGGTCTCCATTATAGCAGTACTAGGAATATCTTTGGCTGTAATGACAGATAATCTGTTTGCCAAACTAGTTTGCCACCTGAGCTTTGAAGATCGGATGATTACCTGAGTGAGAGTTGGCGCCTGAGGCGGTGGCAAACTCGGCGTCATCAAACGTGCTCTGGCCACAGCTGTAGCAATTGTCGTAATAGACCGTGCAAACATTCTGGGCAAACAACTGCAAGTAGCTGATCGTCTGTATGAAATTACCTGTCACGGTGTGGTGTCAGTAACGTTACGAGTCTAGTTGAGCACGCGTCCGGAGGCCATCTGGTGGTGGGCTCGAGTCGCCGGGTCAAGGCGGCAGGCGGATGACCAGGGCGGCATCATGTCATGTGCTATCTCACCGAGCTCCTCCACAGATCTGCGGCTGTCACTGAGCCCCGTGACAGGCACATCAAACCCGGAGTCATCTGGCGATAAACACTAAAAAATCACAAACACCTCCGTGCTGGCTCTGACGTCGCTCCGGCGCCCCGACCAAAGCCGCAGGCACGCTGGGCAGACGGTAGCAGGAGCTGGAGACGCGCTCTCACGCGACACACACACACCGTCGCGACGCCATCACCTCGTTTGTCACCGGGTCATAGGAAGCGCAGAGGGGATGAGCAGGGGGAAAACAGCTGTTAATTAAATACGTGTTCAAGCATTACTGGCGATATCTTTCTGCTTAATCTGGTTTGTTTACTTCGCCTAGAATCTTCCCTGTACGTTGCTATAATTCTGCAAAACTGTGGCCTTACCATGGACACCGCGTGAGACGAGTGCAGCTTGCGGCACTTTCGTCATGACAGTGTTTTGCATTACACCGCCTGTAACATAAAGTGACAACCTAAAAAATGCAAATTTTGGGGCGTCAGCCCAACCACTTAACGCCAACGTGGCAAGGCAGCCAGCTGTGCGCACTTCCTGTTGCTGGAATTCACGATATGAGGCCGTAAGTTTTGCTGGCGCTCATCCCTGTCTTATTTCGACGCCTCCCTGTCCGCCCTCCCCCCCCCCCCCCCACACCCGTCCCTTGGTGGCCGGGCGCAGTCTCTGGTTCATTTCGTGGCAGCCGTCATCGGCACATGCTGCCGGCGCTTCGCCGACTGACGGGCTCGTGAGCGCTAGCCCCCCCCCCTTCCTCCCCCCCTCTCAGGCGGACCTGTCCCGCACGGGAGGCGCACGGCGCGCCGGCCAAGCTCACTGTGCAACAGCCGGCACGCCTCCGGACGGCGCTATTGGCTATTGATTCATTGATATGAGTGCGCTCAGGCAGAACTCAGCCCCAGTGTGGGCCGGGAGTTTATGACGACTTTCTTTCCCCGGGGCTCGCGCAATACCGCTACGCGGGAATATCATCGCATGCCATAGGTATCCTTTTGGTACCGTTATTGGGGTAAATCTTCTGTTTCTGGCGTTGTGTCTGTGATGTATATAGGAAAAGCGCATATAATTGTCATCTGTGGGTGTTGCTGCAGTCACTGTAGCGGCAGTTCTGTCCTTGAGCTTCACCAAGTTTCGATGCATTGCATGACATACAAAAATGGTATGAAGTAAACCACCGCGTCAGGCGCGCCACTTAAGATATTTTCCGAGGAGCCTGAGCCCCCCCCCCCCCCCCCACACACACATACCAATGCTGACACGAGCCCACGCCCAATAGTCCTCTGAGCAAAGAAGGAATACTAGGCCAAATAATACAGAGCATTTATCTTGACTTTTGGCATGCTAGGTAGTGAGTACCTCAACAAACTACCATTAGTATCGTGGTAATTTTGTACCAAACAGTATCCTGTGAGTACCTAATGCTTTTTTCATGCTCACTCCTTCATATGTTAAGCCAGTCTGCGAATGTCTTTTTTTCAAATGCCAGTGCCTGGATTGGTACAAGGAAAAACTGACTGCAATATACGGGAGCTTTTAAAAGTTCATGGTGACCCAGAAAAATGTTAATACATGTTTTACCTTACAGTAACAAGTGCATTTGTTGCATAATCGTGGCTGTGTTGGTTATATAACACAATCAGCGACAGCGTTATCATCAATGATCCTCACTAAGATTTACTAATTTTTTTCTTTCGTGAATTACACCCCATTCCAAGCTATTCACAGAAGAGCAACTCCATTAGCTTGAAATGGGAAGTCATTCCTTCGCAGGAGAACAATGTTGGATCTACAAAATTTTATTTCTTAATTCTAACATCAAGAAAACAAATTCGAAGGGCCGAAATCCGAGGAGAAACCACGCTTTGGGGGCAGGTTAGGCCAACCTTTTTGGCTTCCCTCAAACCGATTTTAGAAAGTGACACTCGTGCACCGGGTTACAGCTGATACCATGGTAGAGACGACGAGGGCGCCACGCAGAGGCCTTTTGTTATCGTCGAGGCGGCCATTGCCTCAATAGAGACAGCTGACGTCATCACCAAGAACGGCTGACACTACGAACTGACAACAGGAATCAATGGGGCTCTGCGGGCGTTAAAACGGCACCCTTCCATCGCCACTGATTACACTCCTGTTTTGAGTTGCTACGTCGTTAACTAACTCGACATCGGGTGTGAGGTCGTTGCTGGTGTGACTCAGAGCCTGCCAGTAGTAATGTCGACGTCCCCTGGGGTGGCATAACCGTCCCCGCCGCAGAAAACTACCTGCCGCGAACCAGGACCCTTCAGGCCGTGAGCGCGGCCCCTTCAGGCCATGAGCCCGGCCTCTGCAGGCCGTGAGCCCGGCCCCTTCAGGCCGTGAGCCCGGCCTCTCCAGACTATGAGCCCGCCCCTTCAGGCCATGAGCTCGGCCTCTCCAGGCCGTGAGCCCGGCCTCTCCAGGCTATGAGCCCGGCCCCTTCAGGCCATGAACCCGGCCTCTCCAGGCCGTGAGCCCGGCCCCTTCAGGCCATGAACCCGGCCTCTCCAGGCCGTGAGCCCGGCCTCTCCAGGCTATGAGCCCGCCCCTTCAGGCCATGAGCTCGGCCTCTCCAGGCCGTGAGCCCGGCCCTTCAGGCCGTGAGCCCGGCCTCCCCTGGTCGTGAGTCCGGCCTCTCCAGGCTATGAGCCCGGCCTCCCTTGGCCGTGCCTGCTCTGACCCCCATGACCTGTTGCAGCGCGCGACACCATGTGGGCGGTGGAGGGTTCGCTGCTGCCGGGCAAGCCTCGCTGGCGGCGCGAGCACAAGGTGGCCGGCTCGTCGTGCTGTTGCGCCGGCGTCAGCTCGTTCTTGTGAGGACGAGCGCCCGAGCCGGCCGCGCCGCGCCGCTCGTCCGTCCGCCGCTGATCGATCGACGCCTATCAGCCGGCGAGCGGCCGTCTCGGCGTGGGGGTGCGCCTCGCTCCGGAGCGGCCGCCGCCAGCCCGGCGCCGCGCTGTCTGGACCGCGCGCCGCGCTGTCTGGCCCCAGCGCCCGTCTGCCACTCAGGGCGCCCGGCCAGCGGCCGCGGACGCCACTCCGCCACAGCACGCAACACCGCACGGTCTGACCGGATACCCAGCCGTCTGACCCTGGCGCTTCGTTGACTACCACCAACGCACCCCGACTGCTCCGAGCCCACGACTGATCACTCCGACACCCAGGCGTGAGCTGTGTCGCGCCGACGCTTGTCCTGAGGCGCGGGTGTCTGTCTCGGCGGCCGACCGCCGCCTGCGACTGGTGTGGGCTGGGCTAGCCGTGACGCCCGGCTCGCTGCCCACGCCGTCTGTCGGGGCGGCAGTGAGCGCGGACCGGCTCTGCCTGACCAGGAACCGTGCTGCTGTCCGAGCCTGAGGCTGAATCGAGAGCTCGTGACGCGACGGGACCCTCCGAGTGTTCCCCGGATCCCGCTGCACAGGCTCGGCCACCGGCGGAGACGAGGGCATGCGAGTACGTCGTCAGCACCGTGCCACGAGATGGCGCAGTTCACGCGGTGTTGCAGTTGCACCTGTTGTTGTGAGGGTGGTCTGGTCTGTAGGCATACAGCAATATACGAGCACCAATGCCACTGCTGTGGGTATGTACGCGTGCGAACGCGTGTGTGAGGGCTGCTTCTTTAGCAATCATAGGGCAACGAGGGGTTGCGTCCCTTGTTGAAGTCCCACGGCTGCGCCGTTTATTGTTCCAGGCTCGCCGCTAACCGCCGCCCACCTGGGGGCTGAAATTTAGGCCCCATTTCCACGCTGAATCTGCGACCCTCCATTCAGAGCCGGCATCAAAGTTGACTCGAGCTCCACTTTCGAATGGCATGTTTCCGAGAACGGGTTGTTAAAAAGCGCACGTGATGAGACCAACCGCACGAAGACCATCTCGGGCGCCGGGATCGTCCTGAGCATCATGTCTGAAAACTTCGGCCGTCTTGCATGGCTGACTCCTGCACGACATCGGCTGGTGACATTGAACAGGACTGCCGCGACAACCGGCTCTGGGCGCCTCGGCCACTCCAACGACTGAATTAATCTGAATTTGATATATCGAGTGCTTTGGTCACCCGAGGCGCGCGACAGTTCCACATTATCTTCAGCATCCAAAATTTCGCAGGGATTTTTCCGCCTTTCATTCCGTTTGGCATGCCAAGAACAGGATAGTAAGAGCATAAACAGCGAGCCAACATGACCACAACTTAGGCAGATTAGTTCGTCTCGCATTTTTCATGTACGGATGCATGTGCCGCGATAGCAGCCGCCCCCTGCTATCAAGATTATTCCGACCCTAGGTTTGATTCGGAATCAACTGAGCGAGTCTACATTCGCTTCGGCCAATGACTGTGAGCCGTGTCACTTGCATACTCCGAGCCCGGACTTCATTCATAGTCCGGCTGCAGGGCAGCTTCCGTCTGCCAATCGCCAGCACACGTAGGGTACGGAGCGGATACTTGTTAATAATTTTGTCTTTGAAAATGAGCGCTCAGACCCCGTCATGACTAGCATATGGGCTTGAGAACCAGCCCTCAAATACCAAAGAGGCATGCGGCCCGCGCACGGCAAGTGAGGGAAGCTCCGAACGGAGGTTTCCACGTTAAGCTTTCGCCTGATTATACGGACATTTGGAAAAAAAACGGTGTGGTCTAGCGACGGGAATCTTAGCAGGTGCTATTCCTAGGCTACCACCAAAAACTTCAGAGCGCACCCCAGCGTACACATGGCAGCGACACAGCACAGTAGAACGCCAAGAGGCCAGTGCACGCTAAACGAGCTGATATACCTAGTGAATTTCTGAGGTGAACTACCGAACCAAGTTGATTTGTCTCCGCAGGGCCATTTTCCTCGTGAGAGCACGCGCACTGTGATTCAAGGCCCTACAGTTGCACCGCTCCTGCCCTGACCAGTGCCGACCGGGGAGGGGAGGGGAGGGGCAACCGAGCTCCGCCGGTCCAGTGGTGGTGGTGACTTGGTGTTTAAGTGCGCGTCGGCATCGGGGCCACTTTGCGCCCACTCGATGACGGTTATCTACCTCTGCGACGGCGCGATAAGTGTGTTGTCAACTAATAACAGGCAGCATCACTGGCATACTTACACTGAGGGGTGAGTGAAAGTAATGTCAGTCAATGTGTGCTAAAAATGCGAGTATATCTCCAAGTTCACCACATGCGTCTCGGCCGAGTAACCGATAGGGGCGCTGTAGGAAAAAAATCGTCGCCTTTCCGTCTCAAGGCGCCGGCATGAGACGAGGACATGTTCTACAGATAACCGGTCCCCGCATCTGTCACACCGTGGCACATCCTCACGCGTCAAGTAAAACGGGTGTGTTGCATATGTATGACCCAACCGAGGACTACAACGAGCGACTTCTTGGAAGCGGCCTCGGCGATGGGAAGATTCCCAATCACCCAGTTGGGGCTTGATTTCTCTGAAAACGTGAGGATGTTGGTCGAATTTGTTCTGCCACATATTGCGGACGCATTTGGAAATGAACGACTTCGGATCTCGAGCGGGTACATAAATTGGTATGGTTTCCTCTCACACGCCGCGGCTTTAGCTGCGGTGTCTGCTTTCTCATCTCCCTTTATCCCTATGTGGCTGGGGATCCACATAAATGTGATACGGGAGGAAATATTACCCAACCATTTTAGTTTCTCCCAAATTGAGCGGATCAGAAATGAGAGGGCACGCGACATCGCCGTCGGATCTAATGATAAAGTGCACTAAGTGAGTCGGTCAAAATGACTGCATCCCTTTCAGGGCGACAAGTAAGGTACTGAAGCGCTGCTACAACAACAAACAGATCTGAGGAAAAAAACTGACATTTGAGCCGGGAGGCAGAGACCTGCGGTGTGATCACCGCAAACAAATGCTTAACCCGTTCTTGCTGAGCCCTTGGACCTATCGGTAAATATTTGTAATGAATTCACGTATTGTGAGATTCATTCCAACGAACAGCTGAGGAACTCTCGTGGTGAAGTGTCATTTTTATGAGGCCCCCCCGGTCACTGGCGCCAACCGGGGCGGTACCCGGGGCCACCTCCGGTGAACGGCGCCGACCAGGGCGGTACCAGAGTCCCGCCAGGCCACCGCCGCTTGGCGGTGACGACCGGGGCGACACCCGAGCCCCGCTGGGCCACCGCCGCTTGGCGGTGACGACTGAGGTGACACCCGAGCCCCGCTGGGCCACCGCCGCTTGGCGGTGACGACCGGGGCGACACCCGAGCCCCGCTGGGCCACCGCCGCTGGGCGGTGACGACAGGGGCGACACCCGAGCCCCGCTGGGTTACCGCCGCTTGGCGGTGACGACCGGGGCGACACCCGAGCCCCGCTGGGCCACCGCCGGTGCCCGTCCGGGTCGGGCAATCACAAAGTGCTGACAACCGTATACCCTGCACGCTTCCGCTCTGCTGCGCCGCCTTATTAGCTGCGATCTTCTTAGCGCATTGTCTACCGGCGGCGGATCCGGGCGGCGATCGACCGGTGGCCGGAGCCGCGTTTGGGCCGTGTCAACACGGGGGCGGCGCCGCCGGCCGGCCGCCCCACCGACCGCGCATATCCGGAGCACGGCAAAAACCCGGTCGTCGACAGACGAGCCGTAAACAGCAGGGCTTGGCGCTGATCGCCGGCGCGGAAAAACGAGCAACAGCGGTGCGGTGCTGTGTATGCCCGTTGGGGCAGCGTCGGTAATCTTAGACGCTGCGGTGGGGCAAGCGGTTGACGTCTGCGTCACTGGTGGCAACATTGACTAGCAGGTCGGCGCCCTTCGCATAGCCTGTGCCAGGATGGCTGGAGAGGTCGTAAAACAGTCATTGTGAGGGACGGGCTGTTGTAAGGCACAGCTTAGGGATTATTATCTATGATTTATTCCTATTTGTTCGGCAGCAATGACGCATGAACCTAAAGGATGATACATATACAAAACCGTCAAACATCGTTTACGACCTCGCAATGGCGTTCTGAGCGCCGCAGGGCGTTATCATACACGTTTTAAAAAGCACTGTGGCGTGATGCATGCGACTACGACCGCATGGACACGGCACAGAACCATTTTCGACGAGACGGAAAACATCGGTTGGGGAGGGTCAAGAGGAAGCATAATCAAGGGACAAGTCCCTTGCGTGTCCCTTGCGGGCACACGCCATAAACACATACGGAAAACGCAAGGGGGTTCGACGCCAACGGTGTATTGTCGGAGCAGTGTAAATGCTTCACAAGTCATTGCCAGAGGCATGCCAGCATGATACGGCGCAGGTAGCAGATGGGCATTAACACAGCGCACCAATCACAGCACCTGTCCACGCCTGTCTAATATCAACGCAAAGTGACATACCAAGTTATCTGCAGTACAAACGACTTCTGAGCGTTGTCATCAAACCCTCCCCAGCGCACTGTGAGATTCATTGCGGCGCCATCAGGCACAGCGCCGACACCGCCATCCGGGGTGTAAAGGGCGATTTAGATCGTCGAAAATGCGGTCATCGGTCTCTCGCCTTTCGACGTCGGCGTCAGTATGACGCTCTCAGAAACCAGTCAGCTCACCGCTGCCGTTGACGCCAGTTTGGCCGCGGGCTCGAGTGGGCAGCCCGACCGCTCGCGTCCCTGTTGCTCCCCCCCCCCCCCCCCAAGGAAAGGCGCCGGAGGCAGCGCGAGCGGTCCCACCGGGCAGCAACGCCACCGCCAGTCCCTGCCGACGACAAACTTGGTCCACACGCATCCGCCCGTCAGCGGCGAGCCGACAATTACAGGCTCCGGCGGCGGCGGCGGTGGCGGGCGGGGCCACCCCGCGGCGCCACCAGGCCTAGGTAAGTAGGGGTCCGTCGTGGCCGCGAGCCGCGTGAGTTGTCGGAGGCGCAGTGCTCTCTTCATAATGGGCTGCGCCTGCCAGTGGATGTACACCTTGTCGTTAACTGTTCGGACGTTATAGCAAGGAAATCGCACTAGCCCTTGCATTCTGTTTGTGTCCGTTCCCACCCGTCTCCGACAGTGCTAAGTAAAATTGGCCCGTCCTTACGCGATGGAAATCGAAATGAAAGCCTCAACCTCCGACGACATCAGCGGCCGTCGGTGGTCAGAACATCACATATCATCACCAGACTCCACATCACTGTGATCACACGTATAATGCCATCGATACAAAAATAGATGGCGGCGGTGGGCCGGGTGCCGGCCTGCGCTCCGCCCGGCCCGCCGGCCGCTAAGTCCGCGAGTCGAACACCACCAGATGGTCCTCGTCCGTGTCGCTCAGCTCATCCATGTGGTCCTCGTTCTGGTAGTCGGTGAGCGCCAGATGCTCGTCGCCATCGGCCAGCTCCAGCACTGGGGTGTGACGCCGTCCACTCAGCACACGACACTGAGGGCCAGAGGGGTCAGGTCAGGTCAGGTCAAGTCGGAGGTAAGCTCCAGCACCGGGGTGTGTTGCCACCCGCTCAGCACGCCGCACCGTGAGATAGAGGGATATAGGCAGACCGGTCGGCGACTGAAGAAGCCGACGCACACGCACACGCACAAGCACACACCCACACCTACACCCACCCACACACGCGCGCGCGCGCGCGGCTGTGGTCAGCACGAACGCGTCCAGTCATTCAGCCGACTGCTCGGTCCAGCAGCCCCTGCCGACCCATGGCCGGCGACCGCAACCACCGGGAGGGGAGGGGAGGGGGAGGAGAGGGAGGGGGGGGGGGGGGGTGCCATTCACAGGCGGCGGCCGGCCGGGTTTCCCGGATGAGCCACGTACTCCCCTGTGACTTCATACGGATCTTCAGAGAGCGGGCCGCGGCGGGTCAACGGCGCGTCGACTGCGGCATGTTTGAGGCCAGGGGGAGGCGGAAGGAAGAAACCCAAACCTGCCGTCCGCACTAAACCACTGATGCCTCAACGTGGCGAAGTTTTCAAATCCGGAAGGGAGTGGCTGCAACTAAACTTAGGGCACGCAATCAACAAATGGCCAGGAAAGCGCTCAGTACGTAAAAATATCCGGCATTTAATATTACATAAAATCTGGTGGGCGACCTACCAGCCGTGACAACAGATCGCAATATCACGTTCATTGACGAACCAGAGCACCTCGCACCTCGGGTGATCCGCGGTGGGCGCTGCGCGTGGTGGGCTGCCGCGGCAGGCCCTTCGGTCTCGCTCGGGTCAGGGGACAGATTCGCCAGCGGCGGAGGGCCTCATCGAGGTCAGGCCAGTACAAGCACGACGTGCTCGAGAACACAGGAACTACGAAGGCCGAAGGTTACAGAACCGGCAATGATGGCGCAAACAACAGCCGCCCGGCAGCATCCAAAAACGCGGCCATGGGGCTGCATTCGCGTAACATGAAAAACATCAATGTACGACTAACGCGAAAAATAATACAACTATCAGGCGGGAGTACAATACCACAACCGTCGCGCCACCTGCCCCATGACGAGTTCCTTCCGTAAGGGGACGTTACAGAGGCGAGGACGTTACAGAGGCGAGGACGTTCAGCGACGTTTCTCCGATGTTTCCATGTCACCCAGCTAATTGGTCAGCACCGACGTAAATATCATCCAAAAGCCAAATAAAAGCAAAGGAAGAAGCCAGAGAAAAACGACAAAACATACTGCGTCCAAATACATACAGGATGAGAGCTGTCAACGTAAAACGTTCGCATATCCTAAGGGACGCTCCAAAGTCCCTTCCCTAACGAAACGCGAACACAAGCGCACATGCTCGCGCGCGCGCACGCGCATGTGTATTTGTGTTCGCGCACACACACACGCACGCACGCACACACACCCGAACCCGCCCGCCCGCAGGCACATACGCACGCACGCACGCTCATCCGCACCCGCACCAATATACATATAGCATTGTTGTGAAGACACTAAGAAGACTCGGGGCATCCCTCCCATAACCGCCGACAAATGCGCCTTGAGACGCACAAGACTAAATCACATTCAGCCATGACCCAAACGCAGCGATGCGATACTGGACACCACTGCGTCCCGGGTAGCTGGATCACCGCCGCCACCGTAAAACCACGCGCAGCGCGTTCGTGATAGTCGGCTAACCAGAAGCCGCGTGACCACCTGGGCGTAAGGGACAGCTGTGCCACAAACAGACACGCTGCCTTTCACTCTCCGGTCCACGTCCCGGCTGGGTATGTCGGCGCAAATCCCCGGCCAATGCCACGCCGGCAGTACTGCCTGCACCGCCGCCAGCTGGGAGGTCTCGCCGGCAGTATTGACTGCACTGCCGCCAGCTGGGCCACGCCGGCAGTACTGACTGCACCGCCGCCAGCTGGGAGGTCTCGCCGGCAGCGCTGACTGCACTGCCGCCAGCTGGGAGGTCTCGCCGGCAGTACTGACTACACTGCCGCCAGCTGGGAGGTCTCACCGGCAGCACTGACTGCACCGCCGCGAGCTGGGAGGCCTCGCCGCGACGGCGGCCGCGTCGGCGCACCTCGCGGTCACGAGGTGCGGTCGGAACAAAACCACGAGGTGCAGTCGGACGGGGCAACTAGATGCAGTCCGATAACACGACGAGGTGCGGTCTGGCAAGACGGCGAGGTGCAGTCTGACGCGGATTACGAGGTGCTGTCGGACAGGGGTCACGAGGTGCACCCAGACCGGGCTCACAGTCTTGTGACCTGACCGGGCGGTGAGATGCAGTCCGATAACACGGTGAGGTGCAATCTGACCCGGCGGCGAGGGGCAGTCTGACCGGGTGACGATACACAGTCTGACTGACGGCAATATGCAGTCTGGTCGGGTGGCGACATGCAGTCGGACCGGGTGGCGAGGTGCAATCTGACCCGGCGGCGAGGCGCAGTCCGTCCGGTCGGCAATATGCAGTCTGACTGGGCGGAAATATGCAGTCCGTCCGGTCGGCGATATGCAGTCGGACCGCGGACGGCGAGGCGCAGTCGGACCGAGCGGCGAGATCCAGTCTGACCGGGCGGCGAGGTGCAGTCGGACTGAGCGGCGAGATGCAGTTTGACCAGGCGGCGAGGTGCAGTCGGACCGAGCGGTGAGGTGCAGTCGGACCGGACGGCGAGGTGCAGTCGGACCGGGCGGCGAGGTGCAGTCGGACCGAGCGGCGAGGTGCAGTCGGACCGGACGGCGAGGTGCGGTCGGACCGGACGGCGAGGTGCAGTCGGACCGGGCGGCGAGGTGCAGTCGGACCGAGCGGCGAGGTGCAGTCGGACAGCTCTCACGAGGTGCAGTCGAACCGGGCGCCGCCGTTTTTGGTGTGGCGAGCTCCGCAGCGAGCAGCTGGGCTAATCAGCCGGCGCCCGGTCACAGCACGGCTTCGGCCAGTCCGGCTTCGCTTCCGTTCGGCTCGATTGGCGCGCCCGCCGCAGCCGACTCGATAACGGATGAGCAGGAGGCTGGACTTGGGGGCTCTTCGTCAATGGTATCATTACTTGTGGCATTAGTTTGGCTTTAGTAAGAGGTTGCTGGTGTTGTGTAAATGACGTTGGATGAGCTGAGTGCTCGACGACGCCTGGGAGCCCCTGACGGGGGTTGGGGGTGAGGGTGGGGTGGGGGGAACCTAACCACCCTCACGTCCTGTCAGGATTGTTCAACACATTTTCAAAGTCTTGCGGCGGACACGAGAGTGGAACGCGGGAAGCGGACTACACGCCTCTTCCAACACGATGCAATAGTTTAACTACGCGCGATGCAAATGAAATCAAGTCAATATTAAATTAATAATATAACTAAACCACTTCATAATAGGTCGGCATGCACCCGGGCTTTCATTTCGCAGATTATGTACGCTCTATGACAATGCAGGTGGTATGACGCCTGAAGCATAATATCAAGAAGCTTCTGCTTTAAAGTCGAACTCGCCGTAATGTGTTCAGCCGCAATGAGCTGTGCAGGAACCATTTACATTATTCAAAGAGTAACTCGTCGCCAAAGCAAAGCAAGAACCAAAACAAAGGGCATAACGACATGATCAACGTTTTCAGCTTTAAAGTACCCGAAAATCTGTAAAGACCTTCTGTAAAGACCTTTTATTACATAAAAGAGTACTTTTCGGCTTATTCTTCGTCGAATAACCAGGAGAAAAAAGAGATAGATGCGTTAATATTTCTACATGCATGTCTATATCAAACAGCTACGAAAAGCAAAGTAAAAGCTCAAAATTGCCCACCAATCATACTCAATGTTTCAAATTTTTGTTTATTTAAAGGCGAGCCACACTTTTCACAACTCAACGACTGTGACTCGCTGTTAAAAGACATCCAAATTCGAGTGGGATCGCCTGGCAAATTTCAAGTTTGAATGTTTTGCTCGTAACCGTTTTGATAGAGACGTGTAGCTGAAGTATTAGCACATCTATCTCTCACCTCTCCTGGTCACTCGACGAGGAATAAGGCTAAAACTACTGTCTTATGTAAGTGTGGAACATTTCTCGCAAAAGAATTGAATAACTTACGTAAGAACTTTTATTGATAAAAAGCAATATTGTTCGCCAGGGCTCGGTCGCCACGTCCCAAACAAGAGGTGGGCCAATAATGCAAGATCCCATGACAATGTTCCACCAATAATTATCGATCTAGAGCATCACTAAGACCCCCACTAAGGCAGACCGCCTTGACCTATCGCGCTCTTTCCTGGAACTGCATGCGGCTTCAACCGGGTTTGCGCACAATGTTGGATTTTCATCAAACTGTACGACCTTAAAGCCCAAAAAGCACTGAAGCGTCGTCACTGATAACACACCAGCAGGCTATGAATCAAGTAAGATGGACGATTTCGTATCCATCAGAATAAACGTCGCGCACCATGCGCCATTCTGCTCGTAAAGTCCGCCGACACAGGTGAAGCCAACGACGCGGTGCTAACCGTGCCCAGTACCATTGGAAAGGCATGGCGCTTACGCTGCCACCCTTTACCTCTGCCATCGACTGTGACGATCCATTAACGCGGTCAACTATCAGCAATCGTGACCGGCCCCCACCGACAGTTCGCGGTCCCCCATTGTCACATCTGTCACAACTCATTACGGAAGTCATTGTCCTCGCGAACATTACTATCGCGTGCAAGGCTGCATGGCAGCATGATTCGATTAGATGATTTCACGACGCATAGAATGAGTGGTCATCAGGATCATTAGCAAATGATATGTCCGGCAACGGCAACCATGCCGCGGACCGACCAAATGTCAGCATTCCCACCAACCAACGACAGAAACAAATGACATGTCAACATGTGCCTCCTGTGACAGCTGAGACCAACATACTGCAATGTCCGCACCTGACATGTGACACCTGTCAGCCATGAAACATGACCGAACATGTAGGCATCGCATTCTTTGTGGCGGCATTGCAAAGCAACGGACCACGAAACATACGGCGCCTAGCCATCACAGTCTGGCCTGTGGGGCGTATGGTGACTGGCGCCTTCAACATGGTCGCCGAGTTCAACACGGCCTTATAAGCCACCCCAAATCGATAACGTGCTTCGCGCAGCAGCCTGCATCCAGCATGCGGAACTAAGGCATCGCAAACACCGGTCCCCTTCAAACAGGCAGAATACGCCGCTTTTGACGCCATGGCATTGATTGATATGCATAATTAAGGCGCACCTCATTTGAACTGTTCTTAAAAAAGACGAGTCCAAACGCCTGGTGCAGTTGAGGTGGTAATACGGGCTCAAGTTCAAGTAAAACAGTAGAGCCTTGGGCTCCCCCTCTTTCTTTCTTTCCCTGTCTCTGTCTCTCTCTTTCTCTCTCTCTCTCTCCTCTCTCTCCTCTCTCCTCTCTCTCCTCTCTCTCTCTCTCTCTCTCTCTCTCTCTCTCTCTCTCCTCTCCTCTCTCTCTCTCTCTCTCTCCTCTCCCTCTATCTCTCTCTCTCTCTTCTCTCTCTCTCTCTCTCTCTCTCTCTCTCTCTCTATCTCTCTCTCTCTCTCTCTCTCTCTCCTCTCTCTCTCTCTCTCTCTCTCTCTCTCTCTCTCTCTCTCTCTCTCTCTCTCTCTCTCTCTCTCTCTCTCTCTCTCTCTCTCTCTCTCCGGCCGCCTGAAAGGTAGGCAGTTAATTGGCCAAAGAGAGCCCAGCTGAGCCACGAAGGCCATGCTGTGGCACTGCACGGCCCGTGTAACGCTACACTGAGCCCTATAGCCAAAAGGTCGGAGACTAGCTGATCCGATGGACAGAGTCGGCCCTCCCCTGGGTGGTGGGTGCAGGGCACACGCAATAAACTCTGCTCAACAAGTGCTGTGGAGCCAGGACAACCCATGCAAACCGCACAAAACCAGCTCAAAATAATGTGGGTCAAAATGCAGCGCCAATGAGCCCATGGGTATTGTATGAGGTAATGAGGGTATTATCTTAGGACGTCAAAAGGACACAAAACGGAAAGTCTTCATGCGGATGTCAGCAACGGCACCACATAAACAGCATGTTTGGGAAAACAAAGTGGCTGCCCGAGTCGCCAAACTTTGCTGGGACCCAAACATCTCTCAAATTTGTAGTATTATTTAATGATCCCTCAGAACGAAAATATCAGGCAGGTCTATATGCCACAACTGTAGTGATGAATTGGGGAATTTTATTGAGGGCGGACAAAGCGTTGGGGCTGAGGGACCAATGGGTCTCCACTCGTGGACGATAGTTTAGCACTGGCCCTTTGTTGATGCACAGAAATGATAATCCTTCCAATTTACGTCTAATGTTCATGGATTGACTTGAAAAGCGGGTTTGGTCTTTTCTTCTCGAGACGTTCCAAGGTCAAAAATTAAACACGGCTAGCTCTGCAGTAAAGCACAGAGACAACTCAGCTAAAAAGGGGGCTTTGACCTTCCTCCTCCTCCAACACACTGAATTTCAGCAAACCTTTTAAAAATAGAATGGTTCTCAGCAAAACTGGCTAGAACCATTTCTATCGTTATCAGTATATTTATTATCACAATTTCGTTCTAAACTCAGCTAAAAGCCACTGCTAACTTTCTACCGATAAATTTCTGTCGCTGACTTGATCAGCTGAGCGTGTCGGATGGCTCGCAGCTTGTCTCCGAAAAAACACCGGCTTTAATACGGCAGTGTCAAACTGTGACGATAAATTTCCGCCCGCCGCTTAACCACAAAAGAGTCTGTCACTAGCGCGGTGAGCAATGACCACCAATGTCCCACAGCTTCAGCCTGAGCCAGCTCCGACTCCGCCGAGTCCGTGTCAGCTCTGGCTCGGACTCGAGTCGGACTCAGCGAAACTGAGCTAGAGCAAGAGCTCGGAACTAGACTTGAACCCATACTCGACTCGAGCTGACCGGCCTTGACCTGAGCCAGCTCAGCGGCGCCCGACGCGGGTCCACACTCGGCTCGAGCTGACCGGCCTTGACCTGAGCTAGCTCAGCGGCGCCCGACTCGAGTCCTTACTCGGCTCGAGCTGACCGACCTTGACCTGAGCCAGCTCAGCGGCGCCCGACGCGGGTCCACACTCGGCTCGAGCTGACTGGCCTTGACCTGAGCCAGCTCAGCGGCGCCCGACTCGAGTCCTTACTCGGCTCGAGCTGACCGGCCTTGACCTGAGCTAGCTCAGCGGCGCCCGACTCGGTTCGAGCTCACCGGCCCGGACCCGCAGCCACCCGTACCTGCAGCACGGTGAACACGACGCCGAACAGGAGGAGCGAGGCGACGCACCAGACGGCGCCCTGCACGTAGAACCAGTTGAAAGAGGAGGTGGCCGGCTCCGGCGCCAGGAAGTAGCTGTCTGCGGTGCGCCGGCGGGTGCCGCGCACGCAGTGCTCTGTCGATCACAGGCCACAGGTCACCGGCCACGCAGCGGGTCGCGGCCGTGGCCGAGCGGGTGTGACCGCCGGCAACGCTCGCGGTGGCCACGTCAGACAACGCATGGGACGGAGCGGACGTGGCGTGCCGGAGGTCCATTGTACGCCCGGCTGTTTCATGCCAGCAGTGGGTATGCACTGCTTACGGACCATCTAGCATGCCGCCGTCCAGGTGCTTCCTGCGGCAGTGGAACGTGTGGTCGGCGAGCACGCAGCTAGCGACGCCGGTTGGGTCTTCTTAGCAGTCATGTCGGGCGCAGCCTGAGTTCTGGGCAGCAATACGAGAAGCACGATGGTCATAGACGCTCGCGTCGCCGCGTGCCCTTAAATGAGGCCCGGCAGCTCGCGAATCGCAGCATGTCAAGGGACTACTAGCTTTTTTCACGCATCTGAGTGCACCCTCAGAGGCAAAAAAAAACCAGAAAAAATCACATAAGACCCCTGATCGATCAGTAAATCAACTAAACAACACAACGGGGCTAGCTGGCCAGCACGACCAGCTAGCCCCCACGAAACGTACACAATTTGCAGTGACCTTCCGTCTGATCAGCCGCGCACGTCTCCAGTCGGTGCGGCAAAAAGGAGGGCCAAGAAGTGGCGCGGGACTGCGGCATCGACCATCGGCCAGCGTGCGCCCCGCGCAGCACCGGAGAACAGACTCGAACACGAGCGTCGAGCGGCGTCCGGTCACGTCTCCAGACGGCGGCTGGTCCCCCTCCGTCACCGGCGGAGGGGTGCTGACCTTTCGCCCCGGCCCATGCATGGTAATGCCCCAGACACGACCCGAGCGCTCGGTCCGGTCAGCAGTTACAGCCGCCGCAGCCATTCGCCGCCAGCAGTGTGCGCCAAGTTCTGAGGCACGCGAGGCGCGCAGCGTGCCTCAGAACGCAACTCTAGCTGGCTGACAGCCAGGTGCGGCAAGACATCCGAATTGGAAAACTTCCCGAGACACCTCAACACCAACAATCGGGGTGGCAGTACGCTCTGTAATCATCGAACTGGTTTCGGGTCGTAACTTCGCTTCTTCGCCTCCTCCCCTTCCCCGGCAGCAAAACACGAGTGGGATTGCCACACAGAGGCTCCAACCGAAAAACGCCCCTGTGGCCATACCGAGATCTAATTAAACGGACGACGAGCTGCGACGGGGTAGTCTGGAGTTTAGGGGCGCGCCGACTGCGGCGGTCATTTGGGACGGGGTAGTCTGACGGCGCGTCACCGTTCAGACATCAGCAGCATCCAGTGGGACGCCGCCAGTCATTTGCATGGGAAAATGTCACTCAGGTGTTTTCTGAGATTCGCGTAGATTTTAAGTCACTACTTAACCACCGGGCGCGACGGCTGGAGCGGCAGCGACAGTTCGTGTGGGCTTTTAAAGTGATGGCCACGCAATCACAATTGCACGAGCACGCGATTCTACATTTGTGTGGCCACGTGGTGCGCACAGGGCTGCGAGGGCTGCGAGTCGCCAGCAGGCGACCACCAAGTCCGTCAGCCAACGGCCGTAGCCGGACTCGCAGCGACTGTGGACTGAGTCACGCTAGCTGAAGGTGGATATACAGTGAAGGTGTCTGCCGTCGCAATGACCGTGCCGTCCAGTGTCACACTGACCATGGCTAGTGTTGCAACAGTTATGGGTGGGGGCCCCTGTGCCCATGGCTGTAGTGGCACTAACCGCGGCTGGGGTCGCACGGGCAGCAGGAGGCCGGCGTCGCCGTCCTCGGGCGCTGCTGGTCGCAGCAGCGCAGACACCGGTGCTGGGGCAGCTGGAGTCGCAGCTCACCTGCCGCACACGCGTTGAGCCCGGTCAGCGGCCCCACTGACACGCTCGGTCTCCACACGCCACGGTGTGCGGCTGAGGCCTGCTGTCGGCCGCTTGTTCCAGCTGACTACCCTAATGATTACAGCCGCCACATGCGGCGCACAGCAAACAAAGCATTGTGATTAGCAGCGCTCTCGGCAGACGCGCCGCCTGCTCAGCTCGCCTCACAGGGCAAGGGGCCGCGGCGGCGACGCAGCAGCACGGCTCCGACCGAACCCACTGCTTACGCCGCCATCTCGGGCCAATTAGCGGCGACACGACACTCGGCGCCGGACGAACAGCCGAGAGAGGGACGAACAGCCAAGAGAGGGACCAATAGCCGGGAGAGGGACGAACGGCCGGGAGAAGGACCAACAGCCGGGAGAAGTACGAACGGCCGGCAGATGGACCAACAGCCGGGAGGGGGACGAATGCCCGGGAGAGGGACGAACCGCCGGGAGAAGGATCAACAGCCGGGAGAGGGACGAACGGCCGGGATAAGGACCAACAGCCGGGAGAGGGACGAATGGCCGGGATAAGGACCAACGGCCGGGAGAAGGGCCAACAGCCGGGAAAAGTACGAACGGCCGGGATAAGGACCAACAGCCGGGAGAGGGACGAATGGCCGGGAGAGGGACGAACGGCCGGGATAAGTACCAACAGCCGGGAGAAGGGCCAACAGCCGGGAGAAGGACGAACGGCCGGGAGAAGGACACCAGCACTCACCAGCGCACGACGTGCAGTTGCGCGGGCCGGGTCCCTGGCACGTGCCGCACGTCTCGTAGCACGGCCGGCACACCTTAGCGCGCGGTTCAAAATACTCGCGGCCGCCGCATGGAACGCATGTGTTGGCACCGCTTAGTAGCTGGTACCCCTCGTGGCAGGAACTGCAGCTGGTCAGCTCAATTCCTGAAGCAGAGAGGAGGGGGCTGAGCGACTCCCAGCATCGATCTGGTCCGTCTTGCCTAACATGTTGAATGGGACTTCACGTCTTGGATGGAGGGGTGGAAATACGCAAAGCAATGTGACGTGGAAGCCAGCAGGCACGTCGTGTGGAATTCTCAAACCGCAGGGACGCTAACATGTATTGCATACCGTATGCGCTTTTGAGTCGCCATTCGAGACCCCCGCACGAATTAAGCGCAGCCTGTCGCAAGTCAAGCTTGCACGCATCTGGATCCCTTCCGCGACAGTGGAACACAATGTCATGCTGATCTTTCAAGCTGCTGTGTTACCAGGGTTCCCAGTCAGGTACTCTGACGTCATGGTTCCATGAGTGGTTGTTCAATTGCTACAACATGTTGGGCAGCACGACAGGAGCGAATTGGGTAATTTTCGCCGTTTGATAGCTTCATCAATTATTCAGCACCAACAAGAAATAACAGCCTTGTCCTGGTGTGAAACACAAAGAGCCGTATGACCTTCTATAAATTGCTTTATAATCTAAGAACCACAGCGTTAATTGCAAGCTTCAATTCTTCTGCCAGCCGGGTCAAAATAAATGAAAGCAAATGCAGGCGAGCCAATTCCTTAAGCCTTGACGATCACTATGATGAAGTACAAAAACAGCCGTGACTAGACTTAATGCTCAGAATGTCGCCAAGCAGCTCGGGCAAGTTTTCTTTCACTAACATGTTGGAGACATTGTTATTCGTCCGCACAATGTCGCGTGTTATAACGCACGGTTTCACCAGTTAATTGCATGCATACAGCATAGCTTGCGTAGAACAAAGCCGACAAACGGTTGCAAAATCGCCGTGCGGATTCTGGCTTGTTCAGAATTCAGATCTGAAGGCCAACTTATGGCTGTTCCACCTCTTTATGAGCTTTAAAGGTCGAGTTTATACGCATTTTCGAATAACGGAGTTCCGTATGAACACAGCGCACTTCTTCATCCTTAACTTCACCCATGTCCTAACCAGTTTATGGAAAGGCTTGAAAAGAAAACATGTCTAATCAGGCTGTGAGCCTTCAAGGAGTCAATGTCTAGCTAATTTACCAGCGGTACAGTTCAAACAAGGTGACCCCGCCCGGTGACTGCGCGATGATGGGTTTCAACGAAACCTAATCCTTTTAGAATAGGCTGTCTTGCGACACATGCATAGTGAGAATCACTGGCTTTTGCGCGAGTAGTGGGAACATGTCGTAGAAAGAACCGAAAGTGTTATATGTAAAAGAAGCATTCAAGACAATTATTTTGGTTACATATGTCAGGGCGATGTCAAAACCGCTGAAATACAAAAGGGAACAACACTTGGAGTACCTAACAGCAATTGTTACCAATATTCCAGTGGCCCGAGTCCCATCCTCCCCGGACGGAAGCGGCCTGGCTGGGCTTCGATGGGATGCGTCAAGCGCATGCTGACACGGCACCCGCCGCCCTTACACAGGCCACGCACGGCTGAAGCAAGACTGGAAACGGCATTATCGCAATACGCTTCCTTCATACCCAATCGAACCCGTAAGCTTAGGTTGTCCTCACGCACAACGACGCCTGAGCGCTCCTTTATTTCAATGCCAGCTCACAAAAACCGGCACTGATCGGCCTACGGAGGCCATCGATTAGCACTTCGAGCCGACCTTCAACGCTCGGAAAATATTTCACAGACTGGCGGTGCACTTCCGGCCAGCGGTCGGCGTCGGCGGAATCGGTCCAGTCATGGTGCGGTAAAGTATATGGTGCGGACCGAGTTTGAGCCTAGCGTGTGTGTGTGTGTGTGTGTGTGTGTGTGTGTGTGTGTGTGTGTGTGTGTGTGTGTGTGTGTGTGTGTGTGTGTGTGTGTGTGTGTGTGTGTGTGTGTGTGTGTGTGTGTGTGTGTGTGGTGTGTGCGTGTGTGCGTGTGTGCGTGTGTGCGTGTGTGCGTGCGTGCGTGCGTGCGTGCGTGCGTGGGCGTGCGTGCGCGCGCGCGCGTGTGTGTGTGCGTGCGTGCGTGCGTGCGTGCGTGCGTGCGTGCGTGCGTGCGTGCGTGCGACATTGAGTACCTCAGCGTTAGCTTGGCCCTGTTTAACGGCACCACTGTCCACTGTTGAAATGGTTGCCGGGTGCGTGATGAAGCCATGCGTCGATTCCTCTAGCGCGCGTGAAACGCGTTCGGCAATTGTAAGTAGCAATTTTCACGAATGATCACGGTGCAAAATCTATCGCGCACCTTTTGCCAGCGATTGAAATGCGTAGGCTATATTTCAAAACAATGTTTGCAAAGACGCATAATATACAATTGCGGTTAGCTGGCTATAAGCAAGATCACGCTTTTATAGACGGATATGATGCCAGATCTCTTCGTACCGAAACTTTTCATCTCATTAAAAAACGTTTGGTAGCATGTCTGGCGCGAACGCGACAAAACGAGCTCCTATAACCTTGCATCGCCCCCGTTCACAGGCATGCAGTGCCTACAGAGCTTACTTACAGTACCTACAAGGCCTACATGGGTTACACCTTAACATAGTCCAAGGTGAATGATCCTCAAATGAAATCATCCTCATAGCCCGCCTTGCTCCACACAGCACCCATGTAAACAATAATGACGCAGCCAGCATCGAACACCCTTGACTGATTCATATCACTGATTGCCAGGTGTAGTATTTTCCTAGAACTTGGATGAGCTAAAGGCATCGGCTGAAGGAATATCTATAATCGGTCTCATTTAATATATACAACATTTATCTGCTGGATACACACGGCTAAACCATTGCATGTTGGATAAATCACACGAAAATAATATTTTCTTTATCAGACTGTTGAGTATATGCTAACATTTTCTAGCAACAGCTGAAGCACGTTATGAAAAGTTTTCAGTCCATCGAAACGCTTCAGTGCTTCCCACGTGAAAATGGCTGTTGTCATATCACAACGGTCTCGAACACAGAGTGCGGATGCGCCGATTAAAGCGACGGACACATCATACTCTGATGACTTTAGGGTTGTTGCTGCGTTGTCGGCATCCATCGCCTTTGACCGACGCATATTGCTGTTTACCAGGCTTAGTATTTTCCTAGAGTTTGGGTAACCTTACGGTATGGGCTGAAGAAATGTCCATGAAGGGTATCATTCAAAATAACATCTGTACCTCCATTCTACTTGTTTTTCTCCGAGGCATGCGGCTATTACTACTGTCTTATCTACGTGAATTATGCTCCTCGCAAATGCACTTAACAACTTACGTGGTTTACCTGTTGCATGCTAATGCAATGGCATTAAAACTATCTTCCTTGGCGGGGTGTGCAGTATGTACTAACTAAACCTTCATCGAAACATTTCAAAAACTTTTGAAACTTTTCAGTGCATTAATCCATCGTAAAAACGACTGCTGAAACATTTTCCTAAATCAAAAGTACGCATAGGCCATGACTTTACTTAGAAACCCCATGGACTCTCGCAGTTGGTAAAAAAGTACGCTGAACTGCCTTGATACGGCAAAACAGCATTGCTCACAAAATAGCCCGTACGCTGGTGAATCCGGCGGCCCATTTATGGATAACAGATTCGTCATGCTTTTTTCGTCGCTCACGAGCCATCTTTAAAAAGCATTTATTCAAATATTCAGAAGTCGGATTTGCTTCGATGTTGCCAATGTTTGGCAGAGAAGCTTTATCCTTGAAGCGAAGCACTACGTCCGCGCGTGGAGAATGCTGAGATGAGTTGCGTGACAGAAATACACAAACAGGGATCTTTCTATAGTGACTTGCTTCGATAAGGCTGTTGTCCAAGGCGACAACAACGACCACCTCTTTACTACAGTCATGCAGTGCTAATGGACACCGCGCATTCCATAAGCTGGTGTGATTGTATGCCAACAAACACATCACACGAAGAGCGCGGTCAAATACATAGGTATATAGAACGAACATGAGTTCTTATACAGTATAGCATTCGACAGTTCACGACTGTCACCACATGCCATACGTTGAATGCCTGTCTGGAATCATTCCCCCATAATGACCATATCGTCCGCTAATTTGTTTGGCCTGTGGCTTCGGCCATTTCAGACATCATTAGCATTGATACCCTTTAAAGTTAGATTCACAAATATGCTCTATGTAATGATCTAAGTTTGGTTGGTTTTGATTTGGGTTTTGGCTTGAAACTCTCCGGCTCTGGAAGCCCAAAAGCCATCAGATTCGAGAAGTGCATAACTGACTGGATTGTGGGATGGAACATATCAAATTGGCTTTGGAAAGATGAGGACGTCACATAAAGCAATTACACATATTTCGAATTACAGTGGCACAAGTAGGTACAGAGCAAATCGAGCGTACTTCACCCGTACCCGTGCTCTTAAGTATAGCGGCAGCAACAAACACTGAAACATATTGTGTACGACCAAAATCCTCAGTGTGCTCATATCACGCATACACAACTTAAACAGATATGGCGGCACTGTGCCTCCTCACTTGACTCCATCCAGACAGAAAACGATCTGGGAGTACCGAGTCTCAGTTCACAGACGTGGTCTCACGCGAATGTCAATGTCGACATGCGCACCACATATTCAGCCAGCCCCATCCTGAGCAGCTTCTCAAAAACAATTTGACGACTAGCACGGCCCAAACGTTGCTCGCAACCACGAAAAAATAAACGTACTGCTGTTCCATGCTCTGCGCGAGCCAATACACTATTTGAGGACGTTTATGGCTCGGTCTGTGGTTCGGGTGTTGAATTGCTTCGGTAAAGTGACCAGATAATCAGTCATCCGTTTGTGCATATTATCTCCAATACTTTGCTCGCCAGGGCAGGTAGTGTGACCACTTCCACACCTGCCACGCTGTATTTTCTCCCCTTGCCCACGTCTAACCAGGATCTGGTGCCAAATGTGTCGTTTGCACCGCCATATGCACTGTGCTGGCCACTCGCTATACCGACGAGCAGCGGGTTATATAAGAAACATGAATAGTATATTCACGTGCTCTTCGGATATTTCCTGTTGATTGTTGCAGATTTTATACGATTGTACTTTGCATTATACCCACAAACGTAGGAACATTCATGGCTATAAACGCGGAGACGAACAGGATAACTCCATAACGAACTTGGGTTAGTGCGATACTGACGTATGATCCACAGTGCCGTAATACTGTTGAATACGTGATGTTCTGTTATCCTGATTGCTGCGTCCAATTTTGAGCCTCCACTAATTGAGTTCGGTATCTCTCCGTTGCAACATGATGACAGCTTGGTTTTTATGTATTTTTTTCATTTGTCCGTGAAGCATCGTACAAATTCCTGATTTGGGCGGACGGTGGTTTAGCAAATGCAACCAAAATCTGTTGAAATATAGACGTTTTCGGAACGCCTTGATTCCGACAGCGTTTCTGGTGGATTTGATCCCGTCACATCAACTAAGTTCAGGCTACGAGCACCCTCCCTGTCACCTTCCATTCTCGCCAAACGGTTAGATCTGCATCACAATGGCCAATTACGCGACATTTTCGAGTCAGCACCCTTGTCAGTTCAGCCAGGAAAGCACTGGCCACGCGTAAGACCTCTGCAGCAACATGCTGCTTTTGCTGCCGGAACAGCCAGGCGCGCTTTCCGAAGTCAACCGCCCTTGGGATTAGACGACCGCTCAACTTGAACCTCTCCTCTGAGACCTAATGTGCCCGACGACAGCGCTGGCCGATCATGCAGGGGTACGTGGAGCGTTGGCGCGAGCTGGGCACTGCCCACCAGCGCTCTTGTCCGCTCCTAAAACACCCCACGTGAGCGGGCTAATATAGGGGGCCGATTTGTTCTGCCAGTGTCTTGGCAACCGCAATTAAAACGCACATCTAGAGACCACCTAGTTACAGCAAAAACGGTCAAGCATATCAGGAAGCGACAGCTTCGAAGTCCATTTCTCTCTCCTAGCCCTGTGACGGGCGCTAGATAAGCAAATGGCACATAACACAGACACAATAGCATTTCCTCTTTAGTAACCATTATCATGTAGGTAGTGGAGGTGTTACGTAAACACGGAAAGATAAGTGAATGTAGTCAGCGCAGATTGATAACTGACAGCCCATACCATTGCCACGATACACCATTTACACCACAGCATCATTAACTAGCCTATTCCAACGTCACTTACAAATTAGGGTTGGTATAACCCTAAATGTTCTTTGGATAAAGCGGAGACTGATACCATTGAAGCTAAAGAGCATTTCCTTGTCAACACCATGCATGGTCATGAGATCATTTTGGGTGGATATCAGTCACAACTCACAGTGAAGTTGGCTGCACGTCTGAAGTTTGTGAGATCTCAACTCAGATCGAGATCCCCCTCAGTTTTGACTGCAACGCGTTGTGCTTGAGAACGGTTTTGAAAAGGGCGGCACTGGCCGCCTTCCGGTCCATTGCTGGTATCACGATGGGTCCGGTAGTGTTGAGATCATCTGGCAATCTGTGCCACGATGAGTCAGGTAGTGTTGAGATCATTTCACAATCTGTGCCAGGATGGGTCAGGTAGTGTTGATACCATTCATCAGTTTGTGCTATGATGGGTCCGGTAGGGTCAGTTCAAGATCATTCAGGTCGGGTCAGATCAGGATCATTTGGCAACTGTGAACGGCATGTCTTTGATTGCTCTGGTGGCTGATATCCGTTATCAACATTAAAGAAGGCCCCTCCCCCAAAACGGGCGGACCCATGGCCTGCTTCGAGCGAGCGTGACCGCCTGCACCTCTCGATGCACGCTGAACAAAGCGATTGTCAGTTTCCCGCCGCGCCAACGGTGTTCACGTGTCGCTGTCGACGCCAATGTCTGGGTCCGGTTTCATCCGTACGGATTGTTTTTTGTAGTTAACAAAGCTTACCTCTCCGATGTTGAACGAATGGGAAGAACATTTTTCGTCACGCTGTAGTGTTGGCGGTAAACGGCGCCCGGACATACGACCGCAGGCGCGTATATTAAAGCCTGCACAGCGCATTTATGAAGAATTACGCTTCCTACCACAAACAGCCGTATTAAGCTGCGATCGGTGGATGCCGGGCCCGTCCACGTTGAATACTTTATCACGTGTTGATGCAAGACTCGATCAGCCTGGAGCCTCAATCGCAATAGATTCCTGTTTTCCGGTTCAAATTTCCTGTTTTCTCTCATAAACTGCACCACATCGCAGCCGGGGACCGTGTCTCGGCACCTCATTATGGCGCGCTCAAAGGGCGCCATATATCGCAGCACGGCTGACCTACGGCCGGCCCGTGTGGGCATCTCACCTCGGCGGCGCAGCCAGGCAGGCGCGGCGCGTGGCGCCTCATCCTCCAGTGAGACGGCCCCATTGTTGACACAACTATAAATAGTAGCGATTCCCAGGATCTTTTCCAGCGCTCCTTACCACCAGAGCCCAAGTGCACCAGTGGGAGACCAGGGAAGCGCCACTGAAGGCGGCAAACTGCTACCGTCCCAGCTGGCCGGGCCGCAGCGCCAGCGGTTCTATCGTGGCGATGCGGCCCAGAACCGCCGCCACCGGATGTCACCTGCCGCGCCGCTCTCAATACTTTACCAATTCGTTGACAATGAAACTGTGTGTTACACTGCATACTTTCGGCTTTCTCGTGAGGAATAGATATCTATCGCTACATACCCGGCCGTCGTACACGGGTGACTCCTCGTGCGACATCACCAACGGACCGGAACCTGAACAGTTACCGCTTGGATGGTGCCTCGGTGCAACACGTGCCACGTTATTAAAGTCAGCATCATGTCCGCTCCCAATTCGCCAAAATTCCCGCCAATTATCAGGTCAATTCCCGGACAGGCGGATCGGCGCTGGCACCCGGTGTTCACATGTGCGCACGTATCGTCCCTGACTGACCTGTGCACGTGCGACACGTGCGGTGGCAGCGGCGGCAGCCGGCAGGCGTCTGGAAGTAGCCGCTCGGACAGCTGGTGTGGCAGCTGCCGGCCACCAGCAGCCAGCTGGCGTGGCACGACACACACTCGTCCGGCCGCGGCCCGAAGCAGGTCAGGCATGTGGGCGCGCACGGCAGGCAGTCGTCCAGGGAGCGGTACGTGCTGGGGGAGGCGCGAGCGTGTCAGCCGGCTGAGCCACACGGACCCAGGTCACACCGCTGGGGAGTCACTCGGCGTCTTCGGGGAGACAGGGGTCAGCCGGCTGAGCCACACGGACCCAGGTCACACCGTTGGGGAGTCAGTCGGCGGCGCCGGGGAGACAGGGGCCAGCCGGCTCAGCCACAAGGACCCAGGTCATCTCGCTGGGGAGTCAGTCGGCGGCGCCGGGGAGACAGGGGTCAGCCGGCTCAGCCACAAGGACCCAGGTCCACCGCTGGGGAGTCAGTCGGCGGTGTCGGGGAGACAGGGGTCAGACGGCTCAGCCACAAGGACCCAGGTCATCTCGCTGGGGAGTCAGTCTGCGGCGCCGAGGAGACAGGGGTCAGCCGGCTCAGCAACACGGACCCAGCTCAGCTAGCTGGGGAGTCAGCCGGCGGCCCCGGGAAGACAGGGGTCAGCGATGATAACCAGACCGCAATTAGTGACCAGGGCGAACATATGCCAGTACGGAGACATGAACCACTGGTCAGAAAATCATGCTAAAAGTGCTGCCACCACCCAGACAGGAGCAAGCCGCTGCCGCTCCGTTTACAAATGAGGTGACTGTCGAAGCCATAGTTCAAACCCGCTTGCGAGATCGCTGTAATTTATGCACTGTTTTGATATTCTACGGCGCTTATTAGCATACAATTTTCGCAAGTTTGTGAATGGCAACGATCAAACTTATTACCAGGACGGCGAAGTGTGGGTAATAGGTCAACTAGAGTTCAGCTCGCGGACAGGCCACCACCGTACCGGATCTCAGTGACGTCAGACGAGTGTCCTCACACACATCCTGGAGCGCGGGCGGATCTCAGTCGACATAAACGTCAAGCTCTCACCAGATTCGATTCACTTCGTCTTGCAGTTGGGAGAAAAGCAAATACTGCTTTACAACGTAAGTTCTGCATTCTTAAACGTATATTCACTTGATGCCTATAGGAAGACATCTGAAGCAGAAGACAGGAAACCTCACAGGTAATACTGAATTTCTTTGCTTCTTGCATTTCTTGGAGCCTTCCGCGGGCATGCTGTCTAGATCGGGAAGTCTCGATATCAAGTTAGGAGGGCTCGACCGAAAGCTGGGTGGAGGGGCTGTAGCTCCTCCAGCTGAAGATCATACGCAGCAGCAACGTAGTCTTCAGGCACCCACACGTGCGCTATGGGTGTCGCACAACGCGGTCTGACAGGCCAAAACACGCTCCCACCAGCCCCAGCATTAATTCCGGGTACTTTCATCCGAGGACAAATCCACTGCGGCAACTGGATGGCGAGGAGACGCACAAATCATTTCCAATACTTTTGTTTGCGGAGCATTCCCCACTGGCTTGGAGCCGCATCGTGTTTTAGAAAGGCGACATCTAAGTGCAGAATGGCCGCGCCCGCCCACGACCAGTCCTGCTGCGGGACGGTGACCAGCCGCGCCGGGAGGTGTCAGCAGCCAGCGCCCGCCCAGGACCAGTCCTGCTGCGGGACGGTGACCAGCCGCGCCGGGAGGCGTCAGTGAGGGCGGCGGGATCGCCGCGCCAGCGATCCGGGCCCTGTCAGCGGTCGGGCGGGCGTGCAGCGGCTGGCAGCAGCGCTGTGACGGCTGATTCTGACGGGCGGACGCCGCCGGCCGATCGCAGCGGCTAATACGTTTAGGCGCCGAGCGGCACGCGCTCGGCGCCCAGACAGACAGCCGGCCGGTGCGGCTTCTCCGAGCCGCGGCAGGTGCTCAGACCGTGCGCCGCACACCCAGGGGACCGCTGGCGGCCAGAGTCGGACAGCCCGAGAACTGCTGAAGAGCAGAGCCGGACAGCCCGAGAACTGCTGAAGAGCAGAGCCGGACAGCCCGGCCGGCCGGACTGTCCGGCAGCTGACGGCCGGAATCGGACAGCCCGGGAACTGCTGACGGCCACAGTCGGACAGCCCGGGAACTGCTGAAGGGCAGAACCGGACAGCTCGGGAACTACTGAAGAGCAGAGCCGGACAGCCCGGGAACTGCCGAAGGCCAGAGTCGGACAGTCCGGGAACTGCTGAAGGGCAGAGCCGGACAGCTCGGGAACTACTGAAGAGCAGAGCCGGACAGCCCGGGAACTGCCGAAGGCCAGAGTCGGACAGCCCGGAAACCGCTGACGGCCAGAGTCGGACAGCCCGGGAACTGCTGAAGGGCAGAGCCGGACAACCCGAGAACTACTGAAGGCCAGAGTCGGACAGTCAGAGAGACAGCGGCTCGAGCTGGTGGCGGGCCCGCGCCGCGGCTGACTGCGTGCAACAATGCGGCGCGGCGCGGGGGGTCGATACGATAAACAAGGAGGGTCGGGACGCATAGCCACCAAAATTACTCAAATGCATTAGTTAGATGTGCATGTTGTGACGTCGGCAGCACACGTGAGCATATTAAATGTTGTGTCCACTCGTAGCTTTTTTCTCGCCCGGTTACTGCAGCGATTGCTCCATCTGCATGCCATTGAGATGGATCACAATTGGTTAGGATTCCGGTCAAATCCAAAAACATGCTTTTCGTTCTCTGGCCGGCTTAAATGAACGATTTTATGTTCATCCTATTGGGACCTAACGCTTTCTTTTCATGGTAAGGTTTCTGTGCAATATTTCTGACATGATATTACCTCTGCCAGATTATTCATTCTGACTTCTCAGCCTTATTTGAAACATTGATTTACGAGACCACACAAAACACCAATGAAAGATGTGCCCTAAACAGCTCATGAAAATTGCAACGGTATTTTCATCGAGGGAGGAGAGATATTGTTTGTACCAAAATAACCGTGCATGTCTGCGAAGACCGTCCCTTTCAGCTTATTTGATAAAACGTGAGGAGGGAAGATGGCGCCAGTCAGATGGGGAGACGGCACCAGTCAGGTAGGGAACCAGGGAAATCGCCGGAAACGCACACTGGGTCCGGTCACGTGCATCGAGCAAGAACGCACTCAGCGCAGACCGGTTTGAAACGTTTTAAAAAGCTGACAGTACTAGTCTCTGTGATTTCAAACATCTGCGGTACACTAACTGTGCATGCTCCCTCTAGCTTACCGAAACAATTAGCTTGGCGAGCGAAAGCCTACATCGCTAACAGGCACGTCAAATCAACGAATTCATAGAACGCATTGTTTATCAGAATGGAAAAAAACACACAAGTTACACCTGCCTACGTTTCTCTAGCGGTCAGCTCAGGTCAGCAGCGGTCATCTCAGGTCAGTAGCGGTCAGCTCAGGTCAGCAGCGGTCAGCTCAGGTCAGCAGCGGTCAGCTCAGGTCAGCAGCGGTCAGCTCAGGGAGCGCCGGACGGGGCTAGCGCTGCCCGGTATCCGCAGCCCCTTGCTTACGGAACATGGCACGCATCGTCCCGCGCCTTTTGTTATGGAGCGCCAGCGACCGCTGGGGCCATATTGGCGCCCAGGGGCCCTGGCGCAACCGGGGTTTGAGCGAGGCGTCCCCATGTGGGGCCGATGGCGCTAACCACTCGGCCATTACGACCCCTAATATCCGTAGCCAGCCATGCGGAAGAGGCACTAACCCAATATTGTCGCACATGTGGGACGGGTCATTGGCCGCTTCATTTACTCAGGGAAATACACGGGCAAAGAAAGAATGCGGCAGAGTGACAAATATCGCGTGATCAGCTTAGTTATGGGGCATTGCTGTGCGTCCTGTGAGACATGCCATCGAATGAACATCGAATCGTGCGATATCACTGTTTACAAGGAGTATCTCGCAGGGGGTCTAATATCTCATTCACAATGTAGCTAAACAACACGATATTGTTATTTCTTACTGGAGCTTTGTCCATGGATTTTCGCTAAAGAATTTAAGGCGCTGAGCCCACAAAAAGTACTCGTCATGGACACTTGTGGAAAAATCTGTATGCTCGTATGATGCATACAGTATCTCTTGTTTTCGCCGAGCTTTCTCGTTATGCCTCAGTGACTGCAACGTCTTTGTCATACCACAGGCGCAACGGCAGACGAACACTGATTAAAAGACAATAGCAGGCAATTGTTGAAATGCATTCACAAGAGTCAGACGTTTCCGACAAAGTCCGTTGCCATTCGTGATAACTGACGCCGCTGAAAGGTTGATTACTTTGATAACATGTTCCAATGATAGCTTGACATATTATTCTAACTGGCAACTCCCCGAATATCAAAGGTCTGTTATTTTCGGCGTAAGAGCTCAAACACCGGTAAAATAGCAGCCCAAGGCCCTGTTTACACGTACGGAACATTTCTAATACGTTTTGTACCACAGTGTTTCTGTCGGC
Organism: Pollicipes pollicipes; assembly: GCF_011947565.3. Taxonomy (NCBI): domain Eukaryota; kingdom Metazoa; phylum Arthropoda; class Thecostraca; order Pollicipedomorpha; family Pollicipedidae; genus Pollicipes; species Pollicipes pollicipes. Next base: position 49,122,350 of record NW_023596746.1, read on the forward strand.
AACAGTGCGGGAAGCTGAAATACTTCACGTGTTCGAGTTAAGTCGGCTAAAAAAACAGACAGCAGAAAGCATAATGGCACACTCGTTACAAATATGACAAATATTGGTTGCGCCCAATCCCATTAAGAGGTCTGTAAGCTGTCAGATGTAAGCTGTCAGATGATGTCAGATGTCAGATACACCAGATTTGTAAGCACTACGGCGACTTGGGAGGCTGTGGATATTCGACGGCGGGAGTCTTGCCAAGTGCATTGCATGCGCATACAAATCAACTACTGGAATACTTCCTATAAAAAGGTATGCCATTGCCCCTCTGCTTTTATAAAGCGTGACATCGGGCGAGCTCTGCCGAGCGCGATCGCCGTGCCCTGTTGATTGCATTGCTCCTTTAAGGCAGATTCAACAGAGCAGCTCGAACAAGTTTTTCATCCTGCTGCATTTTCGGTTTTTCCTTCATAGTTCACCAGCGGACTTTTGCCCAAGAAACAAGCGACCAATGAACTGTCAAATGCCACTGAAAATATTGGGTTAGTCCCTCTTTAACATGGAGCGTTACGAAAAACTATTCTTGGATATTCGGTGGATAATGGACAGCACGCTTTCTTCCAGCTGCATTGTAATACACATCATTCGACGGCATCTTCTGTGAGAAGTGGGCAACACATATGGCGGTAAGCCACGACGAATCCGACACGTTTTTTGTTCTATGCTTCTCTGTTTTGACTACGGGATTTCGCCGAAACACTTCAATAACCAGTGAAGTATGACGAAGTACGTGTTCAATGCGGCTGAGAATATTGGATTCAGGCCTTTCCAACATGAGGTGCTTATGGTTCTGGACGTTACGAGTATTGTCAGCTACCTTTCACACAACACCACCGAGCGTGCCAAGCCTGGCGTGAATTACCTTTCGCAGAAGTGGTTCTCCCAGGTGCAACAAAGGTTCCCAAGTTGGAGGATACGCCTTTTTGGTAATTTCTTTCCAGTTCACTCGCATATTTGATATAGAGCCTTTTTCAAATCTTCAGGAAGTCCAGAAGCTCAGCCTTTCTGTCCCCCCCCCCCTAGTTCTGGCACCCCTGGGCCGTCCAGGGATATGCAGCCTATTTCAAACTCGCTCGTCTCAATTCTCGGCCTATCTCATCATCTCCCCCCCCCCCCCCCCACATCCACGCAGTATAGCGCTTCATAACTGCATCCGCTAATTCGCCTTTGTCTTCTGTCATTCACTTCCATCTTCCGCTACCGCTGTTCTTTTTCCAACTGCTTTCTCACTCTCACCCACTCTAAGCCTTACGCAGCCATCCTCCGTTACTTAACTTTTATCTCTCACTAAGCCGCCTTGCCTCACTCCTCACTCACTCCGGTAGCACTCCACTCTCCGATCGCATATACCCCCTCCAATACCCCTCGCCCTATCTCACTTCTTCCTTCCTGCTCTTTCTTAATATGTCCGTCCCGGTTTTGATTTTACCTGCAGTGCGCCCACTTATTACTGTTCCTCCACTCTCATTTTCTTAGGAGCATGCGTATCGACAGAAACAACCGTCACTTCCTGCATTGGGACATCAGCCATATGCATATTATCGCTGCCGAAAGCACAAGGCTTGCACAACCTGCTCTCTAGTTTTATCTTAGGGTGCTTGAGCCCTTTCCTCGCTGCCGACCTTTCGCCAGCAGGGTAACGTGGTATATTGTTTTTTATATTTAACCACAACTTTTTGGTTGGATGGATTTCTGGGATCAGCGCAACACTAAGCAGTGTTTGTTGCGTGACCTCGGGGGTCACCGCCCGGTCCTGAAATTGTAGATATGTGGCAGAATCGGCGAAAGCTTCATGTGCAGCCATGCTCGGCTGGGTCCGTCCTGTGCTCTGACGTTGCCTGACCTTTAGCGCGGCCGCTACCACCGGCCGAAGTCCGCAGCCCGGCCAGGGCAAACAGCGAGTGTCCGAAGCATCTCGAACCCGCCCCAACACGGACGGATGGGCCCAAAGACCAGTGCTCTAACCAACTGAGCCACCGCACAGGGCAAACTAGTTGTCACTGGGCGGCACGTTATTCGGTGCATTTGGGCGCGGCGTGTGATATCTGCTCAGACGGACTGCACGCAGCAACCCCGTTCCCACGCACATGCCAAAAACTGTCCGGGAAAACGTCATCTGTGACACGCATACGTATGTTACCAGCATTACTGAGCACGCAGGAAAATACAAGTTGTCGATGACCATTTCATCAGTGGTTCGGTGAAGCTCAAGTCTCTTGCGACCACCATGCTGTAAGGGGCAACGCATCGCCGGCGCCCGAATATGCCACAACTCCGCGCGTTGGAAGGGAAAGTTAAGCGGGCAGTCGACATTTCACACCTGCCCTGGCAGTCGCGGCAGGGAGTTGCTCACAGCGGAAGCATGACTACGGCTGACCGGTCCGTGGGGGGTGACGAGCCGACACCACACCGCGCCGGCGCGTCGGCATGGGCCGGCGTATTCCGGCGCCGATAGACAGCTGGGCACAGGCCGGCGCATTGCGGCGCCGATAGGCAGCTGGGCACAGGCCGGCGTATTCCGGCGCCGATAAGCAGCTGGGCACAGGCCGGCGCGTTGCGGCGCCGATAGGCAGCTGGGCAGATCCGCAAGCCGAGCATATCAGATATATCATCGGGATGTTGGCTTTGGCGCTAAGTAAATGGCCGCTCCCAGCCCGATCTCGCACCAGCATTATACACTCGGACGTGCGCGATTCTCCCGCATTTGTGGATGTGGCGCTCCGGTTTCCTCACTTTGTTATCCTCGCGAATTTGGAGATCAATCAAGGGTAATCCATTTATTCGTGATTCGTTACAGCTCATCTGTTGCCTTTTCATCACCAAATCCCCTTTCTGTTTTCTTTCGCTCTGACGCCATCACCGTCGCCGAGCGGGGAGAGAAATAGAAAAGACGAGCAGGAAACGACGGGGAAACGAGAGTCACGTTTGCGCTCAGCCGACCCAAAGGCGTCGTTAAAACAACGCAAACAAGTATGCCAGACTAGGCGAAAAGGGATTTTTCAGTGGGAAGGGAGATCCAGTAGGGAGAGACACCTCTGCCGGGCGAGGGAATCTCAACGTAGGGACACCTCAGCAGGGGGATATCTCAGCAGGGGATATCACAGCAGGTAGGTGCATCTCTGCCGGGAGGAACATCTCAGCGGGGAGGGACATCTCATCAGGGCCAGACGCGCCAGCAGGACGCAACATATCAGCAAAGAGGCCCAGCTCAACAGGACGGGCATGCCAGCAAGACGGGGCAGGGCAGGGCGGATGCCTGCGCCGGCGTCGCCGTCCGCGGCGCGAGTCCGGACGCCGTCCGACCGCGTCCAATCGACTGCACCGCGCACGTCACCCGGTCACGTAACGTCCGCCGGCTCGACCATCGCGCGGCGCCGAGGCCCTTCTGAGGTGCCGCCGCCGCCGGTCACAAAGCCACCGCTGTCCGCCGCCTGTCGACGGCGACGATCGACGCGCCGGCGGCGACGACCGACGCGTCGGCGGCGACGACCGAAGCTCGCCCGCCGGCGGCCAGACGCAGGTGTGCCGACCATCCGCCGAGCGCGGCCAGTCCGCCACGCTGGTGACGGCCACCCGCGGCGTCCGGCAGCCCCGCACGACACCCGCACGCACCGCCGGCGGCGGGCCACGTCCCCGGAGCGGCGCCGGCCGCAGCCCACGTCCCCGGAGCGGCGCCGGCCGCGGCCGACGTCGCCGGAGCGGCGCGGCCGCGGCCCACGTCCCCGGAGCGGCGCCGGCCGCGGCCGACGTCACCGGAGCGGCGCCGGCCGCGGCCGACGCCCCGGAGCGGCGCCGGCCGCGGCCCACGTCCCTGGAGCGGCGCAGCCACGGCGCGGCCGCTGCAGCTTACCTCTGAAGCGGGACATTCGGCCTGCGGCAGCGCTGTAACAGACCTGCGTCGGCGACGCCCTGCCTGTTGCGCCGCCGACATTGGGAGCGCCCCGACCCGCCCACAGCAGGCGCCTCCCGTGGCGTCGCTCACACCCGACCGATGCTCGGGGCACGCACGTCCGTGCCGGAGCAGCGACGTCGCGCAGGCCGGGCCGGACGCCGCCCAGCGCACAGCGACGTCGCGCAGGCCGGGCCGGACGCCGCCCAGCGCACACACGTGACAAGTGGAGCCGGTGCCGGACCGGGGCAGGTGGATCGAGCGAGGGCCGGGGGGGCACGGCGAGCAGCCGCAGCTGGCGAGGCGCAGCGGCCGCCTCAAGGACGGGACGCGGCGCGACCGGGTCGACGACAGGCCTCGGGGCGCAGGCGGCGACGGCCGCTGACAGCGGAGGCCGCCGCTGCATTGGGCCGGTCGCATCGGGAATGAGCAACGACTGAGATACCAGAGACTAATGGCTGACGCCGATCTTGCTCGCGTGATTCCTTCGAGTCTTGAAAGCGAAATAAGCGCTTTGGAAATGCCACAGAATTGGTTGCGGACAAGCTCGAGCTTAGTTCTACTTGGGGGAATTCCAATAAATGCTGGCTCAATATCATTGCGAGCTGAATCATAATTTGAATCAGACCCAATCAGACCCATTCTCCTAAGGCGGGCTGGATTCCCCTTCGATCTCAGTAACAATCCGGCGGGCTACTTCCCTCCAATGAAGTCTTAAAATGTATACAACTTGCAATTCGACACTTTAAGTTTATATTTTAGTGTGCGCCGCATCACGACCCCTTATCCCACACCACAGAAAACACGACAACCTTAGCAATGCGTGGGTACCCGAGCGAGAACATAATTTAAAAGGCACGTCCCGAAACTGATGTCAAGTGCCAACAGCAAACGGGCGTGTAAATCAACCAAAACACAATCTGCCGTGCACTATTGCGGGGCCCACCAGTGTCTATGGGCCCGACCCAACGAAGGCCGAATTCCGCCTGGCCAGCGGCGACGATCGGCATGCGAGGAAGGAGGGGGAGGGGGAGGGGCAAGGCCGGCAGCCGCCACCGCCGGCTGCGGCCACGGCTGCTTCTCACGCAGCACGCTGAATGGTCAGCGGCGACGCAGACTGATGGCGACATTTGTCTCCGGCGCCCCCCCGGCGGCAGTAGGAGAGCAGCGTGCAGCGCCGGGGCACGGCCAGCGAACGACGAGGAGAACCGCACGGCCTCGGTCGGGGATGCCTCGCGCGGGACGAAAGGAGCCACATGGCCCCGGCCAGGAACGCCTCGCGCGGGACGAGGGAACCACACGGCCCCGGCTGGAGTTGGGGGGGGGGGGGGAGACGCCATCGTACGTTGGGTGCGACCCTGCGCCGCTCCAACACCGTGGTTATGGCGTCGCCTGGCCCGCGGGCGACAATGGAGGCCAGAGACCCCGCTGAGCCTCCTCCACCGCCCTGTCGACTCCTAGCATAAAAAGCACGACGGTCGCAGAGACTCTAGATCTTTCGATTAAGCCTGCTCTCGCAAAACCTTTAAAGTCGGTTTTTGCCGACGCTCAAGTGGATGGATATTAAAACTCAAATAAAACCGCGCCGCGAAGCGCCGAATACGCACTCTTTTTAGACGAATCCAGGGCAAGGAAAGTGACATTTTCGAGGGTAAAAACGGTGCTGATGCCGACGGACGGGTCTTACAATTGATTGAAGCCACTGAAATTCGTATCCACCACGTATGCATGCACGCACTCACCCACGCGCGCACACAACCATGCGCGCTCCAGCGCACGCACGCACGCATACACCTACGCAGATACAATGCTTGATCTGCTGTGGGGAAGCGTCACACAAACGGCGTCGGTACCAAATAGAAGGACGCTTAACCCAAATTCGGTTCACATGTCACCGAAGAGAGGCGAAGTGTACCCGATATATCCACACAGAAAATATGTGCCACGTTGCAACCGCCACAAAACTATCAACGCTCTCCAGAAGCATTCAATACCCACACAAGTCGAGCGCATGGTTCGGCCTTTTTTAAAGAACAAACTCAATGGAGCATAATCCACACACGCGAAAATGAACATTTGAAATTACCAAGGCCCACGACTAAATCCCAGCAATCAATCAGCCCGCAGAAGCCCACATTACTGCAGTGGATGGCATCCTTCGTCAACTTCCGACATGGTCCCGGTTAATTATCATGTCCCCAGCCAGAGCACGTTCCTCGGGCGTCCTGAGCCGTCCCAATGTGAGTGGACTGACGGCGGAGGACCGGCGAGCCGAGCCAGCCACAGTAAAGGCCCTCCTGGGGCGCGTCCTGAGCCGGATCCCATGTGAGCGGACTGACGGCGGAGGACGACGAGCCCGAGCCAGCCACAGCAGTTCCTGGGGCCGTCTGAGCCGGTCCCATGTGAGCGGAATGACGGCCGGAGGACGGCGAGCGAGCCAGCCACAGCAGCTGCTCCTGGGGCGTCCTGAGCGCGTTCCCATGTGAGCGGACTGACGGCGGAGGACGGCGAGGCCGAAGCCAGCCACAGCAGCTCCTGGGGCGGTCCTGAGCCGGTCCCGTGTGAGTGAACTGACCGGCGGAGACGACGAGCCGAGCCAGCCACAGCAGCTCCTGGGGCGTCCTTGAGCCGGTCCCATGTGAGCGGACTGACGGCGGAGGACGGCGAGCCCGGGGGGGGGCCCAGCCACAAGCAGCTCCTGGGGGGCGTCCTGAGCCGGTCCATGTGAGTGGACCTGACGGAGGAGGACGGGCCGAGCCGAGCCAAGCCACAGCAGCTCCGGGGCCTTCCTGAAGCCGGTCCCACCGATAGCCGGACTGACGGCGGAGGACGGGGCGAGCCGAGCCAGCCCACAGCAGCTCCTGGGGCGTCCTGAGCCGGTCCCATGTGAGCGGACTGACGGCGGGAGGACGGCGAGCCGAGCCAGCCACAGCAGCTCCTGGGGCGTCCGGAAAGCCGGTCCCATGTGGAGCGGACTGACGGCGGAGGGCGAACGAGCCGAACCAGCCACAGCAGCTCCTGGGGCTTCCCTGAGCCGGTCCATGTGATGCGGGCTGACGGCGGAGGACGACGAGCCCGAGCTAAGCCACAGCAGCTCCTGGGGCGTCCCTGAGTCGCTCCCAGTGTGAGCGGACTGACGGCGGGGACGGCGAAGCCCGAGCCAGCCACAGCTGCTCCTGGGGCGTCCTGAGCAGGTCCCATGTGAGCGGACTGACTGCGGAGGACGGGCGAGCCGAGCCAAGGCGCACAGCAAGCTCCTGGGGGGGGGCGGTCCTGAGCCGGTCCCACGTGAGAGCGGACTGACGGCGGAGGACGAACGAGCCGAGCCAGCCAACAGCACAACCGCGTTTCTCCAGGAGTTGGAAGATCAACCCACGGCGATAAACATCAGGAACAATCGATTCAAGACCGGGTAAGTTTGGTAAAATACCATCACAATGTGGTCGGCACAAATTTCCTGTTAGGTGTTAACAGTCCATTGACATGACCGATCCACACGGTCTTGTGCTCTTCCCAGCCAAAGAACCCTTGGCATAGTGGCACACTACTTCCAGCACACCTACGCATTATGTAAGTGCCGTAAGCGACACGTTCCCTTCATCAACGTAACCCAGCAAAGCTAGCAAGGGCGTTGACCTTTCACGGGCGATGTTTCAGCTCACAATAACTCCAGTCGAGAGCTTTCCAACCAAAGTCAACAAGTCATCGAGTCCTTGGACGAACAGACCAGCAGACGCATTACCCGTCAGGTCATCGAGGCCATCTGATGCTATGAGGTCAGTCGCACACAGTCATTGGGTCATGTATGGAAGCGAGGCAACGAGGTCAAGGAAACGGAGTACGGGGGGGGGAGGAAAGTGAATAAATAAATATTTTGTGGGCCGACTGAACGTTGACAACGAACGTTGACAACAAAAAGCACGTGGACAACATCGGTGGAGCGAGAGGGGGCTCCGTGCCAGACACCGATTTCGACAGATTTTCGATCAATGCTTTCTGTTTGGTTTGCATATGCGTAAAGCAATGCCATTTTCATGCATCATCTAGTCAAACACTTTCAGTGATACGCCGAACAACCACGCCTAGTACTGCTCACGCATGTCGGGCGTGCTCCTCGCCACCGCCGATCCGGTGGCCTCACACGTACCTGGCTATCTTGGAAACTTAGAAATGGTGGACCCCAGGGAAGAGCTGCACGAGATAACGCGCGTAAAACTGCATCAGATTCAACAGCGTCAGATTATCACAGTGCCTCGGCCTTAAATGAAAATGCAAACGGCGACAGCGGGTGGGGCGCTGAGGGGGGACCCCGGTGTCAGCCGTCCTCCATTCAAAAGATACACAATGCATTGAGCGACAAGGGCCTGGTTTAACCCATCCACTTTTTGAAATGTTCCCACACCCCTGTATGGGCGTGTTGCCTGGCGACATAAAAATCACTCTATCCCGGATGGCAACGACGCAAAGCAACATTGTCTTTATGTGTTCCATTTGCCACGGCTTCGCTCATTTGGGATGAAAGTATCCATACAGCATACGCAGATATCACTTCCCTTAAAGTACGCACGGATATAGAACGCCTTCTCGTAAGTCTTGCCAATGTCTCATAACAGACGAGGATCAATATGAAGCCAATCAAAAATGGTATTCTGCTGTCTGTCATTAAGCTCACGCACTGGCGTCCCCCCCCCCCCCCAACCCCACCGTTGCAAGGACGACAGTGCATGTCGCGACAGTGCCGGCGAGTTGGAGATGCGTGACAGCTCATCATACCACACGGCGGACCGCATCGGACCACAGTCGCCTGTCATTCTCTGCAAAAGAAGCCGGCGTCGCTGCCTGTCGACGGGGAGGGGTGGGGGCGCCGGTGCCGGCAGCGATGGCCGTGTGGCACGCCACGGGGCCCGGCGGCTCCGCGACGGCTGGCCCACACCTCGTTAGGTGGCACTTTGTCAGCCAGCCCGCGTGATGGACACGCAGCGCCCGGCACACAAATTAGACCGTCCCACCGTATGGATCGTGACTGACATTTTCGTGAGAAGGTGAGATAGACTCCTCGTTTGACGGCGTAAAGCTGAAATAATGACTTAAAAGCAATCAGTAGGATGAAATATGCCCCGCTTAATGGGCGGTAGTGAGAAACACATCCTTCAACGTCCATCGACCCGTGATAACGACCAACGCATTTTAAGCCTGACTTATGCCCGAATGATTCGATGGCTCTGCCGACTGGCAGAGAGGCGTTTGAAGATGCACGGAAGAGGGTGATTACAACCGGCCCAGCTCCCGGCGATTGAGAGGGGCGTGAGACGCGGCGCACAGCCAGGCACGAATTACAGCATGGTGTGTCGCTGCGCTGGCTGAACTGACCATCTGAATAACGGGAAAACTACCAGCACGAACGCCTCCATCATGTCTCAGCACGACGCCCGACCCCCGGGAGTGGGTGGGGTTCCGAGTCAACGGACAGAACGCGCTCAGGGACAGCGAACAGGAGAGCGAGCGACGGAACGGGCGACCAGCCAGACTCCAAGGACAGGACAATACCAGAGTGTGGGCGGGGGAGCGGGAAGTGCCCCGGGCCATTTGTTCCCACACCTGTACTCACAGCACCACAGAGGGACGGCTTTCACAAGATTGGCTGCCTAGCACTGGTCGGGTCAGTTGGCGGACCATGGCCGGGCACGGAGCACGGTCAGCTGGCGGCGCGGGATCGGACGATGGAGGCTGACAACGGCAGCGGCAGGTGTCACTCGCCTCGGTACCCGCTGACCGCTGGGGCCCGGCGGCCCGGCCGCACCGCCAGCCCCTGTTGCGGACCAGGCCCGGGGTGCGAGCGGCGGGTAAATGGCAGCGCCAGCAGGCCGGCTTTACGGCCCAGCTAACCACCCGGCTTTGCTGCAGATAGCGGTGCCAGCATCAAAGCTCGCTGGGAACTTCGCAGGCGTGTTCCACTGGCGTTTCAAACCCTTGGCCAGCCGGAGCCGAGGCAGTATAACACCGGTTTATCGCCAGGAGGGCGCAGGCCTCGGTTTTGATCTCGTAACCGGCGAGCTAGTGGGCCACGGCATCGCCTGGAGCGCCGCTGGCCTTTCCGCCACACCACCCCGGAATGGAGACTGGCAGCCGACCAGGCACTTCAGCGCCCTCTGAAGGGCGCACCAAGACCTTTTCGGAGAAGTAGTGTTCACATTCCATCGCTTGCGTCATAATCAAGGCGTGGGCGCTGGCGCACATGGCGAGTTTGCCCTTCAATATGCGGTATCGTCGCCATTCCACGCACCCTACTGATTCCAGTATGGTAATGAACATGCTATACACTGAGCTTTATGCAGTCAATGCCAAAGACGGTAGACCCTAATCTCCTTAGAGTGTGTCATCACAGGCCAACTACGCTTTCCTGGCAATACATAATAGATGAGATACGTCATATGCGGACGTCTCGTGCCGCATACATGAATGATGTGCTACTGCACACTCAAATTGCTTGAGTCAACATAACAGACGGATACTTGTGGTGAATCATACGTAAGCAAGCAATCTGCTGCTTGTCATGGATACACGTGAAACCGAAATCACGAGATAAATAGGCAAGCAGCTAGTTTCCTGAGAATGACATTAACGTTTCCAAAACAGAACATATCAATAAGCGCTCGCTGGATAACCAGCCACCGGCACTTAGAAGCACTTAGAATAAATACATACCTCCAGTACAGCAAAACAAACCCTTCATGTACGGGTTTTCCAGTCGACTTCCCGAACACGTCACACGCATACTGCTATTTGTGCTGGAACCCGGCAGAGCGCTCTGACCCCCCCCCCCCCCTTCCCAGCATACCCCGCAGTGTCACCGTTGCGGGCAACGATGACCCGTCGGGAGGCACGGCGCCGTCGACCGGGTTACTGCCGTCCCCCGCCGACGGTACATCCGCAATGGTTGCCGGCACCAGCCCGCTCCCATTCACCTCTCAATGGGGTGGTGCCTTTCACCGTCCGGTCAGGCCACGTCCAGCACTCGCGCCATTCGCCGCTCGGCCGGCGGCCGCTCCGACACCGGCTGTAGGCGGGGCGGCCGCTCCAACACCGGCTGTTGGCCGCCCCGACACCAGCTGTTGGAGGGGAGGCCGCTCCAACACCGGTTGTTGGAGGGGAGGCCGCTCCAACACCGGTTGTTGGCGGGAGGCCGCTCCAACACCGGCTGTTGGCGGGGAGGCCGCTACAACACCGGCTGTTGGCGGGGCGGCCGCTCCGACACCGGCTGTTGGCGGGGAGGCCGCTGCAACACCGGCTGTTGGCGGGGTGGCGGTGCGGCGCCGGCCGCCGGCAGCGCCGAGCCTTTTTAGAGAGCCCGTGATAAAGCGGGCCACCGGCGGCAGCCTCGGCTGGCATTAGCGCCGCTGCCGGCCCGGCCATTAGCCGACGGCGTCAGCTCGCCAGTCACACTGTCAACGCCGTCCGGGCCGGCCGTCACGGACGGGCTCCACCGCCGCGCGGCGAGCGCCGGGAGGGCGGGCGGGCTCCACCGCCGAGGGGCGGGCGCCGGGAGAGCGGGCGGCGGCACTGGGGGAGGGGCAGGTACCAAAACAGGAGAGAGACACCGGGACAGGAGGGGTACCGCAGAGGAGACGGCACCGAGGCAGGAGATCCGGGACCGTGAAGGAAGAGCGGGAAACGCAGACAGACAGGGACAGGGGGAGGGGGTTACACAGTGGAGCAGGCATCGATGCAGGAGGGGCGGGACTGCGGAGGAGGGGCAGGACCAAAGCAGGAGGAGCGGGACCGGGGAGGAACAGTCGCCAGGGCAGGAGGGGTACCGGGGAGGAGCAGACACCGGACAGAAAGGGTGAGAACGCGCCATGACGGCGAGTGTTGCAACGGAAGGAAGGAACTACGAGGAGAGGACCTCCACGTTTCCTGTCCATGTGCATGCCGTGCGTCCGTATCAATATACGCAGTTTGTTTCCCACCCGGCCGTTGGGTGGCCCCCATGGCACATCTTGATCGGCTACCTATCATCTCGCCGTCCTCGTTCCATAAGACGACTCGAACGGCCTGGTGACACAGGCGGGGTGCGGCGACGGCGACTGACCTTTGGGGACAGGCGGCCACGCAGGTGCCGTTGTTCATGAGCAGGCCAGGCCGGCACGAGCTGCAGCTCTCCTGCGAGCGGCAATCCTGGCAGGTGTGCAGGCACGGCTGACAGACGCCAGCCACCGCAGAGAAGCCCTCCGGACAGTCCCGGTAACACAGGCCCTGCACAGACGGCGGTGTGAGACGGGGACGGGAGGAGCCACGGCCCTCTCCCGACAGTCCCGGTAATACAGGCCCTGCACAGGCGGCGGTGTGAGACGGAAATCGCAGCTGGCAATGATCTTCCTGGTAGTACTAGTACCCGTAACACAGACCCCACGCGCAGGGGGAGGGGGAGGGGGGGGGGCGAGCAAGACTGGGGCAGAATTAATTCATAATCAACCCCGGAAGTCCCCAAACAGAGTGCACGCAGGCCGGAAATGGGACCGCAAATGGGCCACCATAGGTCGTACAGAACATGTAGATCAGGTTTATCACAAATGTTGACCGATAAGGGAAATGCAATATGTGTGGAGAGCATTACACAACGTCTGGTCCTTTGGCTAAAGACGCATATTCTGACGCAGGCAGTCCGTCTTCTGAACTGCACCACGCTACTTCGCTGCCACAATTCTGGATCTGAGAACGTCCCCGCGACCAAAGCACGAACCCGTGCCTCCATTGCCCCCCGTTGGCGACATGTGGCACGCTATCAGGGACATGTGGGGACAATATCACAGTCATACGGGCTGCCATACGCACGAGAGTAGTGGCCTGGCTGACCTCGTCCTGGACGCCAGACGAAGGGGGTCACCGAGCGGCTGCCGAGGCACGTTGTCGGTCCTAGGCCGGACTGGCGACGGTCGGCACGCACCAATGGCCGCTCGCGACGGCTCTGACGGACCACTGTTTTATGGGCCTTGTAAGAATTCTTACCGTGATCTAAATTTTGCGGTGAAATTTCTTTAAGAGCTGGGGATGACGCATTGAGGGCTGAAGAAACCCAATCCACCAGCTTCAGTGAAATTCTCTGATACCTACAGTGATACATTTAGGCGAAGAGATGTGCGAAACTTCAAGAAAGCTGGCCATAACGAATCGCGCGTCTGCTTTCCCAAGCACGGCATCTGGGGCCGCCCTGGGTTTGTACTCGGTATCGGCATACAAGCGACATTCTAGCATGCAATACCATCTGGCCCTTGGGCTCGGGCGGTGTCGCAAAGTCCCCCGACAAGCCTGATACAGTTGGCGTGTCGTGAACCATCCGCAGCCACGCGGTCACGGACCTGACAACGGAACAAACGCATGTCTGACGTCGGTGGCGTGTCGTGAACCATCCCGCGGCCAAGTGGTCACGGACCTGACAACGGAACAAACGCATGCCTGACGTCGGTGGCGTGTCGTGAACCATCCGCGGCCACGTGGTCACGGACCTGACAACGGAACAAACGCATGCCTGACGTCGGTGGCGTGTCGTGAACCATCCCGCGGCCACGTGGTTACAGGATCTGACAACGAAACAGACACACGGACGAGGTGCTCGTGAGAGGAACTGGTGAACCGCGCTAAAACCACGCCATGTCAAAGAAACAACAGGGTAACCTAAAAATGAGCATATGTTCTTCAAAACTTCAAACCTCGCCATGATGAGGGCGGTCGCTTGCCTCTAAGGTTTTCTGAGGATAGCTCTTCGCCATGTGGTGTGATCACGCCCAAATTTGTGGTGGCCTATGAGACATTCATTCCGTGTGTCTTGGCACCAAAAATGTGTCTCCAGCATTCCTGGTTTCCAAGAAGTGACGGTTCTTAGGACCATTGCACCGAGATCAATGGCGGCGGGCGGCAGCCAACGAATACGCCGACCGCGGCGGACTGACGCGTTCACATAAGCAGGGTCCTGCATCATGAAAATATGCTCAAAACACACAAAACCACACATCAATGAGCTCAGAGTTCAACATGGAACATGTCTGTATGCATGCTATACTACTACCAGCCGTATTTTTGTAACTATTGACAAAATAGTGGCAAGATGGAACAGCGCAATTTTCAGGACAAATTGACCTTTGACTGTGTACAAAGGGGTCCATTAATGACCCAGCAAGATATGCTTTAAACAATCACTAGATCTCGTTAAGATCATCCACTGTGAACTTTTTGCGAGACTCTATTTTAGTTTGGAAACAGCATGGACGAGGGGCGCGCACTGCCCACTTCCCATACCAGTGCACGTTATGCAAAAGCGCGAATCGGAGCGAGGGATAAATTCGTTCTACATTACGTTCATCCAATGCCTGCCAATGGGTCATGGCCCGTCGACCCTCGCCACTGATATGGCTAGCGATGCCACTGTGGTGAGTATGTCGCAGCTGGCACGCTGGCGATGTCCGAGCTCCGCCAAAAATCACGAGCTACGCGCCGATCCAACAACGCCCCATCATAACTGTAACATGCAACGTGCAGAACGGGTACCAGTTTGCGACGAGAGGCTGTCTTGTTAACATTCTCGGAGATTTTGCAAGCCCGATGAGCTGTAGAGCGAGCTCACTCGAGCTAACTCGAACCAATAATTTGGTCACCACAGTCAGCCTCATTGACAACTAAATTTACACAAATCCCATCTGCTGGGATGGGCCAGCTTGCCATAGTCTATTCTGGTGGTTCGTTACCGTCCGCTCCTAGTTATTGAAGGTCAGCACCGGCCTAGACATTCACATCGCTATTAACCCACAATCCAGCCCAATTTGGGAAGCGCGAAATCATCAACGCCGCAATCAGCAGCAATGTATCACACCATATGGCATGCAAATCAAATTACAGATGTGGTCCGAAGCACGCACAGTGGCAGACTGCTATAGGATGGAGCGTCGATAAGAAACGAACGGACGGAAACGGAGCGATGGATTCGGACGAGTGGAAACGAACGGACAGAAACGGAGCGATGGCTACGGACGAGTGGAAACCAACGATCGGAGGTGGAACGACGGCTCAAGAAGGGTAGAACAAACGGACGGAGAGGGAACTACCGCAACGGACGAGTGGTAGCAAACGGGCGGAAACTGAGTGACAAGAAGGAAGTTTCTGGGGCATTACCCACGCCATGACCTGCAATGCAGTACATTTCAGCCGGTCTCACTCGTTGCACAGACTGTGCATGGTTTGCCGTCCGGCACAAAACCAAGAAAAAGTCAGTAAAATCTCACCTTGATAACAGAACGCGTCATTTCAACGTTCACACAATCAAAACTAGCTTCTCAAACATGCGTAAAACATCAGCACGTTCATGGAAGTGCACGTGCGCGTTCACTCCAGATCCCAACACTTGTCGGCACCCCGCCACTCGTGTTTCCATCGCCGATGCACCCTACCCAACTCCCGACAAATTGTACGTTTCGTCATTTCAGCGCGGCGCGGATGGCGGCCGGCCGACAGAACGACAGGGCCACGCTCAATTATAGTAAGTCGAGGCCGGTCTCCATGCCATGGGCTAATTGTATGATACAGAATTCATAGACCGGAGCCGAGGTGGGGGCAAAACCGCATGCATTTATCATGGCGGCGGCGCGCCGGTGCGACGGGCGAGTGGGGCGCTGCCGGCAGCGGCGGCACCGGACGGACGGACGTGGGCGGCCGGACGCCATGACAGCGGCCAGGATCGACACGCTGGCGCTGCCCGCGGCCGGTCGGCGTGTCACCTCGGCCGGGCCTGAGCGGCGAGGCCTCGCGCCAGTGTTGAGCAGAGATCACCCCGCGGCCGCCGAGTCTGTGGGGGGTCCACGGCGCTAGCAGCGTCTGGATGACCCGGTGATTCCCCACGTAAGCGTGAATAGCCGACCGACCCCGCCGCGCGGCGAGCCAACCCCCATCCGCACCTGCGCTCCCACACAGCGCGTGGTAATCGACATCCAGTGTTCGCGGCTGGGGGTGTAAGTGGAGATCAATACCGGGTCGACCTGAGGGTCGCAACACGCGGCACAGCGGCCGGCGCACCGACCCGCCGGCTCTCAGGAGGCGCATCGCCACAAAGCACCCGCTAAAAGCATCGGGCCGGTGCGCCGATGGCCCGATGGCGATAGAGTTTAAAGACCCCGATCTGAATGGCTACGCAATGGCGAAAGTTGTCCGCAGTGCAGCCCACCTACCGTCGCAGCGCGCTTATCGGCCGGACGTAGGTACGAAACTCCATTTGACCACGGCGCTTCGCTGTGTGTCACGAGCCACGCAGCCGCGCCGTGTCGTCAGCCGATGCATCCACAAACAGTCGCGCTCGGGTCAGACAGCCAGCAGGATCAAGGCATCGCATGCCCACCGCCAAGTTTGCCGCCGCAGCCCGGCCGCGGTAGCGTGATATAACACGCTGGCCACGGCTCGCTCAAGATATAAAGTTGCGCCGCTGATCCTGCGTTTAAGTAAATGCTCTGATGTATTGCCACGCTGCGGCGATCCCATGGTCCGAGTTGGAAGGGGCCAGAGCAGAGCCGCCGCGTGGAACAGCCGCCGGCTCTCGCCACCGTCCGGGATGCAGCGACGGCCCGATCAACTGCTCAAGAGTGGGAAGGGTCGGGTCCATACGGGGAGGGGCAGAGCCCGACCACGAGCCTGGGGCTCCCGGGAGTGCAGCGACAGCCCGGTCAGCTGCTCAGAGTGGGAAGAGTCGGGTCCATACGGGGAGGAGCAGAGCTCGACCACGAGCCTGGGGCTCTCCGCGGGTGACCGTGAGGCCCCACGACGACGGGTTTAGTGACGGGCTGGGAACCCAGAGAGCTGGTGCCAGGCTGGGAACCCGGAGAAGCCGCGGGGTTTTGTGCCATGAACGGACGAAGCTCAGCCGGAGCGTGTGTAGTCAATAATGAATAAAAAGAAGAAACAGCTAAAAACTAGTAAGAACAACAGCAAGAGTAAAAGCTAGTAGAATTACAAGGGACAGTAAAGGCTAGTTAAATTAATAGTGACAACTAAAAAACTAGGACACGCCACCCGCGCGCACGTGTGGCGTGTTTGAGTCGGTCGACGGTGGCGCGCCGGAGCCAGAGCAATCCCAGCGCGGGGTTCAGTCAGGCCTGTCAGCGGCGGGGGTACGCGTCCCCAGCGGCCCCGGTCGGCGGCGTGGTGCCGGCCGCGGCCTGGAGCTCACGTTGTGCAGATAGGTGGCCGGCTGGCAGCGGCTGCACTCCACCGACATGGGGCCGCTGCAGGCGACGCACGTGTGGTGGCACGGCCGGCACGTGCCGCCCCCGAAGAACTGGCCTGTAACGTACACACAAGGCACTGGTCAGGCCACAGGTCAGCGGGCTTCGGTCGCTGAGTACAGGCCAGGCGACAGACGCCACATGGCAGAGGCACGCAGGACAGTGACGGATCAGAGCACAAATGTCAAACATGAGAAGGGCGTCAGGTAACGGCGAACAGTGCAGAACCCAGTCCATGGGCTGGGTCTTCCTGATTTGTAATATAGTATTATATTTATAATATGTAATATACTATCCATCATATGCTATAACATCACAAATTAAAAACAAACTGTAACACCTTTAAAACATGACCTGGTAACAGCAGTAGAGCCATGCCTTACTCAGCTCAACATAAGGCCGTGACACGCCCCGTGGCGTACCGCCCGCTCAGTAACATTCGCCGTGGCGAGCTCACCACCGCGAGCTCCGCTCAAACCAGATCCGGCTCCAAATGGTTCGCGTTAAGCTAGCCACGCATGCCACATATTGCACGAAGGTGCTCAATACCGTCATGTCAGTAAAGTTCATCCCGCTCTGTGGATTCACTGAGGGCTTCAATTGAAGATGTCTTCGACAGCGTGCTCGGTTTGGACGCCATTTTTGTAAAATCCGAATTATCATGGAATTCGGAACCGCCTTTGAGAAGTCCAAACAGGTGTGGAAGCAGCCCATACGAAAAGCATTTAGCGTTTTGGAGGCATTGCATCAAAGTTCTCTTGTTTACTCGGGAGGGGGATCAGACGTTATTTATGTCTTGGACTTTTCCACAGTGTGTGAATATAGTTACACAATGGGAGCACATACACAATGCTTTAAAATAGGATTCCAACAGCGTTAGATACTTTGAACATAACAGTACCTATCTTCGATAAAGGAGCCGTCAAATCGTGCTTAATTTCAAACGGTACCCTCCAGCTCAATTCAATATCAGCTATACGTGGACGATCGGTGTCGAAGTGATAACATAAAATGTAAACATGCACACACAAACAACTGCCTATGGGGCTCGACGGGGACGTACATGGGCTCATTGACCTCCCATGACCAAGGCGCTTTCAAAATTGGAGACTGCTGAGCGCCTCACACAAATAATGGAGGTCGAGAGGCGTAAGATGAAGTGGTCCGGCGGCTTTCTGTGGACCCCTCACACACCACAAATCTTTCTGTGAACCACTCGCAGACCACACATATTCTGTGGAACTCTCAGACCATACACCTTTCTGTGAACCCTTCACAGACAACAAATCTTTCTGCAAAACCCCCATACCACACATCTTTCTGTGAAACCCTTACAGACCACAAATCATTTTGTGAACCCCTCACATACCACAAATCTGTCAAA
Source organism: Pollicipes pollicipes (assembly GCF_011947565.3). NCBI lineage: Eukaryota > Metazoa > Arthropoda > Thecostraca > Pollicipedomorpha > Pollicipedidae > Pollicipes > Pollicipes pollicipes. Next base: position 49,140,927 of record NW_023596746.1, read on the forward strand.
TGCGGGCAAATTAGTGGCACCGCGAAGCATTACACAGCAACAGGTGAGACAATTCTTTGAAAGTTGTGTTGTAATAGCTTCGAAGTATTAACGCTTAAGCTGTCTGGATAGTCGTGCTTTTCCTGGAAATTTCAGTGCCGCCGCACCACAATGCAACATCCACAGTCCATTACCACCGGCAAGATCACGAATCTGCCAAGTGCGGGAAGCCGCCAACATGGGAGCGAGAGCGTGCCCATATCTCAATAGCCTGGAGGTGCAGTGGTGGGAGAGCAGCACCGTGTTTGGATGTAGAGGACAATCTATCGCCTCGGCAGAGCGTGGGATGAGCCACGTCACTCGAGGGCAAGCCATACATCCCCGGGGGTCCGGGCACTTCTTGACGGCTGTTGTCAGGCATCGGCGATCAAAGCAAATAAAGACGCGACGCCAACCAACCGCGTGGTGTAGCCGACTGCGCTGTGGACACATACTGCGCGAGCTTACAGTTGCCTGTCTCACAGCGAGCCCGTATTTGGCCGGGCTGCCGACCAACGCCAGATTTGTTCAAAACCAGCCGAAAGTCAATGTATTCTGTCCTCAGCCGAGGAAGAACAGACGACAAAAACTATATACTCCTGAAGTGAAGTTCACTGCGATCGAAGTCAACCCAACATATCTGCCTTTCTCACAAATTTGTGAAGCTAACAAAAACACCTATTTTTTGAACAGATGGATCTCGTGGACATTGGAAGTCTACGTAAGTGGTAAATGGAATGTTCGCACTGCGCCGTGCGACGCACACGCCCTTACACCATCGCACAGGCGCACCCCGATATCGGCAAGTAGGTGGGAGTAGGTCGACATCTCCGCGCTGTCACCGCTGAAAATGGTCCTCTTTGCAACACGCCAATTTTTTATTAAAAATAGCTGCGTACCAAACGGCACGTCATGTATGCCCTGCTGCGTGGCCTACGCAAGGGTGAGAGGTTGAGGCCATGTCCTTCCCTCCCCCCCCCTTCTCAAGGGGGAGAAGGCGACCTACAGCCGGAGGCCCTGGTACCTTTTTGACAGTTCAAGTCGCTCGAAGGCCTTCTAAAGCATAAAACAGGCTCCCAGTCGTTGAAATAGGACCACAGCCTGAAAAGCCCCCCGAATCCAGCAACAGGGGCCCCAGCGACCACCAGAAGGGCTACCTGGCTAGGCGTGTACCAATTGACCCAAGGTGGCTCTCTCCTTGGCGAAATCCTGACAAACACCGCTGTGTGCGACACGGCTGCTGAGATTGTTGGCAGCATACGCACGCGTCCGGGGCACACTCCCTTCCGTGAAGAGCTGAATTATTCAGATAGGCCTCACGGCACGCAGTCTTGCCCATCACGTCCCCAGAACGTTTGGCGAAGTATAGAAGTATAAACAAACAACCCTGGTTACGCTGCGTTACACGTAACGACGCAAAAAGTTATGTCCGTTTGGCCCCTCCATTGAGCTAGAGATGCGAACAAAAATGACGGCCGCATTTCTCATCAGGTAGTCAAGTCGGACGCTACTTCTCGTCGTCAGGAAGCCAAACCACGGTATCCGATTTTGAGAGTTCAATTGTGTTTACATGTATTTGATTAGTAGCCTTACCTGAGCGTGACGCTATGCTGTCCAAACGCTCCCCTTCTTGTTACTGGTTTCGTTACCCCTACATCACAGACTCACTACTCCAAACCCTCCCCTAAATGCGAAAAGTAATTTATGGATGACCTCAATGCCGAACGGCTGATATCCCGCGTTGTGCAGCCATGCTCAAGACTTCTGATGTCTCAATGGAAATGTGTGCCCAACATGACCTTGACGTGCTCCCCACGTTTAGAATCTTGGCTGCACACGTACGCACAAAGAAAACAGGCACCGACCCTGACAACAATAGCCCGATTGTACACCATTGGAACTGGCGCTGGCAAATCACAGCACTAAGTTCCTACAGGAAACATGCTGAGAAGAATGGAGCATGAACAAAAGGCCCAGTTATAAGACTGCCCGGGAGCTGGTGGGACATATCGGTCCCTGACATATATTATGTATGACCTATATATCCCGACACATAAAAAAACATTGTATAATATATAATATATCTATGTATATTATATATATATATATATAATATATATATATATATATAGTCGACTTGGCATATGCTACAACTTTCGGGTGGGTTAAAGCCGGAGGAGCCCCTCTCGTCCCACAGACTCTGTTGCATCGCTGAGTGACAGATTAGAAGTGATATACAAGTAGTGTCAAGGTTGGTTTGTCATGGATCAGGGTGACGCGTCAAACAAAGTCACGGTGTGCTGATGTGACGGATCAGATGTGACTCCGGAGCAGGGCACGTGCATGCCATCACGGAACACGGAACTTGACGGGACATTCCGCTATCACTATTTACGAAAGCGGGTAACGCAGGCTAGCATAAGTTTGCAGGCGAACATCACGGTTGTCAGCTCTACGTGGCATTTAAGTCATCTATCACCACGACCGCTGCAGTCACTCCCACGTCAGTGAGCATTTCGCTAGCATCGCAGGGGGCGCCAGAGAGCTCCGAGGCTATGCATGAGGCCAGCGTTCCGTCTGGGTTTGGCTCTGCTCTTTGCAGGTCCCGTTGTCGGGCAGCAAACAAAGGAGAATCGATCACACCGACAAGGAAACAATACGAGCACAGCACTTATCCGTGGCGATCTTAGTTTACACTGTGAGCTGTCACTTCAATCAAATAGCAGCTTCCAAAGCCGGTTAACAAATATCGTTGGGCTCGATGGTTGCCTTGGTGACCAACTGGCAGCAGAACATGTACAATGCACGGCCTTTGTGAGGGCCCCACAAATGTATAACAAGTATCGGTTGGTAGCACGTGAACTTCCGAGCTGCGTGTATCGACCGTCGGTCTGCACCACTGCCGGCTCTGGGCCCACCTCAGCGCGAGGCAGGACGGGGCCGGGAAGGGGTCGATCCAGCCCTCGTCAGGCTGAGCGCGGCTCGGAGAAACAGATGTAGCAGCGCAGCGCACCGCAGTCCTGCGAGCCCAGCCGCTCCATATCCGTCCGACTCCAGGCGGCATACACTGGCACCGCCACCTGATGTCGGAGGAGGCAAAACCCATCGCACGCGCTTGCTGTAATTCACTACCGAGCGTGCTACCGTTCCCGGAATCCGAGCTCAACGGCGCGAGGTCCGGACAAGAGGTTGCGTGCTCATCCGTCACTGACCGGTGCACGATTTTTGTTGTGCGCTATGAATGCCGAGAGACCTAGATCCAGGATACAAGAAGTCTTCTGGAACGGTTGAGTGCACATCATTGGTGTGACGCCATGGTAACCTGGCCATCCACGAGCTAGTACATCCGCATCATCTCCGTCTTTTGCTTAGCTGTGGTATTGCTTTGATCATTACAACCATCCCATAGAGCTCACTCATGGAGAAACAGGTGATAACGGACTTGCCATATCGTTTTAAGATAAGACCAGCATCGCTACCTGGTCAGATCTTAGCAAACTATTGGTTGCTGGTATCACGCTGGTAAAATTGACTCTCCATGTTAGCAACAGACGACAAAGCAGTCGATACACGCCCAGCTCAACCGACTTCTTATGCTTCGGTCTCCCAGCTGGACAGCTATACGGAACCACTTCACCGTGCCGTGCATGCGCTGCTCAACACAACCGTCTCGTGCTATAGGGATCTCCGCGCGCGAGTCGGGTCCCCCGGTGCACCTCGTCTGGGACCCAGAGCCTGCGACGCCAGCCGCCAAGACGCAGCATGCCCGCGTCCCCCCGACCGCGGCGGCGGCCGCAATAGGTGTCGGTGTGCACACACCGCCGTTGATAAATGGTAATTTTCGGTTAGTCTACGACGCATGTAACCACTACGGCCTTAATTAACCCGGTGGTGTCCGGGGAATTTCGCCGCCGCAAGTGCCTGGGGGGCAGCTTAAAAGAGAAAAAGGTTAAAGCTCTCTGTATCTCGGTA